>NW_024039436.1:245000-671337 GCF_016077235.1 Cyprinodon tularosa | reverse complement strand
CTTCACCTCCAGTTGCCTAAACTGAACTTTTCAACATTTTAAAGTCATTTAACATCAGATCATTTGGGGGAAACTTTAACTGAATATGTTCCACATCTGCTTTATGTTTGAACAAATTATATATTTATTTATAGAACACTATATTTTCAGATCAGGTATTTGATCTATATATTTTTTATTTCATTATTGTTTTCTGTCCATGGAGGGGAAACCATAATTCAACAACGATTTAAAAATCTCCCAAAACTCCTTTTTAAATCAGTTTCAGTTTTATCTTTGGTGAATCTTTGCTATTTTTAGACGGCTACCTGCAGGTAGGTGAGCCCTGCCTTAGACTCAGCCTTCCAAGGGAATATCTCTCCTCCCCATCTGTGCTCCTCTGACTCCTACAGGCCAATATTGATGGGAAATGATTTTATATTAGTATATTATTATCATCATCCACAGGGCCGGAACCAGACTTTAAAAAATACTGAGGTCCTTTGAAATACTTTATATAAAAGAACACAGATATAAAAAAACGTGTTTTACTGAAAAAGAGAAACTGCCATTTGAAATTAAATATGTAAATCATACAATTAGAAATCCTTTAAAAAACACGTTTTCTAATTATCCATTTGAAATTGAATTATAAAAGAGGAATTGTAAATTGTATTAATTGATCCATTATTAAATCTTACCCAGATAGCAGGCGACACAGCGCCAGATCCATTTTCAGACCGGCAGATCCGCATAACAGTCACGTCTGTTTTACTGCCCGCCCCCAAATCAGAGAGCGCCAATCACAGTCAGTTTACAGATGGTTTGGAGCCGGGGATACGGACTGAGGCGTAACCAGAGAAAGGCGATGGAGACAGTCCTGCGGCAGGTGATTTTGAAATTAAAATCATATCCGAAGTTGATTCCTCATTAAGATAAGCCAAAGTTGGTCAAAAATGTATGTAAGAAAATATATTTTCTTTAGTTTTGTAAAATATAAGTTCCATTGACAGCTTTGAGGATCGAAAGTTAAGCTAATCTTTAATTGTGTTCATTAAAATCCATCGAGAGTTTGTGTGCTTGGTTTGTAATAAAAAAAAATTATATAATAAAAAAACATTTCACCATCAGACTCACAAAATTAACAGCTTTTATCACTTATACGTTTAGCATTGATGGGGTTATGGCTAGGTGACCTAGCCAAAGGTAGCCTAGCCTAGCTAGGTGAAAGCCTATTTTAAAGCTATTATGACGAACCTGTTTTTAAATCAGTTAGTGGCTACAACTCTATGAGCATATAGATCAAAAAGCGTTAAGAGATTAAATGTATGATAAAACAGTGTCGATACAACGCAAAATTACCAAACTAGTACAACTACATCTCCCATCATGCCCCGGACAAGATGGCGGTGCATCTGACTGCGTCGGCTAAAAAAAAACTTCACTGTCCAATACGTGTGGGAGAGTTTACATGGCAGGGGTTTTGTTACGCCTGTGAAACAATAATAGAAGGAATTCTGTGGGCGATTAAAATCTAAAGAGCGATCTGGGAGGAGAAGTTAGAAGAGTTTTATTTTCAGCGCGACGTGACGTCTTCTGATTAGGAAAATCAGCGATGGTTGCTGTACACTGCACTGAGTTGTGTAACTCAGTTTAGTTACATGTGTAATAGAAACCTCAAGTTATGTAAGATGTAAATGCTTCATTATACATATAAACTGAACAGAATAAAGACTTCAGATGACAAACAACCATAAGATACAAACAAAGTTTCAACTTTTACCTCCATATCACATAAGCAGCTTAATTTTTCCTATGCTTATATGAGAAGAGTCTAACTTATAAACTATGGAATGGTTAAACAGAGGGAAAGTTTAAATTTTTTAAATCACCCATATTGTTCAGTAAATAATCAGCTCAAATTATGGCTCCAGCAGCACAATACAGACCAATACATGGGAATTAACCACTAATTAGCAACTCTTTTCTAATGAATAGTCTGCAGCTGTATTATTGTTAGTAGTGCTAGTAGTAGTAGTTGTTGTAAAATATATTATAATGTTTATCTTTTGTTTCAATGAGTTGCACATTTAAAGTTAACTGAGCTAACTTGCATAGATCTTATGAACAAGAATACATTTTTTTTTTCAGATTCTGCGTGCAACTAAGAAAGGTGAGTAATTTTGTTTCCTTTCACAGAGAAAGTTTGAAGAAAGGATATTATTATACTAGAACTCAGTAGCTGGTCCGAGTACCGTAACCCCCGGCTCACACTGACTCCGGTCTTACCGTTGCGGTGCGGTGGGTGCGGCGCCGCAGTGATTCCAAGTCATTAAAAAGACATAAACCTCTCTCACCGGCTGCTGAGCTGTCCGGCTGCGGTTACCGAGACACTCCGGCGCTGCAGAAAATTCAGAAAGAAAGCTATCCTTGCGGCGTGCCGCAATAAGCTCTCGCAAATATCCTTATTTAGGCCGTGTTATCGCGTGAAGTTACGTGAACTCAAGTGAACTTCTGTTAAATCTCCGGACCTGTTGCCGGAGCCGCAGAGCCGCACCGCACCGTAGTCAAAAGGGCGGTGTGAGAGGGGGTGTGCGGGAGTTGCGGTCTCCGTCGGCTCGGTAACCGCACCGGAGCCAGTGTGAGCAAGGGGTAAGAAGATTTTTTTTGTCTCACAATTTGTTTTAGAAATAATGAAAAGGAGGGAACATCCATTGACCAGCTCAGGCATTAGGAGGAGGGCTCGTATTGCTTTGGAAAAAAGATAATACTGGTGAAGAAGAAGAGATCCAAAATGCTTCTGAGTCGGAATCCGAACCAGAGTCCCAGTCTGTTGAGGGACCAGAGAGCCTACACAGGAAAACTTAGAGAGTACTTTTTTCAGAGTTACTATTATTTTCCTCTAAAAGAGTAATGTTTATTAATTTTGGAGTGCAATTACTTCTAGCGGTCACTAGAGTTGGAGGAAAAAAATAGTTAATTATATTGGAGTAATATCAAGACCACGCCCCCTAATGCTCCTTAGGTTTCGTTTCTACCGTCATTTTCTATCCCAGCAGTGGATGGTCGAGGTGAAGATGGATGTTTGTCGGGTAAGTCAGCAAATTACTAAAATTACTAATTTTATTTAAGTCAAAATGTCAGCAGAATTTTGTTAGCTTACTTGGAAGGTAATGCTTTTGAGTAGCATTGCAGCTTGCGAGTTCGTGCGTTTCACTGCATAACTGCAGTTATGTCGATGCTAACGTTAGCTTCAGCACAAACTAAACCTTTAGATGCGAATTTAAACCGAACTTTACTCTTGTTAGCTTGACTTACCACGTGTTTTTTAACTGAGCTTAGTTTTTACTGGCCATTTTATCGAAGGTTTACTCTGTATTGAGTTGTGCCCTCGGTTTGCAAATATATTTTAATTTAAAATGTTTCATGCACCAGTCTACTATATGTGACCGTGGTCAGGTGGACTGTTTTCTCTGCTGTTCGGGCAAGGACTATCGTAAGGTTACCAAGGTTTTTACCAGACTTCGTTTAAGTTTTTGTATCCACTGTTAGCAAGCACGTGTAATTTACTCTGAATTGAGGCATTAGTTAGAGAGTGTTTGTGTGTTTTTCGTTCGTTAGCAAGCACGTGTAACGTTAGTTTCTTTGAATTAAGGCATTTACATCGACTGTTTTTAATTTTTTTTTCCGTTCTCTGGTGTTTTTTTTTTTATTTGGACCGCTTTCACCTGGTATTGTGTTAGCAAGCACGTGCATTTTACAATTCAGAGTAAAATGCACATGCTTGCTAACAAAATACCAGGTGAAAAGGGTACAAATGAAGAAAAAAAACACACTAGATAATGGAAAAGCAATTAAAACAGTCGGTGTAAATGCCTTAATTCAAAGAAGATAACCTTACACATGCTTGCTAACGGTCCAAATTCTGAATTGAGGCTTCAGTTAGCACCACGTGTATTTTACTCTGAATTGAGTCACGGGAGGAACATGTCCTCAAGGACAGTTTTGGATAGTTTTCCCGCGTAGCAAAGGGTGGAACGGAAGTATGTGAGATTTACAGAGGTAAGCTCAAATGAAACTGGTTGACACCAATCATTCTTTATTCACCCAGAGATGGGGCGTTGTGGTCTATGTTTGAGCGGCAGCACTGTAACGTTAGGTATGTGAATTGAAAGGCATGTAAACACACTGGAAGCAACCTATGAATAAAAGATTAACTTAACCCTGCTTTTACAACAGCATTTAATTATATTCAAATGCAGAGTAGTATCGAGTCTACCTGTAGATAGGACTTTTGTAATACTTAAGCTAATTTTAGCATTCAGTGCATGAATATCACCTTAGTTACATTTATTTTTTTTTACTCTCCATAAAGGATGCAGGCTGTAAGAGTGAAATACGGAGACCGCCAGAAATACATTTGTCATGAAGGGCAACTGACCTTCAAATCATTTTTGGAGTGTGGTGAGTGAAACAAATTGCACAACGTACTGAGTGTCATATGTAACTTAGTGGCGCTGTCTTTTGTTATTATTATTATTATTATTTATCATTGTTGTTGTTGTCAAGGACCCTTAGAAAAGTATGCATGTGATTTTGGACCCCGCTTTCTAAATGGTGTTTTGTGTACCCTGATAAAAAGAAGAATTGGAGTTTGAAATGTTCGCTGTTAAAGTATATCTAAAAATTTGCAAAAATCTTTATAATTTTTTTATAGTTAAACTTTAAAATCATTGTTTTAAGTGGTTCAAATCTAAAGAGACACAAATGTGTGACCTTTTAATAAAAAATGCATTAATTGAACTAACAGAAAATAAGTCTTGTGCAATATTGTTTTGTCTTCACAGTTTCCAAAAAGTTTGAGATTCCTACCTTGGACTTAAAGGTCTATGATGATTTGAACACTGAAGTTGATGAGGATGCATTTGCGTTTTTTTGTAATGAATCCAGATCTGGGTGAGCTTGAGGTCCGTTTTCCCAAGGGTTCAGATTTTGAAGATGAGTATCTTGTTAACTCAGAGTCTCACAATCCATGCAGTCCTGGCTAACTTTTAAATTCAACATAAAGAGATGTTTATCCACATTGCATATCATTTTGAATAAACATACCTCTTCAGACACTTAAAGCATCTGACAAATAACTAGCTTAGTGTGTGGATCCGTCCTAATCTCATAGAGTCTTGTACACTACTCTTATCACAGATCATCCTCCCTTACTAAAGACCTATTATAATCACACCTGTTATGTCAACATGCCAGATTCAGACAGCCCCTCTACAAGCCACTCTATTTGCACCAGCAACAACTGCTTTGATGAAGGGGACTCTGATGACACCATCATTTTGCAGTCTAGTCCTGCCCAAAGAAACAGAGCTGACCTAACTCGCCTAGCTCAGGTAAGCTTAACTGGGGAATGTTAGCCTAGATGTAGGGGAGTGGTGGCCTAGTGGTTAGAGCAGTGCGCTTGCACTCTGAGAAGGATGCAAGTACCCGGTTCGATACCCATAGCCTGCACTCTGGGTCCCTAACAAGACCCTTAACCTCAAATTGCTCCCCGGGCGCTGCACAGTGGCAGCCCACTGCTCCCCATGGGGATTGGTTAAAAGCAGAGAACAAATTTCATTGTAATGCCACTGGATGGAAGCCGGACAGAGTGGGTGAGGGAGCGGCAGATGGAAGGATCTGGAGACTGGTTGCCGAAGGCGTGCTGGAGAGAGGTGTGTGCTGGAGGTGTCCTCACTTATGCCAGCTATGTTGGAGAGGAGCGCGCGTTGGAGGGAGGACCATGCCCTCCACTGTGCCAGCTAAAAGTGCTCCCTTTAAACAGACCCGTCCATTGACTCAGCTGCTCCGGATTGCCCTGTATTTTTTATTTATTAAATTTTTTTTTTTTTTTAAGTGAACTTATCCTTTTAAAGCTACAGTGTGTAATAATTACAGGGATATACAGTCAGAAATGTAATATATTATACATAACTATGTTATTTATCATCATCTACGAGCTCAGCCTCTTAACCTTAATATTTGCGTTGCCTTAGAATTCGTTATTTATAATTACATAGGAGTGGGTCTTGCAGCCATGGAGGCAGACATCTTTGCGCTACGGCAGCGCAGAGCCAACAAACTAGCGATTGCGAGATCGCCCATGTAGAAAAAATAACGGGTATATTTATTATCTTAAGTCTTCATGAAATCTATACCCTACACAGACTAATGAAATACTATCTGTAAAATTATCTATGTAAACAAACCTCATCACTTGAGAAGGTAGGTGATGCGGATGTCGTGCAGTGGCGACCGGCCCATAGGGGGCGCTGTGGCACCGCCCTCCCTGATAAGAAGAGAGAAACGTAAAATATATTTTTAGAAATTAACTCATAAATGTCAGTTTTACTCTCTAGAGTGTGTACCTATAAGCAAAACAAATTATATAAACTACATTTCCCTACCTACTGTCATTAATTTGTGGATTTCCACAGACAGCCTCCTACCGTCTCTGTTCTGGGGGCTGTGATCAGACAGACCCACATTTGCAGAGAATCTGTCAATCATGTACTATTGCTAGGTGAATTTAATGGCCAATCAGCGCCTCAGAACTTTATGGTCTTGGGGCGCTGAAAATACTGCGCTTTAACAGGCTTCTGCACCCAAGCGCAGGTGCAGACAATCAGAGGGATGATGGCGAACGTAACGAGCGAGATGCAGCTTCCAACAAATTCGGTGAGATCCTTATTTATCTACCCGTTTGCCAGAAGAACATCCCTGTTGTAGGGTAGGAAAATTTCATGTCATGGTTATTGTGACTGTGACGAATCCACATCCTCTAACTTTGCGCGCCACACACACATTCCTGTTATACTGTGTTTGTGAGGACCAATACACTCGCGCTGAGCCCAGTAGCTCCATTAACTTAAAACACACAAGCTGTTCCTGGTTACCTGCTGGCGTATTGAGGGTGCACACTTAATATTTCAGTGGGGTTAGCCGTGTGTGTGTGTGTGTGTGTGTGTGTGTGTGTGTGTGTGTTTGTGTGTGTGTGTGTACGTGTTTATGCTACGGGGACTTGTCATCTTAGTCTGGCGGCGTCTTTGCTGGGTTCAAACCCAGTTTGGTGTAATTGAATAAGTCAATGAATCTGTGTAAAATAATTAAGTTGTAAAAATTATTTGTTTTTGTACATCAATTGTTTGTGGAGGTAATATATGGACAAAACTGATTAATGAGAAGAAATCAGAAATAAGAGAGCCTGTAGGGGCTTAAACTATTTAATGAGGGCTGTGGGAAGAAAAGCGGCAATTTCTGTTTTCAGTTTCTTTGTTACATTGCTGGTAACTGGAGGGAGGCTGAGGCCCAGAGGATCTTGTATATGTTTAGTTTCTTTTGCACCCTGTTTTGAGTTTTTGAGCACAATAAATCACCAACACCGGTAACCCGACTGAGCCTGGATTCTTGGAGGCCAAAGAACCCCGTCACAGTGACCCAAATCATCACTGTTACTGTTATTATATAGTAAATTAAATCATTACTGTTAAATTGTATGTATTGTCCAATTGTTTATTTGAATTCTTTTTCTGGATTAGTTGGAGACATACACTAGGCTATATCAGCCCCACCAAAAATCTTTTTCACCAGCCGCCACTGATGATGGCCCTTTCTTCTAACCTCAACAAGTTAAAGCTGAAGTCTGTAAGTTTTTAAAAATATCTTTTTTGTCATATTGGCTAAAACTGTCCCTATGCCCAGACAGCAGTACATGTGATATGTAACCTGTGAAAAAAAGTGCTTCAATTGGTCCCGCATACTGTCTGTATTTCAATCTGGAAAGAATAATTGGGGACGAGTCAAAACCACCAATCACAGCCAGAGGAGCGTCTGATGGAGTGTCAATCACAGCTCACACACGCTGAATCCCGCCCCACCCCCCCCTCACAGCTTAACCTGCCGCTACCGCCCGGCTGCCGCAGTCAGGAGGACGCGCGTGGAAGTCATGGCGTGGAAGTCATGCCCTTACTGCCCCTGCTGACAACTGCTTACACGGCAAACTTCGGTATAACCAGCATCTTATATCTAGCTGCTTGGAGGTGAGTGTTATCGCTCTTACCGGTTCACACTCCATGCCGCGTACGCTGCTTGGACGCTTCTCGTCGCATGCGGTAGCCGCGCAGGTGCTGTGAGAGGGGTGGGGCTTGGAGGTGGGGCATGAGTGAAGCAGAGAGGGTGGGAGAGTGGCATGAAACCTGTTTTTCTTCAAATTTTCAGTCGAAGTCTGCTCTCTTCTCAATGTTACAGACTGCAGCTTTAATCACAGATGATGTCAAACTGGCTGATCTTGATTTTAGCAATTGTCTAGACAAGGGCATGTTGGTGTTTTAAGAAAGAAAAATATAAATACGTTCTTGGTTTTTGGGAGCAGTGTTACAATCCGGTAGATGGGAGTGGATTTCTTGCATGGAGAGTGAAAACACTTCAGAAAGAAGCCTCAGAGGGACAAAAGAAAAGAAACCCTCAGCCACAAACAGGTACATCAATTTTAGTGTAGTTATATTTTTTTATTAGAATTCACACATTCAATTCTTTATTAATATGTAACGTGCTTTTTGTTACAGTAGTGGGCATTGCATGGGTTTAGAAAAAAAGACGAGTGGCCGGCTTTGTAAGATTAGCATCATTAAGTGGTTTCACTGTTACAGGCAGTCCAGATTCTGGTGACAGAACCCCCTTCTGTAAGGAAAACCAGCTGGCCACAGAAGCCCAGTTTTGTGAGTCCATTGCATTAATGAAGCAATCATTAGGGAGAAGATGAAACAGACCTTCACCCATCGCCAAGCAATGGTTAATGACCCAGTAAAGTCCTGTGAAATATTCACCACCTTTCCAAGATTTCTTGACATCACAGGAATGGTAGGTCGCTCTTAAACTACTTTGCATTAAAATCGAGCTGAGAGGAAAATGACTTTAAATACATCACATCCCTGGTAAGTCCTGGTGCACCTATTAACGATGTATGCCATGTTGTTTTCTGTATTCCATCTTGACTGCAGATAGAGCAGGATTTCAGTCTGATGTTTGGTGATGACATCTCTGCAAAGTTCCTGGAGAAGTGGCCTACTCACTACAGGCAGAAAGTCCTTGAACAAAGTCGTGGCCTCACCCAGACAGGTGACCTTGAAGATCTCCATCATAATGCAGAATCTCCAACAGAAGAACTGGAAGATGGTACACTTGAATTAAAGAAATATAATTATTATTATTTATATGCATTGCAGAACATTTTAGTAAAATGTATTTCTAAATTTTCTTTATTTTCAGGATGGGACAGTGAAATGTCATCCATCTTACTCCTTATCCACCTCATGCCACCATCACCTCATGGCCGCAACAAAAGACCAGGAAAGCTCTCTGCCAAACAAGCCATTGACCACCTTGTGAAATTTATCAAGGAAATGTTACAGTTTAATTAAAGCTTAAGAAGGCTAATTGTTCCGTTCGTATTATTACACCTTAAAACTAAACTCTTGTTAAATCAAATGACCACCACGTGGTCTACCGAGTGCCCTGTGAAATTTATCTGATTTGGCTCCCCACAAATCTGTCATTGTTAGCCTCAGATACGCTGATATGATTAAGTCTTTTATTTCTTTTACATTTAGAAAAATCAAAAATATAAGGTTCAAAATGTTATGGTTCAATTCAATTCAATTCAATTCAGTTTATTTATATAGCGCCAAATTCACAACACATGTCATCTCAAGGCACTTTACAGTTCAACCAGATCAAATTGATACAAAGTTTTCTATCTAAGGAAAACCAGTTGATTGCATTGACTCATTGACTCAAATACAATCCCCCACACTAAGCATGCTTGTAGCGACAGTGGAGAGGAAAAACTCCCTTTTAACAGGAAGAAACCTCCAGCAGAACCAGGCTCAGTGTGAGCGGCCATCTGCCGAGGCCGACTGGGGTTCAAGGAGACAGAAGCAGAGATACAAAAAGCAGCTGTAAAAGGCGGCCCCGTCCAGGAAACACACAGCCAGGCAGACGAGCTCCAAGGCAGGTTCATCTTGTATTTTGTAGCAATAAGTAGTTCTTGTGGTGATGGGGCCCTAAACTGCAACAGATTAATTGTAAAAGTTAGACTAATTACATTTTCTTGTCACAGACTGGGACCAGTGTTGAGGGACATCTGGACAGCATCACAGAGAGCCGTCAACCCTATCTGCTGGCTGTGGGGACCCGGAGGAGCGCCATACACAAATATTTCATTGTGATTGAAAAACATGCAATCCCGTGTCAGTCACCAGATTCGCTTGCCTCTTTTGATGAACTTTTCAAAGCTCATTTCGTCTTCGCTACCTCATACAACAGGGATCTGGCCAATGTCTACCACTTCTTGCAAACCGCTGTTTACCAGATTGATGCTGCTACCACTAAGGTAAATCCCAGGGTCAAAGAGATGAGAGCTCAGATGCTGCACTGATTTTGACACTTTAAGATGCTTTGGTTTGGAGGGTTCTGATGCTGCATTGATCTTTTTTTGTGGTTTTATACTGAAAAAATATTTTCATTTGAGGGATCTGATTGTGCACTAATTTGACACAGAAATGTTTTGTTTTGTTTGCAAAACCCCTCAGGCCAATGCCAATTCACTAATTAAGCACTTAATGTTGATCCATGGACTTTGTTCAGGAAAGACACTTCATCTAAAATGTGGTCAGCCTGGATGTCCCCACTTCTTTGGTACTTTTTCTGGGTTTTGAAAGCATCTTAAAGCACATGGACCTCGTGATGATCCTGGTGAATGCCCCTCTACAACTGAAGGTTTAGCTGGAAGTTTTGCTGATGACTTCCCATCAAGCAGTCCCCCTTCTGACCCAGTCCTTCTAAATAAGAATATTGTAGACAGCTGTGCTGCAACAGTGGCTGAACTTAAAGTGGCAGGTGTAGGTGAAACACTCATTAACTCTTTGGTTACTTCAATGGAAGAGTTGTTGATGAGATCCATAATCAAGCAAAATAATCTGTGAAGCAATGTCTATCTTTGCAGGAACCTATCAACACTGAGATTGAGTTTAAAATTAATCAGTGCTTTGAAGAAATTGAAAATCCTTTTGGTCTCTTAAATTCTGAAACTAAGAGAAGGCAGTATTTCAAAGAGAAGTGGGGAAGAGTGGAACCCGTTGAATTTGTTCTTGGTACAAGATTTGATACTAGACGCAATCGGACTACTGGAACTTCTGATCCAGTTTTTGTTACTGATAAATGTGTTTATATGCCAATTTTGAAATAGTTAGACTTCATTTACAAACACCCTATGATAAAAGAGATGATGCAGAGGAATTATAGTTCAAGAAAAGATCTAAATGACTTTTGTGATGGAGATGTTTTCAACAGTCATCCATTATTTTCAAAACAGAAACATGCAATTCAGTTGCAGCTTTTCTATGATGATTTTGAATGCACAAATCCATTGGGGAGTAAAAAGGGAATACATAAATTGGGAGCAATGTATTTCACCTTGCGTAATCTTTCTCCAAAGCACAACTCACTGCTGCTTAATATTCATTTGGTTGCTTTATTTCATGCCCAAGACATTAAAACATATGGCTTTTCTAAATTACTTGATCCAATTGTGCAAGACATTAAAGAGCTGGAGACTCGAGGAATTCAGGTCCCACTGTATGAGGAGAATTTGTATGGAACTATTATCCAGGTTACTGGAGACAACCTTAGTTTTCAATGGTTTGTTTGGTTTTGTAGAGTCATTCAGTGCCACATAATTTTGCCGCTTTTGTCTTGCTGAGAAAGAGGACTTTCAGACAGAATTCACAGAAGATTCACCCAAGCTAGTGATGCGAACTCAAGCACTTCATGCAGAACACTGCCGAATAATGGATACAACTCCTAGTCTTCCCTATGTGATGGGTGTTAAACGTTCCTGTGTTCTAAATTCTTTGAAGTACTTTAATACATGTGAAAACTTCTCTGTCGATATCATGCGCGATATGTTGGAGGGAGTGGCACAATATGAAATGAAGCTGCTAATACTACACTTGATCAAGAACTACACAACATCAAAGGAAATAGACAGGAGAATTAAGAACCTTAACTATGGTTACATGGAACAAAAAAACAAGCCACCTGCATTGAAGTTAGTAGGAGACTCAAATGACTTGGGTTTAAATGTGATCCAATCTTGGTGTTTACTTAGGAATTTCCCTCGTATATTTGGGGACTTGGTTTGTCAAGGTGATCAATACTGGTATTTGCTTCTGTTGCTGCTTCAAATAGCACATATTGTATTTTCTCCCATGTCAACTGGCATTACCATTTATTTGAAACATTTAATTTCAGAGCACCATGGATTATTCAAGCATTTGTTTCCCAACAAGAAGCTACTACCAACGCATCATTTTATGGTGCATTATCCTACATATATTCGTAAAATTGGACCGGTTTTGCACACCTGGTGCATGCGCTATGAAGCGAAGCACAATTTCTTTAAAAAACAACTCAAAAGTTTCAAAAATATAACTAAAACATTGGCAAAGAAACACCAAAGTCAGGTAGCATATAGTTGGAAAACATTTGAGCCTGACAGACTGGTGCTTGGTCCAAGTAAAATGTTAGCTTTAAATGTGATGGACAGGGGCTTTGAGATAGCAGAGGCTCTTCAGGTGGCAAATGACACTAAGGTGTTAGATGGGCCAAACACCATGGAAATGTGTATCATTCAGGTTTAGTTGTTTGTCTTAAAGTGCATAATGAGATGCCAGTTTTTCACAAAATCCACCGTGTTGTTCTAAAAGACGAGAGGTTACTGTTGTTTACATTTGCACTACAAACTGTGTGTATGGATGAGCATTTTTGTGCATATAAATTAGTATGCACTGCAGAAGGACCTCATGTTGTTGATGTCAAAGAGCTTTTGTGTAACAAAGCATTCGATATGCAGATGTCATACAGTAATGATGATTCAAATTAATTTATTGTTCCATACACTTTTCTGTGATAATACTCATTAAGCTCTAACTATTGCACTGGGAACACCCCAAAATACTTTTTTCCTCCCTCATATTGATTACTCTGCCCATGGAGCCTCATTCATGGAGATTTTTGTTTTGAGACCATTTTAATTTTTCATGTATCATATAATGCTGTCATATTAGAAAGTGTTGACATGTACTGTATATGATGGGTGTGCAGTGTATGTGTTGTGCATTTAAGAAAAATACAAAGTAATTGTGGAATATATATTTCTGGTCTTCTTTATTATTTCAGACATTTTATTCCAGAGTTAATTTTAAAGTTAATTTTAAGTGAAATACAACTCTGTTAATAGAGTTGGACCTCTATTTTGAGGCAGTTACTGCTCTGTTCAGAGTAGAATTAAGAGTCAATTTTACTCTTCAAAATTTACTGTGTACCTTGGGTCGGGGGGGATGGAGGAAGAGCAGGATGGGCTGACTGAAGCGCGGCTATAAGGATTCTGGTGTTTCTCTGCTCTGTTGGGTTGGAAAACATTCCTCCTGCTCCAGTCATGATCCAACCCTGACCTACAGCCATGAAGCACCAGAATCAGATCCTATGTAAATGAAATGGACATTAACAAGACACGTCATGCTGTTAGGAGACCATAAAGGTGACGTCTACGAATCTAAACAGATTCTCCCAGTCATGGGGGATTTACCATTAGGCAAGTTCCCTAGAGTCCCAAGTTCCTATCCTTATTGGTGCACATTGTTTTTGATAGAAATCCTTTCATAAAACGCCTTCCGAACGCCTGTAATATTAAGTATGTCTCATTGAGACAAGCAGCGAACTCTGCTCTACAGAGCAAGTAGATTGGTAACCCCGCCTCCTGCTATCCTCTATCTTGTCTGCTGTCATGATTCATGCAGCTATTATTTCATCCAAATGAAAAATGGAGAACAGATAAGCAGATCATGGCTTGTCTACAGTGAAAAGAAGGACTGGGTTATTTACTTTGGCCTTTTTGGAAACACAGGAAGGAGCAATCAGCTAAGTGAGCTTAGTGCTTGGAAAAAATCTTTCATTCCTTTAGAGACAGCATGAAAAGTCAGCTGAGTACAAAACATAGAGAGGAAAACAAGAAGAAAAGGGACAAGAAGAGAGGGACACAACCTAGAACAGATAATGGATGTCTATTCTATTAACATTTCTCTATCTGGAGAATGGGGCTGTTTGATGTCTTCTCCATTCAGAGGGCCCCCTGCCTGTCTTTGCCTAGGGCCCCACATTTCCTAAATCCGCCCCTGCTCACAGTCTAGTTCCAGTTAAATCAGCCTTCATTGGTCTGTCTGCTGTTTCTAGCTGAAGAGTCTCACCTTACTTTGGCTCCACATCTCCCTTTTATCCAGAACCATCAGCGTAGTGCTACAGGGCAGCGACTGGAAGAACTCCTCCGAGTCCACCACAGTGCCGTCCTCCTCCAGGACCAGAGTCAGGAGGTTACAGCAAGACAGCATGAAGACCCTCGCTGCCTGGGACACGCCACCATGGAAGAGAAGAAGCCAGTAAAGCGGAGCGTTTAAAGGTGGAACATGCCAGAGGAACCTCCATGTTCACCTGCTCCAGCAGCTCAGGAAGCGTAGACGCCACCAGGCTCCTGCGCCGCCGCCGGCTGTGGGTGCAGACTTTATAGCAGCGAGGCTGAGGGGATGGCAGGATGTGGAGAGAGATGGTGGTGTGGACCAGGGACACGGACCTGATGGGGAGTTAGGATGTCAGGAGAAGTTCATCGGAAACAAGGAGGACTGAGAACTTCTTTAGAGAAGATTCTGATCAAAAACTGAACAGAAAACATGTATAATTTAACACCTGCATTAAAAATTAAAAAACACCTTTATGAAATTGAACTGTAGTGTGGGGTTAAGGGTCTTGCTCAGAGACCCAGAGTGCCAGCTTTGGGAATCGAACCGGGTACTTGCAACTAGAGACTGACACAGGAGTGGATTTTCACTCCTGTCCCTTCCCACTCCCACAGAAAAAAATGGTGTCCCGTCCCGATCCCGCGCCAGAGTAGAAATCTAAATCCTGTCCCGTCCCACTCCTGGTGAAATTACTCCCACTCCCATCCCGCTCCCATTCAGAATGACTACCGCTCCTGCACCACTCCCATTCTTGTTGTTTTTGAGCGCGGATGAAAAACTCAGAGCGGAAGTTACTATTGGTTTGCTCCCGCTCCCGTCTGCTCCCGTTAATGTTTAATCCTGTACCGTCCCAATCCCGTGATCGTTACTAATACTGACTCCCATCCCACGGGAATCCCGTGACCCGTGGGATTCCCGAAAAAATGTCAGTCTCTACTTGCAACCTTCTTGGGGTACAAGCATGTGATGTTATGAACAACAACTATAAACATTGTTTATGGAAGAAAAACAGTCTAATTGGAATCTGCCTTAATTTGTACACAGAATTTTAAACACTGAATTTTCATCTGGTGAAAATTCAGCTGCAAATGTGTTGACCTTTTGCTGAACTCAAGCCTAAGCAATCTACACTTGATGTAGTCTACCAGATTCTAGCCAAAGAAATTAGCTCAATATGAAAAAAAAACAAATAAAGCAGATTTTTAAAGAAACAGCGTGTAATAATCAAATGGATTTACTGACACAATTGGTATACATAATCTATATGAGTTCTGATGAAAATGAAAAAGAGAGATCATATCTCTCCTATCCTGGCCTCTCTTCATTGGCTTCCTGTTAAATCCAGAATAGAATTTAAAATCCTCCTTCTCACATATAAAGCCTTAAATGGCCAAGCTCCATCTGATATCAGACATCTGATTGTTCCTTATGTTCCTAACAGAGCACTTCGCTCTCAATCTGCAGGTTTACTAGTGGTTCCTAGAATTTCTAAAGTAGAATGGGAGGCAGATCTTTTAGTTATCAGGCTCCTCTCCTGTGGAACCAACTACCAGTTTTAGTCCGTGAGGCAGACACCCTGTCTACTTTTAAGGCTAGGCTTAAAACTTTCCTTTTTGATAAAGCTTCTAGTTAGAGTGGCTCAGGTTATCCTGAACTATCTCTATAGTTCTGCTGCTATAGGCTTAGACTGCTGGAGGACATAGGGACCCCTTTTTCATCATTCTGCTTCATTCTATCTCTATTCTCCCACTCTGCAGAATCTGTTAGTTCAATCTCTAACATTCTGCTCTCTCTGCTTTTTCTCATAGTAGCTTCATCTGGTCTGTTCCTGTTTGGCTGTGACTCCATCCTGGAGAGAAATATCAGCTGTGCTGCTGCCATCAACACCTTTGTTTCTAGATGCTGGAGATCGGCCTGTTTTTCAGGGTAGTCCTGTTTCTCTGACTGTGACTAACTGGATGTGCTCTCTTCATCCTCTGACATGGGAGCTGGCTCGGAGCTCGTCTGCCTGGCTGTGTGTTTCCTGGACGGGGCCGCCTGTGGAGCTGGTTGACAGTTGCCTTTTGTATCTATGCTTCTTTTTCTATGTCTGCTTCTGTCTCCTTGAACCCCAGTCGGCCTCAGCAGATGGCCGCTCACACTGAGCCTGGTTCTGCTGGAGGTTTGTTCCTGTTCTTGAATTTTTCCTCTCCATTGTCGCTACAAGCATGCTTAGTGTGAGGGATTGCTGAAGAGTCAATGAGTCGATCCAATCAACTGGTTTTCCTTAGATAGAAAACTTTGAATCAATCTGACTGGATGATGTGGCTGAATTGTCTCTATAAAGGGCCCTGAGATGACATTTTGTGAAAAAGCGACATATAAATAAACTTAATTAAATTAAATTGAATCAAGACCAAAATATAATGTAAAATATCAGTTAGAAAATATTGAAAAATTATACAAGGCCTAAAAATATAATCAGACATGCAAATAAAGAATACTACACAAATTTGATATTGGAAAGAAAAGAAACTATTAAAGGAATGTTGAAAGTGTTCAGAGATGTTATTGACAAGCATGCTTCTTGATTAATGAGCAAAATGTTGAGATTAATTCTAGTTTTTGTTAATGTTGGTCTGAATCTATTCCCTCACATATTAATGATAGTTGGAAAGGTGAAAATAAAGTGCTACAAACCCATTACTTTGGTAAAATCTATATAAAAATATAAAAGATTGTCCATCTTTTTAAATCAGGTATTAACCCTCTATGGTATGATTTCTTATTTTGGGAGAAAAAAAATATTTCACCCTAGGATTTGGGAGCTTGGGCATCCCTTATAACATATCTGTCATAAAATGTGTACCCCCCTGCCCCCTACCAGATTTAGCTTTGTTGCCTCAGGGCAACAGCATGCTATGGGAGTACTAAAGGTACGCCAAGGTTTTCTATATTTTCATGTAAGTGAAATAAAGAACAAACAAGTCATATAATGCATTAGAAGAAGTTTTATTTCAACAATGATTTTCACAAGTTTTATTTAAACAAGCATCAGCAACAAAGAGTTTATGAATCAGTGGGTTAGAAATTAGCTGCAGTATGTGTTTGTGTTTATTAATGTGTTCCTGTGGTAGTTTGAATCGGGGTCTGTTTTCTCACAAAGCCCAGTCTGTATTATTCTGTATGGAACCTCAAGAAGCAGTTGCTGGTGGATGTGAAACAGAGGTGGACATCACATTTTTGGCACTTGGCTTTAGGTTACCTTTGCATCCCCCTTTCTTTTCATCCATTACCATCCAGTGGGCTGTGTCGTCCAAACACACATCGGCGACTGGAATGGGTGTAGTGGGTCCTCTTCTCTTCTTTTCTTCATACTCCCCAGCAATTGTGGAACTGGGACGACCTCTCTCATGCTCCAGATTCTTGCCACTTCTTCACAAGCTCTCTGAGATATACGAATTGAACGTATAAAGCTTCATATGTTCCTTTTTTGTCATCCCCTTAGTGCTGCAGTCTCTCTTGTAGAGCAACCAGGCAGTCACGATTGTCATGTCAATAAGGTGGAACATCAGCCAGTGATATAATTTCTTCAACCTAATTTTGTCCAGCAGGTCCACCCTACCCATATTCTTATTGTACTCTCTCACCACAGCAGGACAGGGGACTTTGATTATTTTCTTTTGCTTGCCATCCCACCAACTTCGGTGACTGGGTGTGCTCCAATGTAATTACTCAGAAGACTGTCTGAACGGTATCATACCACTTCACAGCATGCAAGGTGGTTTCTCAGTCTTAATAATAACAGGCCTATATCTTTGTTCTCTCAGTTTTCAAAAGTGTTCGAGAAATGTTTTGTTAAAAATACGTTTTTTTTTAAATCAAAATCAGTTTGGTTTTAGAAGTACTCACCCAACAGCTTTGTCACTAATAAATATCAAATATGACAGAAATGACAAAATAGTTGAAATATGAAGTAATTTGTTCAATGATTATTAATGGAGAGGCTTTTATGCTGCCATCTGCTGTGTCTTTAGAGTACTGCAGTTATATTGTACTGTTCTGAAAAACAAAAATAAGACACACATGTTAAAATGCCTGTTCTCTTCAAAAATGATCAAATAAAACTCAGTTGGAGTTATAGACTTGAAAAAGGGTTTTGATTCTCCCGATCACAGCAAATGTATGGAATAAGAGCTTTAGAGCTAAACAATAGATATTTAAAAACTAGACAGCAATACACCAAAAACACCACCATGACTCTAAATTAAGTATTATTCTCGGTGGGGTCCCTCAGGGCTTTTTATTTTCTATCTAAATTACCTCAGTGATGAATCACAGACATGGTGGTTTATTCTCTTTGCAGAGGATATTTTTTTTCTGTCAGAAATTTCTGTCAATATGAAATCTGTTGAGCAAGAAATTATGCATCTACGGTCATGCTTTATTAAAAATGGACAATCATTAAAAATCATTAAAACAAATATTGATGTCTTTATTCAAGAGGGGGATAATTATTAATTGCTCTGCTCCAAAAGAGCATCAGGACTGTTTGTGAAATCAAGAGGATTGAAGGAGCTGATGGTTCTACAAACACTCTGAGTTTAGCAGAGAGCAAAGTTTGGCCTCTGACCAGCTGGTCTGCAAACATTTTCACTGCAAACTGAGAAACTAGCAGAAGAAATAATGACTTTAAATATCTTTTTGTTAAAACACAAACTAAAACATTTGTTTCTGTGGCTGGAGTGGAAAACTTGAAAAGGTTTAAAGTGATACTTAAATATTCTTCAGCTAAATTATAAATACAAACAAAATCTTTCATATTTATGAAAAAGGAGGCGTAAAAATCTAAAAAGAAATGGAGAGAAGAAACATGCAATAAAATATATCTCCCAAGTTTAAAAGAAAAAATATGCAATGTTATAATAAAATTCAGCATATCTTTTTGTCTTTTGTAGTTCAGCAAGACTCAGATATAGCTGAGCCCGTAACCCTGAGACAAGCAGACTCAGAGGACCAGACTTAAAATTAAAATATAAGAAACCTTCTAGAATTAAAGCACAAATAATAAAAATAAGTGTATAAATGATGTATGAAATATAAGATTCAATATATAGACTTTGGCTGTCAATAACATATGAGACAAATTTCTAAACCTGATTTTGCTGCGTGTGAAGGAGGATAATCACTGATGCAGCTTAAAGGGAAGCCATGGATGGATGGATGGATGGATGGATGCATGCATGGATGGATGGATGGATGGATTGATGCATTGATGGATGGATGGATGGATGGATGGATGGATGGATGGATGGATGGATGGATGGATGGATGCATGGATTGATGGATGGATGCATGCATTGATGGATGGATGGATGGATTGATGGATGGATGGATGGATGGATGGATGGATGGATGCATGGATGGATGGATGGATGGATGCATGCATGGATGCATGGACGGATTTGTCATGATGGGTTTCAGAAAAGCCCAGTATGCAGAACACCACGGAGACAGATGAAAAGTTTAACGGAAACGGTTGTGCTACTGAAGTGGCGTTAGCACTGCTCAAGTAGTTAGCAAAGCCTTGAAGCATTTGGTTATGGTAGTTGACCATGTTATGTAACTCACGGAGGGTTTGAGTTTGTCCTTGGATTTGAGCATCTTGCTCCTCCAACCGACGACGGAGGTGGTCTGCTGGGCCTTGTGTTTGGCCGCAGTGTTCTGTCATGATGGGTTTCAGAAAAGCCCAGTATGCAGAACACCACGGAGACAGATGTTAACAATGTTTAACAATGTTTATTGGTTGCAAGCACATGGAATAAACACAGGAACTGGTTCAGGCCTGGGGGCAGGTTCACTGGAGTCTTGATTAATCCGGGTTTTGCTTTGAGAGAGGAACTGTTGGGTCCAGAGACTGTTTAGTTCAGCATAGTTCAATAACCGCTTCAGCGTCTTACTTCTGACTTGAGGGCAGACCTTGGGTTTTGGTTTCCAGCTCTTAGCCAAGAGCTGCATGGGAATCCAGAGAAGAGTCTTCAGGTTTGGCTCAGAGGGCAGGCTCGGCAGGTTAAGCTCATCTAGAGCTTTACAAGGGAAAACAGGATTCCAAACTGGATCAACACTGCGGCGTTGAAGCAAGGTCTGAATGTAGGTTATATACTGGAGGATCCTCTGATGACGAGATGCACCACAGGTGTGTTGAGGGCTCAGCTCGGAGGATCCACGGCGCACTCTGCTGGAGAAAGCTCCAGATCCCAACAGTACCCCCCTCTCAACGACCGCCTCTTGGCGGTCCAGAAGATGTCGACCGGAGGGAGCGCTCATACTCCTCGACCAGTGACGGATCGAGGATGTAGGAGCCAGGAACCCATTGGCGATCCTCCGGACCGTAGCCCTCCCAATCGACGAGGTACTGCCAGCCGCGACCTCGCCGACTGGAGTCCACGATCCGGCGGACGGTGAAGGCAGGATGTCCATCGACTTCCAGGGCGGGTGGAGGGGAGTCGGATGGAGGGCACAAAGGGCTAGAGACAGCTGGTTTGACCTGGGAGACGTGGAACGTGGGATGGATGCGCAGACTCGAAGGAAGGTGCAGGCGTACGGCAGAAGGGTTAATAACCTGGGCGATTTTGTACGGGCCAATGAATCTCAGAGACAATTTGCGAGACATCCCCTTGAGGGGAATGTCCCGAGTGGAGAGCCATACCTCCTGACCAACGTCGTACTCTGGGGCAGGACGTCTCTTAGAGTCTGCGAAGCGTTTGGTGGTCTCAGAAGAACGGTTGAGTGAAGCGATGGTGTCTCTCCAGACTCGCTGACAGCGACGGATGTGATGGTTGACGGACTGAACCGAAATCTCTCTCTCGTCTGCTGGAAAAAGAGGAGGTTGACATCCGAGACTAACCTGAAAAGGTGACTGGCCGGTGGAAGCAGACTTGAGAGAGTTGTTGGCATATTCAATCCATGTGAGGTATTGGCTCCAGTCGGTGGGGTTGTTGGAAGTCAGACAACGGAGAGTTGACTCGAGCTGCTGGTTCATTCTTTCGGTTTGACCGTTGGACTGTGGATGATAACCAGAAGTGAGTGATGACTTACAATTGAGAGCTGAGCAGAAGGCCTTCCAGACTTGGGAGATAAACTGAGGTCCGCGGTCAGAAAGGATTTCCTGGGGAATTCCATGGAGTCGAAAAACGTGTTTCACAAGGAGCTGGGCGGTTTGGAAGGCCGTGGGAAGTTTCCTGAGAGGGATCAAATGGAAAGACTTTGAAAATCGGTCGACGATGGTGAAAATTGTAGACATACCTCGGGAGATTGGGAGACAAGTGACGAAGTCGATGGCGATGTGAGACCAGGGACGAGTTGGTACCGGAAGAGGATGCAACAGACCTGAGGGTGGTTGATGTGAGGTTTTATTTCTGGCGCAGGTAGAGCAAGCCAAAGAATACTCTTTGACATCCCTGTGCAGGGTAGGCCACCAGAAACGTCTAGAAATTAGGGCGATGGTTCTGCTTACCCCCGGATGAGCGGAAAACTTGGCTGTATGCATCCATTGTATCAGGCGAGATCTGACAGAGGAAGGGACATAGGTTCTGTTTGAAGGACCGTTACCTGGGTCAGGTTCAGAAGCCAGAGCAGAGTTTATGAGGTCGGTGATTTCCCAGGTAACCACTCCAACAGTGCAGGAAGCGGGGAGTACGGGTTCAGGTGTCTCGGATTGATCAACGGAATAAAGACGAGAGAGAGAATCGGGTTTGATGTTTTTGGATCCGGGTCTGTAAGAGATGATGAGGTTGAAACGAGAGAAGAAAAGAGACCACCTTGACTGACGGGGGTTAGCTTGTTTGGCAGACTGGATGTAGGCTAGGTTCTTGTGATCAGTCCATACTAGAACTGGGTGTTCAGCTCCCTCAAGCCAGTGTCTCCACTCTTCCAATGCCAGTTTGATGGCCAAGAGTTCTCGGTCTCCAATGTCGTAGTTTTGTTCAGCAGGGGAAAGTCTACGAGAGAAAAATGCACATGGGTGTACTCTTTGATCAGAATCGAGTCTTTGGGATAACACAGCTCCAACACCAGAGTCAGAGGCGTCCACTTCGAGGATGAATTGCTTGGTTGGATCGGGCTGGATTAACACAGGAGCTCTGGAAAACAAAGTCTTAAGTTTATCAAATGCATTTTGTGCCTCGGGGGTCCACTGGAAGGTTTTTTTGACTGAAGTTAGAGTTGTTAGAGGAAGAGCTGTCTGACTGTAGTTCCTGATAAATCGGCGGTAAAAATTGGCGAAACCCAGGAATCTCTGCAGCTGTTTACGGTTTTCAGGTACCGGCCACTCCAAAACTGCTTTTATCTTTTCTTCAGATGGCTTAACCTGCCCGCCCTCGAGCACAAACCCTAAAAAGGAGACTGAAGGTTGATGAAACTCGCATTTTTTGGCTTTAACAAAAAGTTTGTTTTCCAATAATCTTTGCAGGACCAGGCGGACATGTTTCTTATGCTCAGAAAGATCTTTAGAATAGATCAGGATGTCATCAATGTAGACAAACACGAAGATGTTTAAAAAGTCTCTGAGAACATCATTGACCAGGGCTTGGAAACATGCAGGGGCGTTAGTGAGACCAAAAGGCATGACTAGATACTCGAACTGGCCCAAGGGAGTCTTAAAGGCTGTCTTCCATTCGTCACCATCTCTTATCCTGAGAAGGTGATAAGCGTTCCTTAAATCGAGCTTAGTGAAGACAGTTGCCCCTTGTACTGGTTCGAAGGCTGATGCTAGTAACGGAAGAGGGTACTTATTTTTAACTGTTATTTGGTTAAGGCCCCTGTAGTCGATACAAGGTCTTAGAGAACCATCCTTTTTGCCAACAAAAAAGAAACCAGCTCCCAACGGAGAAGAAGAGGGACGGATTATTCCAGCAGCTAAGGACTCATTAATATATTTCTCCATAGTTTCACGTTCTGGCTTGGAAATATTGTAGAGTCTACTGCTGGGTAAGGGAGCTCCTGGTAATAGTTCAATCGCACAGTCATATGGTCTGTGAGGTGGAAGGGACGTAGCACTGACCTTACTGAAGACAGGAGCCAGATCATGATACTCGGAAGGGACAGAAGTAAGGTCAGGAGAGTGCATCTCCCCCCTGCCTCTAGGAGACCTCACAGCAGGAGCTGCAGAACGGAGGCACGTTTCGTGACATGAGGTCGACCAAGATTCAATATGGCGATCAGTCCAGTTTATATGGGGATTATGTCATTCCAGCCACTCAAACCCAAGCACCAAAGGAGAACATGCAGAGGGAAGAACAAAAAATGTTAAGGTTTCACGATGGTTACCTGACATTAACAGCTCAAGGGGTTGCGTTTGGTGGGTAAGCTGATGGAGTCTCTTCCCATCGATTGCGGAGACACTAAGAGGTTGGGTTAGAGGAATGGTTTCAATTTGTAGCTGCTGAACTAGGTTGGAGTCTATCAAATTCCGTTCACAGCCTGATTCGATGAAGGCAGATAACGTAAGATTCTGATCTGAGAAAAACAAGGTGGCTGGGAGCATCAGGTGAGGAGATTTCTCAGAGTTCAAATGGCCTGTCAGACTCCTCAGATCCTCTGACGGGCCCCGGCTTTTGACTTAGCTGGGCAAGAAGCGATGAAATGGCCAGTCTCACCACAGTAGATACATAGCTTGCCTCTGAAACGTCTTAGCCTTTCCTCAGGGGTTAGCCTCGTATGTCCAACCTGCATGGGTTCGGCTTCTGTCTCCACTGAATGAGAGGCCTGAACTGGCAAAGAGAGTGACCGGGTCTTAGACCTCGGCTTGGAAACGGTTTCTGTGGGACCCGAAAAAACAGTAGCATTATTAGATGCAGGGGCAGACTCAAAAAAACCTTGATTCCTTGGTTTTGCACTGTTTCTAGCTCGGACTCTGTTATCCAGCCTAATGGTTAGGCGGATTGATTCCTCTAAAGTTGCTGGTTCGTCGAGGGTTGCAAGCTCATCTTTAATATTATCATCTAGAGCCTTGAAATATGCACTTTTGAGAGCACATTGATTCCATACGGAAGCTGCGGCTTTGACCCGGAAGTTGATGGAAAAATCCGCTACAGAGGAATTTCCCTGTCTAAGATTCAAAAGAGCACGAGAGTCAATTGTTTGGTCAGATTCTTGGTTAAATACTTGGGAAAATTCTGAAACAAAATCAGAGAATTTACAACTGAGGCTGTCTTCGGAGGCAAACCTTGCCTCCGCCCACTCTAGGGCTCGTCCGGTTAGTTGGGACAGAATAAATTTTATTTTCTTTTGATCAGTTGGGAAACTGCCAGGAGAGTTCTGAAAAATTAGACGGCATTGAAACAAAAATCCTTTACAGTCTTTCATATTACCTGAAAACTTTTCAGGAAGACTAGGGAGGAACTCAGGTGATGACGTCACCGCCGGTGACCTTGGAGGCGGAACTGGACTCGGAAACGGTTGTGCTACTGAAGTGGCGTTAGCACTGCTCAAGTAGTTAGCAAAGCCTTGAAGCATTTGGTTATGGTAATTGACCATGTTATGTAACTCACGGAGGGTTTGAGTTTGTCCTTGGATTTGAGCATCTTGCTCCTCCAACCGACGACGGAGGTGGTCTGCTGGGCCTTGTGTTTGGCCGCAGTGTTCTGTCATGATGGGTTTCAGAAAAGCCCAGTATGCAGAAAACCACGGAGACAGATGTTAACAATGTTTAACAATGTTTATTGGTTGCAAGCACATGGAATAAACACAGGAACTGGTTCAGGCCTGGGGGCAGGTTCACTGGAGTCTTGATTAATCCGGGTTTTGCTTTGAGAGAGGAACTGTTGGGTCCAGAGACTGTTTAGTTCAGCATAGTTCAATAACCGCTTCAGCGTCTTACTTCTGACTTGAGGGCAGACCTTGGGTTTTGGTTTCCAGCTCTTAGCCAAGAGCTGCATGGGAATCCAGAGAAGAGTCTTCAGGTTTGGCTCAGAGGGCAGGCTCGGCAGGTTAAGCACATCCAGAGCTTTACAAGGGAAAACAGGATTCCAAACTGGATCAACACTGCGGCGTTGAAGCAAGGTCTGAATGTAGGTTATATACTGGAGGATCCTCTGATGACGAGATGCGCCACAGGTGTGTTGAGGGCTCAGCTCGGAGGATCCACGGCGCACTCTGCTGGAGAAAGGTGGTACAGCTCCAGATCCCAACAGGATTGATGCATGGATGGATGGATGGATGGATGGATGGATGGATGGATGGATGGATGCATGCATGGATGGATGGATGGATGGATTGATGCATTGATGGATGGATGGATGGATGGATGGATGGATGGATGGATGGATGGATGGATGGATGGATGGATGGATGGATGGATGGATGGATGGATGCATGCATTGATGGATGGATGGATGGATGGATGCATGCATTGATGGATGGATGGATGGATGGATGGATGGATGGATGGATGCTTGCAATGATGGATGGATGGATGGATGGATGCATGCATTGATGAATGGATGCATGCATTGATGGATGGATGGATGCATGCATTGATGAATGGATGCATGCATTGATGGATGGATGGATGCATGCATTTGTTGGGATATATTGCCAAATGGAGCTAAAATCAGTTGGAGAAACCATCTGAAACCATCCCCCTTTTCTTTTCCACAAACAAGAACATAGGATTCCTGCCACAAAGAAGAACAAAGGATTTCCGGAAAACCGCATCAAGCCCTCTGCTGTAGCACCGAACCGACTGATCTTTCCCGAGGGCAGACCCGGGAAAGTTCTACATTCAACCGCGTGGGGCCACGTGGTTGGCGCCATTTTGACCACACACCGTTCCTAGCCGAGACTAGTTCACAGTTTTTGAACTAGTCTCTTCTTAAGGGAAGGAGTATAAGGTCATAATATCCATAAACCATTTGTGAGTAATGCACTGGATAGATCCAACAGAAGTGGTAAAACTTGACATGATATCCTCTAAAGTTGTCAGAAATGTATGCAGGTTAAACAACTCATCTGGAACCAGCTTGCTAAAAATAGTGATCACACACATCTGATTCCCTTTCTAGATTTGATAAAGATTTAAAGTTGAACAGTCTCTAATGTCTGCAACACCTGCAAACTCACCTGGCTTATAACTTAGTCATTCCAGTCTTCATAAACTCTGATAGCTTAGAAAGTAGATGCCCAAAGCACAATTAATAGAAATGGCCGCACAGATGCTATGCACTGTCCATGCCATGGTTCTTGTCCCCAGGATCATAACTACGGCGACCGCACACACATATAGGGAATAAGAACTACAAACTAGACACCTTCACCGTTTTTCCCCTGGATTCATAGCCCCACAGATTCAGAGCCCCTGAAAGAAAGAGCTATGAATCATAATTAGTATTCTTCATCTATCTCTGTCCTCTTTGCATGCTTCGTTCCTGTCTTCTCTTGCTTAAGCATGAACGCTGAACCAAGAATGTTAGAAGTGTGGTGAATGTACAGATGTCTACTTCTCAATGTTTGGTTACATTGTAATGACATTAGTTAGCTAGCTAGAAATAAACTCGCCGAGCGCCAACCTGCTCTCCCCGAGCCAGCACCCACCTCTAACAAACTGCCAAGTTAAACATTGGAGGCCTAAACGCAATCTTGTGGCAATATGGATTAATGAACTTAGTTAGCTTTAAAGACTGAGATGGATACCCAATCTTTAAAGCTAAAAGGGGGGAATATGTTGGGATATATTGCCAAAATGGAGCTAAAATCAGTTGGAGAAACCATCTGAAACCACCCCCGTTTTCTTTTCCACAAAGAAGAACAAAGGATTCTCCCCAGCGGCTGCGCCAACTGGGGAGACAGAAGCCTGGAAGCTGTGTGTTTTTCCCCTTTTTGTGAGGATCGGCCGGAGGGACGCTTCCCGCCGATTTCTTCCACAAAATCAATCTTCCTTGACTTGAGAGCACATCAAGCCCTCTGCTGTAGCACCGAACTGACTGAACTTCCCGAGGGTGGACCCGGGAAAGTTCTACATTCAACCGCGTGGGGCCATGGAAATGGATGATGCATGGATGGATGGATGGATCCATCCATGCAATGATGGATGGGTGGATGGATGGATGCATGCATTGATGGATGGATGGATGGATGGATGAATGCATTGATGGATGGATGCATGCATGGATTGATGCATGCATTGACGGATGGATGGATGCATACATTGATGGATGGATGCATGCATTGATGGATGGGTGGATGGATGAATTGTTGGATGGATGGATGCATTGATGGATGGATGCATCCATGGATGGATGGATGCATGATGGATGGATGCATGCATTGATGGATGGGTGGATGGATGAATTGTTGGATGGATGGATGCATTGATGGATGGATGCATCCATGGATGGATGGATGCATGATGGATGGATGCATGCATTGATGGATGGGTGGATGGATGCATGCATTGATGGATGGGTGGGTGGATGGATGGATGGATGGATGGATGCATGCATTGATGGATGGAGGCATGCATTGATGGATGGGTGGATGCATGCATTGATGGACGGATGGATGCATTGATGGATGGATGGATGCATGCATTGATGGATGGATGGATGGATGGATGGATGGATGCATGCATTGATGGATGGATGCATGCATTGATGGATGGATGGATGCATGCATGGATGGATGGATGCATGCATTGATGGATGTATGGATGGATGCATGTATTGATGGCTGGATGGATGCATGCATGGATGGATGGATGCATGCATGGATGTATGGATGCATGCATGGATGGATGGATGGAATTGTGTACATTCTAGGGATGCATGATATATTGACGTTGGCATCACATATCTGCTGTTATTTGTAATTTTTTATACAATAATGTTTTTGAGCCTGTAGGAGCCAATAATTTTTTTTAATAATATAAAAAAATGTTTTTTTGTTTTTGTGCATAATCTAGCCAAGTTTATTTTACTGTATTTTTTTATATCTGTTATGAAATTATGTTTTTTGGTTATTTAGTCACGTTCCTTTGTTTTTGGTCAGTTATGATTAATTTAGGTTAAATGTTTTTTTATAAATAGGCAGTCAATGGTAGAACCAGCATGCATCTGGGTAGGCGTATGTTTTTTTTTTACCAGCACAAGAGAAACATTGGGGAAATGTTTGTCTTTTTTTTGTTTGCTTGCCTGAGGAAAAAATAAACTGAGTAAACTAAAGGAGTTTACCTGGAACATTTTTTCTTTTGCCAGCGTAGAATTAGTCCATGGTGCATCTGTGGCCTTTGTGGATTTCCACTTTTTTGTGTCATCAAAGCTGGGCCACAACAGAGCCCTTTATAAATAATGCACTAAAAGCAGACATCTGTCTAGAACTATAAATATCAGTGGTTGTCTTGTTTTCTCAACAATAGTAAAGCATTCAATAAATGTATGTTTGAGCTCATTTTTGGAAAATATAAACCCTATTGAAATCCTGGGTTGAGTAGCTGGAGGTTAATCAGCCCCCACCCTTAAAGCGCCTCCACCAACTTTTATCACAAAGTTTCACCCTTGGACGTCGGGGTGATTTATTGAAGATTTTAAAAACAACTAAACACTTTAAAGTTTTTTCCTGTTGTATAAGATTAGCTAAATGGGTGACTTGTCTGTAGCAAAAGCTGCACATGCACACAACGATCCGGAAACAACAGCCACTCATGTGATCAGGTGGAACTGAAACTATTTCAGTTAATTTCCTTCAGTCTCCTTTTAAGTTGCAGACATCCAGACAGTAAGCAGGGTGAGTACTGACACTTTCTGCTAAACACTTTAGGATCGGTTTGAAACTTTTCTTTGGCTTAAAGTCAAATATGTTCCTCCACCGCAGACAGGAGGGTCAGACTTTTATTTCTCAGGTAAACCTTTGATCTCGTGTTGAACCAATAAGGAAGTGATCTGTTCCGTAGTTTGCTAAATGTCTGATCCACATATCTGTCAAAGTCTGATCAGAAATCAGCAGATCAAACACAGGAACTATTAAAGGAGCTCAAATAGAGAGGTGGAGGGAAGAAGAAGTTTGTCAGTGGATGAGGAAGATGATGAAATATGTCAGGATGTCAGCGAGTGTTTCCAGCAGGATTCAACAGGACAGAAACACTACAGAGCCATCAGAACCAAACACAACCAGAACCCTATGGAGCGACATTTGGCCGCAGTGAGACAACAGGCGCGCGCTCAGCTCTTCTCCAACCACTGTCCTCGCGCTCACTTCCGTCTCTGCGCGCGCTCCACCTGCTCTATCCGCGCTTCATAGCTGTGCGCTCGGCACTAATATTGCTGCATAGAAGCCCAGCATCAGTCCTTCACTGAGGAGTCCCAACTATTCAGCTTTATTAGAAATCCTGCTGTTTAAAACACTTTGCTAGAAGTTAGAGGAGCAACTTCAACTTTTTACTCAGTAAAAGTCTAAAAGTACCATTTTAAAAACTACTTAATAATAAAAGTTATGCATCAAACAATGTTAAGAACAAAATATTTTAGCCTCATAATGGTTACTGCTCTACCTTTTAAAGGAACATTTTTCTACTATTCTGGATGATAACTTCCTTAGATTTCATTTTCTTAGTTTTATAACTAATGGTGTCAAATTTAACTTTGCATTATCTTGAAAAAAAATATTTATTTGTTTTGCGGTGAAGTTTGGGTACCAAGTCTGACACAAAGAAATTAATTGTCTGGATGAAACTAATTATTTTGATGTTTTTTTTTATATCAACAGGCCATAATGAAAACGAGCTTAAATTAAAGAAAACTTACGAGTCTATTTTAAAAATGTAAGGAATAGAAGGAAAAAGTTGTTTAAAGAATAATTACTACAGAAAAGTATAGATAGCCAACATTTCTACTTCAGTAAGGAAACAAAGTATTTTTACTTTCTTTCCTGAACATCAGACCCATATGGTTCACAATATTATGATTATCATGGTTTATTATTATTATGGTAACTCTTATTTGTTTATCTGAAGTTAATAATTTATTTATTTATTATTCTGTATATTAGTCAATACAAAAAGACATTTAAAGAGTAAATCTAGCTAAGAGCAAGAAAAATAACAAAAGCAAACAAATATTATTAAAATAAGGCTTTTTTGAACATTTCCAGCTTTTAATACGTATGTTTGCATTTTCTGTTTATATTTTGATGAGTCAGTGTTAGAAATATTTATACCCATAACAAGCCAGATCCTTTCTCGAGGTTTATTCATAATAACATGTTACTGTTTAACCAAAGTCTCTGTTTTTGGTTTGATTCTGAGGCAAAGCTGCCCAAATCAGAACAGGACTGATTACCATGCAATGAGGAGGATATGATTAACTGTTCTCTCTTTGCAAACATGTAAAAAAATGCAGACTGATTGAAATCCATTGATCTTTGTTTATTTCATTGAAGTGAATATTTGAATACTTTTTTCCCACGACAACGATGCGGATGAGTTGCTGCTTGTTTAGTTTCTCTCACAGATCATTTAGAGCAGACAATAGTTAATATTTACTATATATTTATAGCATATAATAGTTCTTAATTACAAACCGACCTACTTTAGATGCAGTGTGGTAGATTATACAGTAGACGTATATCTACTATAAAGTAGTTACATCTGCAATGACTACAATAAAATGTGTTTATAGAACACTTTTTATCTGTTATCATTTACTAGTTGTGTGTTTTATTACTTTATATGCAGCAATGTTTCACAATAAGTTATTTATTGATAACAAATTACTTTACTTTGGATTCTTAATGGCTGTGGGTTTTATTTAAACTTACTTTCATCAAGGTTTCAGAATATTTATAACATTTTCATTAACTGTAATGGTTACACTAAATAAAGCAAAGTGACCATCGGAGCTCAGAAACATCACCTCAGATCAGTTCAATTAACCAAATGCTTTCTGAACCTGATGCCTTCTGCATCAGCCTAACCTAAACCAGCAGAGCTGGGTACTACTTCCATTTACTATAGTAACTATTTAAAGGATCATTTTCCGTGTAGTTCTGCTGTGTTGTACTTTTTACTTTTACTGGAGTGAAACAAAAATGAAGCATCGTTGCTCTTTAGTAAAGTTTCTGGTTCCTCTGCCCATCATTAGTCATTTCACTCAATGAAGAACAAGCTTGTCTTGAACTAAAATGCTCCAGAGAGACAAAAACCTTCAGTTCATGTTTAGCTGAGACTCATTTTTAGGACCTGAGCTTCTTTGTTTTAATCTGATTTTATTTGCTGGTTCTGTTGGATCATTTGAAGCCAAGTGATCAGACAGTAAACAGAGTCTGGAAACTGGAAGAAACGAAACCTGTTCTGATCATTACATGCTAGAAGGATCAGTTTGAAAAGTTTTACAGTAGAAAAACTTTACATAAAATTAGGACTGAAATAATTAATTGATTATTGAAATAATCATCAACTAATTTAATAATAAAATAATTGTTAACTGGAGCATAGAGACTCAAAAAAATGTCTTTAGTAGACAGAGCGACCCACTTAGAAACAATCAGACTTTCTTTCAGATTTACTGAGAATAGAATCAGCTTCCTGCTCTACAGGACAGATCAGAGAGCAGCTAACTGGGAACACTGGGACTGAACCACATGTTAACTGAGAGTCTCTGTTTTCCTCTCAGACTGACTTCATGTCTGCAGAGAACATCAGTTATAGTTATGAACACAGAGGAGAACAGAGCAGAGTCTCCATCACCCAGCTGTGTTTCTATGAAGAGTGACGAGTCCAAAGATCTTCCTGCAGGGTTCAGTAATTATCCTGGAGCAGCAGATCTAGGGTGAGTCATCTGTTACTAGCTGCTATAATCATGTTTAAACATCATCAACCTCTGATAGATGGAAACTAAGTCAGACTGAACTTTAAGCTGAGAAGTTCAGCTGCAGAAAAGAAGCTTCAGGACGTCCAACCAGCTCCAGGAACATTCTCTGATGAGAGGGAAGCTGCAGCATCATGCTGCCACCAGTGCAGAGCTTGATCAGCAATCAGCTGTTAAAACTACTGATTGAACTACTTTACTAATGAAAAAAAAACTGTGCAGGCTGTACAGTGGACTTAAGTACAAGAGGGAAATTTATTTCTCTTAAATTATATAAAATAATTTTTTACAGTTTTATATTTTTCATTTCTAGGATCAGATAATGTTGATTTTCCTCTTTTTTGGTAGAGAAGCAATGAAATAAACTGACTCAGTCTAGTTTTGTTCTAAATTCTAATTTCAGACAGGATGATATAAACTGAACTGAACCTCAGTCCTTGATGAGCAGCTGAATATTTTTAGAGCTCTGATATTTACAGCATTAAAGCTGCAAACAGCATTAAAATGAAAATAGAACTAGAAACATGATCAACATGTAAATGAAAAACCTCCTAAAGGGGAAATAGATGGAGAATGTCCTGCTTCCCAGAATCTGATCCATCATCTGCAGTGTTTTCCAGCCTCCTGTCTTCATCCATGTCTCTATCAGGGTTTTTCTATAACCTAACTGGGCTCCAGATGGACACATTCTATTCTCTGTTTTCCTGCTTTGTTGCAGCTGTTACATCATGTCTTTATCAATATTATAGAATTAATGAGACACTCTGGAGATAATAAGGAGGAAAACATTCAGATATATGTGTTCAAATGCAGTGAGTGAAATGAAAAAATCCTCAGAAAAATAAATACTCAAGTAAAGTACAGATACTGGAAACGTTAGTTAATTTAAAACAACAAAGTATTTCTACTTAGTTACTTCACACCTCTGTCAACAATACCAGCAGGCAGCTGTTAGTGCTTCTACCACACAGCTGGTTGGAGACTTTGAGACAAGAAGATCAACCAAGAAGACATTTCTGTTCATCAAGGACAGACAGAAGAACTAAAGGTTATCCTCTTTGATAACTTAACATTTACCTATTCCTGGTGTCCATATTTCTGAATTTGGGTCCTTATCAAACCAAATCATGACAGAATGATGTGACTAGTTGATCCAGAAGAAAGATCCTCAGAGTCAGAATAACTGAGGCGGTGAGAGGAGGGGAGGATGTCTGCAGACAGGGTGTCTAAGGCCTGCAGTGGAGACTCTTGGTTTCCTGATTTATTCCTGACAGAAACTTTACAGCCAAGAAATCTGAAGCTGATTAATCAGTTTAAAACTGAACTATGAAGCTGATCATCAGTGATTTTAGAGATGCTTGTTTTAATTCCAAGTATGTTCAGGTCAGAAAGATGTCAGAAAGTCTAGGGTAGGACTACAGTCCATGGATCTCCAGATGTTTTAGAAATCACTGCAGAGACTGATTGCCAACCCAGTCCTGCTCACTGAGTCTGTATGCAGCTCTGTTATTTGGTGGCTCCTGCTCCACTTTACTGCTTATTTTCTCCTGCTTCTTTGTTTCCTTCTTAGATGGGCTTCAGGCTCCGACACACAGAGGAACATCTGGAGGAACACAGAGGAGAACAGAGCAGCGTCTCCATCACCCAGCTGTGTTTCTATGAAGAGTGACGGGTCAAAAGATCTTCCTATTTTGTTCAGTAATGACCCTGGAGCAGCAGATCCAAGGTGAGTCATCTGTTACTAGCTGCTATAATCATGTTTAAACATCATCAACCTCTGATAGATGGAAACTAAGACAGACTGAACTTTAAGCTGAGAAGTTCAGCTGCAGAAAAGAAGCTTCAGGACGTCCAACCAGCTCCAGGAACGTTCTCTGATGAGAGGGAAGCTGCAGCATCATGCTGCCACCAGTGCAGAGCTTGATCAGCAATCAGCTGTTAAAACTACTGATTGAACTACTTTAAAGAAAAAGCGCATCATATCATTTCTAGGAACAGATAATGAGTTCATTTTCCTCCTTTTCTAACTGTGTTAGTAGAGAAGCAGTGAAATAAACTGACTCAGTCTAGTTTTGTTCTAAATTCTAATTTCAGACAGGATGATATAAACTGAACTGAACCTCAGTCCTTGATGAGCAGCTGAATATTTTTAGAGCTCTGATATTTACAGCATTAAAGCTGCAAACAGCATTAAAATGAAAATAGAACTAGAAACATGATCAACATGTAAATGAAAAACCTCCTAAAGGGGGAATAGATGGAGAATGTCCTGCTTCCCAGAATCTGATCCATCATCTGCAGTGTTTTCCAGCCTCCTGTCTTCATCCATGTCTCTATCAGGGTTTTTCTATAACCTAACTGGGCTCCAGATGGACACATTCTATTCTCTGTTTTCCTGCTTTGTTGCAGCTGTTACATCATGTCTTTATCAATATTATAGAATTAATGAGACACTCTGGAGATAATAAGGAGGAAAATGTTCAGATATATGTGTTCAAATGCAGTGAGTGAAATGAAAAAATCCTCAGAAAAATAAATACTCAAGTAAAGTACAGATACTGGAAACGTTAGTTAATTTAAAACAACAAAGTATTTCTACTTAGTTACTTCACACCTCTGTCAACAATACCAGCAGGCAGCTGTTAGTGCTTCTACCACACAGCTGGTTGGAGACTTTGAGACAAGAAGATCAACCAAGAAGACATTTCTGTTCATCAAGGACAGACAGAAGAACTAAAGGTTATCCTCTTTGATAACTTAACATTTACCAATTCCTGGTGTCCATATTTCTGAATTTGGGTCCTTATCAAACGAAAGTTACGTATGTAACTACGGTTCTATGAATCCCGGATGACCGCCAGAGGGCGGTGCTGAAAGCACTGAATGTTCCCTTCGGGCATGCGCAGTTCGAGTAATTATACCAACAGAGTCACACCTGTGACACCGGATGACCACTCAGAAGCTATATAGCCTGGTGTCATCCTTTGCTCTGCTCCTACAGAATCTTCTCGCAAAAGCAAGGATTCTGAGTGACAGAGAAGCTCTGGCGGTCATCCGGGATTCATAGAACCGTAGTTACATACGTAACTTTCGTTCTATTTCATCCCTACTGACCGCCAGAGGGCGGTGCTGAAAGCACTGAATGACTAATGCCAACGATGTCACAAGGAATCCTGAGCACATACCTCACAGAGGAGGCCCAGCAGAACCTTGTAAAAGGACCTGACCCAGGGGATGAGGGGCAGCCACATTGACACTGTAGAACCTGGTGAAGGTGGTTGGGGAAGCCCATGAAGCAGCAGCACATATTGCTTCCAGCGGAACCCCTCTCAAAGCAGCCCAGGAAGCGGTGACGCTCCTGGTGGAATGTGCTCTCACACCGACTGGCAGGGAGCAGTGACCTGCAGCGTAGGTGTGGCAGATGACACTCACAATCCAATGGGACAGACGCTGTTTAGAAAGAGGACAGCCTAACCTTGGACCCCCATAGCATAGGAAAAGCTGGTCCGAGCGTCTCAGATTGGCGGTGGCTGCAATGTATGCCTCCAACGCTCTTACTGGGCACAACAACTCAGACTCATTCTCAGTTGTACCAGATTGAGGCTGAAATCGAGCCAGCCGCAATGGCTGGCTACGGTGAAAAGGAGACAACACCTTAGGCACAAACGCAGTATTAGGCCACAGGGTAACACCAGAGCCATCTGGATTCCACCTGATACACCTAGGGCTGACAGAAAGAGCATGTAGCTCGCTGACCCTCTTAGCTGAGACGATAGCCATCAGGAAAGCAGTCTTGCAGGAAAGCCACTTGAGTTCTGCTTGTGCCAAAGGCTCGAATGGAGGGTGGCACAGAGCTGTGAGAACCAACGGCAGATCCCAATCTGGGGCTCGTGGAGCAGGCCGCTGGCACAACCTACGAGCACCACGCAGAAAAAGTGAAACCAGTTCATGGCGCCCCACTGTACGGTTGTCAACAGATTGGTGAAGACATGAAATTGCTGCAACATACACTTTAAGGGTCGAAGGAGAGCGGCCCTTATCAAGGAGAGACTGGAGGAACTCCAAGATAGTGGGCACCGAGCAGGAAACCGGGTTCTCATTGTGGGCAGAGCACCACTGAGAAAAGAGGCGCCATCTGTTAGCATACTGCAGCCGAGTGGAGGAAGCCCTAGCACTCAATATGGTGTGTCTCACAGTGTCTGAACACCCAGTCAGCCTCCCAGGGGCCATGCCCACAGCTGGAGACGTTGAGGGTTGGGGTGCCATATCTGTCCCCCCAACTGAGACAGCAGATCCCTCCTTGCTGGGAGACGCCATGGAGTACCGTGACACAGACTCCAAAGCAGCGGGAACCACGGCCGCGCTGGCCAGAACGGAGCTACCAGCAACACTCTGTGGCCCTGCTCGAGAACCCTCCGTAGAGTTGGCCAAATCAGTGAGAGGGGTGGAAAGGCATACAGGAGAACCTGCGGCCATGGATGAGCCAGTGCGTCCTGGCCCAGGGCGCCCGCTACCCCGGTTAGGGAATACCATAGGGGGCAGTGGGTCGACTCCTCTGTGGCGAACAGATCTACCTCTGCCTGCCCAAAGAGGTTCCAGATTATGCGCACTACGTCGCGGTGAAGAGACCACTCTCCCGGAGCAGGTGCCTGGCGGGATAGAGAGTCCGCAACCTGGTTCTGCCGTCCTGGCAGATACGCTGCACGCAGGGTACACAGACGGGGAAATGCCCATTCCAGGAGATCCCTTGACACCTTCAAGAGACACGCTGACCTGGTGCCCCCTTGGTGGTTTATATGATATACAACAGAGGTGTTGTCCGTCCGAATCAGCACATGCCTTCCCTCTAGGTGGGGCAAAAGGCACCGGAGGGCCATGTGCACAGCCCGCAGCTCCAGCACATTTATGTGTTCGGTGCGCTCCCTTGGGTCCCAGAGACCCCGAACAGCTCTGTGTCGCCACACGGCACCCCAGCCCATGAGGCTGGCATCCGTGGTGACCACCTCCCTTCGACACACTACTAGCCCCATTGGAACACCACTGGACAAAAGGGTCCCCTCTCGCCAAGGAGCTAGGGCATGGAGGCAGCTCCTGGTCACCATCAGCCTGCGATGCCTGTGCAGCCTGGCGTCTAGGCGAAAGCTGTTTAGCCATCGCTGCAAAGGACGCAGAAGGAGCAGCCCTAAGGGCACAACACGAGTGACTGATGTCAGTTTGCCCAGCATTCGCAGGAAGATTATGTAGGGAAACTCCCTGCCCAGTCTGAATCGACGGACAAGCTGGAGTATGTCGTCCACCCTGTGAACAGATGGACGGGCCATCATGGTAGCGGAGTCCAGATGCATCCCAAGAAAGGTGGTTGTCTGAGATGGAACCAGACAACTCTTTGCCAAGTTGACTTTGAGGCCTAACAGTGACACGTGAAGTAGAAGCTGGGACGTATCCCGAGAGGCAGCTACCTGAGAGGGAGCACAAAGAAGCCAATCGTCCAGGTATGGCAGAATCCTGACTCCGGAGGCCTGTAGAGGAGAGAGGGCTGCTTTCACGAATCGAGTAAACACCCTTGGGGAAAGGGAGAGCCCGAATGGGAGCACCCGGAATTGCCAATGGCGCCCCCGATAGGCGAACCTGAGAAAACGGCGATGTTCTGCCGCAATAGGCACGTGAAAGTAGGCGTCTGTCAGATCTATTGATGTAAACCAATCTCCCGCCACAATGGTCTGAAGGACCTCTGTTATGGTAAGCATGTGGAAGGGAAGGACCTTCAGGTACCGATTCAGTCCCCTTAGATCTAAAATGGGGCGAAAACCACCAGTCTTCTTGGCCACAAGGAAGTATGTTGAGTAGTAGCCTCTGGGTTGCCACAGAGGATCTACAGACTCGATTGCCCCCTTGCCCAGGAGGGCAGAAAGCTCCTGGTCTAGTGCCTGAGATTTCACCGGGTCTGTGATGATAGTCATTTTGACCCGGTGTGAGAGGGGGGCCGCCGTCAGAACTGGAGCCTGTAGCCATTGGTTAAGGTGGCAACCACCCATGGATCTACGGCATGAGCAGCCCAGAAATTCAGCTGCTGATGGGAAAAATGTCCGACGGCTGGCCCGGTGGCATCATCTTCTATCCCCACGGCCCCTGGGGGCTCTGGGGGGAGGGCGTCCAGGATTTGAGGCCCGGGTCTGTCTAACAGGGCGGCAGACTGGCTCACGAAAGTCCCTTCTCGGTCTCTGCCGCACATCATGGGGATAGGAACCAACAGGTCTGCCACCAGTCTGAGGTCGGGGCTGAACGCTGGTGGTAGTGGCAGGGCGGCCCGAACGCTGGGGAAAGGAAGGTATGCTCCTGCGAAGGCCGGAAAGCTGCTGGCTAGTCTGACGTGCCTGAGCAGTCCGTTCCAGCGCCTCCAAGGCAGCTGATCCAAACAGCTCCCCTGGTACGACCGGGACACCCCTGAGGGTCCTACGGCATGCTTCAGTCAGAGGAGACTGTGCCAACCAGACCTGTCTACGAGCTTGGACAAGGAAAGACATGACCCGTCCAAGCTCTCTGGTCATCAGCGCGAAGGCCTGCAGCGCTGCGTCACTATAACCAACCGCCGCACTTGCACCACCAGTGTCCTGAACAGATGCAGAGAGGGCAAACATGAGGTGCGCCAGGGAATTGCCAAGGCGGCCAGCACGCGCTCCTGCATTGTACGCCTTACAGAGGAGGTCATCTGTAACCCGACATTGAGTCCGCGGGCACCGGACATCAGGACGCAGGGCTTCATCTGGTGACACAATCAGTGAAGCAACAGCGGGTTAAATTGCTGGCATACGGTCCAGGCCGGCCTTCACCGACTCATGCATGGCAGCTAATACGCGACCATCCGAGGAGAGACGCGACAGCGCTCTCGGTTCCCGCCAACAGGCGTGTAACTCCTTCAGGTACTCCTCTGATGGAGGTACAGAAAAGGGAGTAGGAGCCCTTCCACGTCTGAAAAAAGCACTCCCGGAGCTGGATGCCTCTCCTTGTGGGAGTTCCAGCTGCAGCTGCTTCAGGGCCATAGACATGACCTCCCGCATGGAACCGTCACCGGCCTCTCCAACCGCACTCTGAGATGAAAATGAACCAGCCTCAGAGGCTTGAGAGGACCCTGCCTCCTCCTCATCTCTAAAATGGGAAGCGGAAGCAACCAGAGAGATAACGTCATCCTCTACAACCAGCTCGGGCATTGGTGGGGAAGAGAGCCCAACCACTGGGAGCGAGGGATCAGATTGCCGTGTCTGCAACAAGGACTTCATCTCTGCCAGCTCTGCTGACAACTGCTCCACCCTTGTGGACAGGCCCTGGTCAGGTTTGGCCCGCTTCGTCCGGGGGAGGGGCACAGATGCTGTGGTCCCACCACGGCGCTTAGAACGCTTGGGGGGAACCACCTGCCCAGAGGGCGGAAGGTCCGAGCCCTCCTGGGGGCACAACTGGGCCAACCGAGCCACCCTCACTGCATGGGGCATAAAGCTGCAGTTCATGCAGGGGTTCTCAGACAGCGCCTCCAAAAGGTGCTCATGTCCAAGGCAGGTAGGGCACAGGTCGTGGCCATCCTCTGCCTGCAGGGCAGTCCCACAATCCATGCAGCTGTGAGAGCCATCCATGTCTAAGGCCGACAAGGCTCAAAGAACAGAAAGTATCGAAAATCGGGAGAGGGGGCGCAAACGCAGCCGTCACCAATTACAGCAGAGAAACGAAAGAGGCTGCGAGCACAAGGCAGCCGATACTGGGAGAGGGGGCGAGAACCGCTACCGTCACCAGGTATATGACCAATAAACCAAAAAAGCTAACAACGTTAGCTGTATGGAAACTTAAGTTGGGAGTAGGAGCGAACAACGCTGCCGTCACCAATTATAGCGGATAAAACAAGAGAGGCTGCGAGCACAAGGCAGCCGATACTGGGAGAGGGGGCGAGAACCGCTGCCGTCACCAGGTATAACAGCAATAAACCAAAAAAGCTAACAACGTTAGCTGTATGGCAAGTTAAGTTGGGAGTAGGAGCGATAAACGCTGCCGTCACCAATTAAGAGAGCAGACCAAGGAAAAGACTGCCAAAAAGGTTGATATTGGGAGAGGGGGCGAAAAACGCTGCTGTCACCATTTATAACAAAGCAGACGATGAAGAAGGCTGCAAAAGTAGGAAATATACTGGGAGAGGGGGCGAAAACCGCTGCCGTCACCAACAAACTAAAGAAGCTAACTACGTTAGCCGTATATAACTTCGGCAGTGAAGTTATTCACACTGGGAGTAGGGGCGAAATCGCTGCCGTCACCAGTTCGAAACAAAACAGCACGAAGCTGTAGGTAAAAAGCTAAAGCCGTGAGCCGGGAGAGGGGGCGCGGACGCTACCATCACCAGCAAACAACTCACTTACCTTCCGTTATCCTCAGAATCGACCCGTTGCAGCCCTGGGAGGGCGGAGAATAACCGCAACTCCATTCAAGAGACAGGGGCTTCAGACAACGGGGAAGTTAGAGAACCGCTTGCGAGAAGAAAAAAGGAGCAGAGCAAAGGATGACACCAGGCTATATAGCTTCTGAGTGGTCATCCGGTGTCACAGGTGTGACTCTGTTGGTATAATTACTCGAACTGCGCATGCCCGAAGGGAACATTCAGTGCTTTCAACACCGCCCTCTGGCGGTCAGTAGGGATGAAATAGAACCAAATCATGACAGAATGATGTGACTAGTTGACCCAGAAGAAAGATCCTCAGAGTCAGAATAACTGAGGCGGTGAGAGGAGGGGAGGATGTCTGCAGACAGGGTGTCTAAGGCCTGCAGTGGAGACTCTTGGTTTCCTGATTTATTCCTGACAGAAACTTTACAGCCAAGAAATCTGAAGCTGATTAATCAGTTTGAAACTGAACTATGAAGCTGATCATCAATGATTTTAGAGATGCTTGTTTTAATTCCAAGTATGTTCAGGTCAGAAAGATGTCAGAAAGTCTAGGGTAGGACTACAGTCCATGGATCTCCAGATGTTTTAGAAATCACTGCAGAGACTGATTGCCAACCCAGTCCTGCTCACTGAGTCTGTATGCAGCTCTGTTATTTGGTGGCTCCTGCTCCACTTTACTGCTTATTTTCTCCTGCTTCTTTGTTTCCTTCTTAGATGGGCTTCAGGCTCCGACACACAGAGGAACATCTGGAGGAACACAGAGGAGAACAGAGCAGCGTCTCCATCACCCAGCTGTGTTTCTATGAAGAGTGACGGGTCAAAAGATCTTCCTATTTTGTTCAGTAATGATCCTGGAGCAGCAGATCCAAGGTGAGTCATCTGTTACTAGCTGCTATAATCATGTTTAAACATCATCAACCTCTGATAGATGGAAACTAAGACAGACTGAACTTTAAGCTGAGAAGTTCAGCTGCAGAAAAGAAGCTTCAGGACGTCCAACCAGCTCCAGGAACGTTCTCTGATGAGAGGGAAGCTGCAGCATCATGCTGCCACCAGTGCAGAGCTTGATCAGCAATCAGCTGTTAAAACTACTGATTGAACTACTTTAAAGAAAAAGCGCATCATATCATTTCTAGGAACAGATAATGAGTTCATTTTCCTCCTTTTCTAACTGTGTTGGTAGAGAAGCAATGAAATAAACTGACTCAGTCTAGTTTTGTTCTAAATTCTAATTTCAGACAGGATGATATAAACTGAACTGAACCTCAGTCCTTGATGAGCAGCTGAATATTTTTAGAGCTCTGATATTTACAGCATTAAAGCTGCAAACAGCATTAAAATGAAAATAGAACTAGAAACATGATCAACATGTAAATGAAAAACCTCCTAAAGGGGGAATAGATGGAGAATGTCCTGCTTCCCAGAATCTGATCCATCATCTGCAGTGTTTTCCAGCCTCCTGTCTTCATCCATGTCTCTATCAGGGTTTTTCTATAACCTAACTGGGCTCCAGATGGACACATTCTATTCTCTGTTTTCCTGCTTTGTTGCAGCTGTTACATCATGTCTTTATCAATATTATAGAATTAATGAGACACTCTGGAGATAATAAGGAGGAAAATGTTCAGATATATGTGAGTGACGGGTCCAAAGATCTTCCTATTTTGTTCAGGAATAAACCTGGAGCAGCAGATCTAGGGTTAGTCATCTGTTACTAGATGTGTGATTAGAGACACCTGTCTCTACCTCCACTCCAGCTGCAGCCCCACCCTGACCAACACCCCCATCATCCGTCTCCTCCTGCTCATATTAGCTAAGGATAAACACACACAGAACAGCATCACCTTTCAGAGGAACATGTCTATTGTAGAAGTTAGTAACTCATATCTCTGTGATGCTGTTAGCAGGAGAACCTTATTTTGGCAAATGATCGTCTCCAGATGAACGTTTCAATCCACTGGATGCGCTCGCTGCCATTTTCTATGCTATGCTGCTCTCACTGGGCAGGGAGGGGCTAAGCCCTGAGTGGCAGCTCTTCACATAGACGTACATGCAGGCATGGCTGGTCAGACTGGGAGACATGAGACTGGAGAACAGCACAGAGAGATGGAGATACCTTTAGTTCTTCACATTTCTAGTTTTTAGTTTTTCTATCTAAAACAATAAATTCTTCCTTATTGCTCCTTTAATATCTATGGTGCTCAGGAACTGACATGGAAATATATATAAGGTGCACAAACTTTTTCTCACGATATATTAATATATGCTGCTAACAAAATACTAAAACATAATCCTGTTACTTTGCAGCTTCTGTAACAGTTAGAGGAACAAACCAGCATGATAGAGACGATAGTCTGATGGAGTTTTATTTTAGGCGAAGGATAAATTATAAAGAGATTCTTATTTCTCATTAGTGAGGTATTTAAATCAAATATTGACATCCAGGAATAAAGAATGACCAGATGCATCGATGTGTGCAGGACTGAGCTGTAAAATAACACCTGCTGCTGTTCAACTGATGTTTGTCTCCAGGGGTGGAAAGTAATGAATTACATTTACTCACGTTACTGTAATAGAGTACTTTTTATGAGTAATTTGTAATTTTCTGAGTAGTTTCTGAAATATGTAATTATACTTTTACTCGAGTAAATTTTAACCTAAGTAGTTTTACTTCGCTACATTTAAAACCTCCTCACGTTACTGAGTAAAAAAAAAAAGAAAAAAATACTGGTAAAAAAATTAAATGCGGCAGGAAATTTAAACCCCTGTTTCACGGAACCGACCCTGCTTGCAATTACCCTTTATATTGTCTCATAATCCTGTGCTGAGCTTTGGAAGATGGCAGTTGCTAATCATGACGTAGAGTGTATGGATGAGGAAACACATTCTGGAGACGAAAGCCAGAAAAACCCTTGGCCATATCTGGACAGATTATTTGTTTTCAAATGCACCAAAGGGAACAATGTGATAATGCAGCGACATGCAGTAACATGTGCCTGGCCAGCAAAACTGAGCTTTCGGCTTTTAAAACATCAACATCCAATTTACGAAAACATGTGGCGGTATGTAACGGTTTATTTATTATTTGTATAAGCGAGCTCTTGGCTTGTTAGCAGTTGCTTAGAATTAGCTAGTTCGGAGTATCAAAAGTATGACTGAGTTGGGAATGCAAGCATTACAGGTATAGATGTTTTCTTAATGTGGCGATAAATAAAATAGAATGTTATCATGGTTTCATCATGGACCTGAAGTTCCTCCTGCTCGCTCTCATCCGGTTCCTTCCCCCATCTCTCTTCAGGTTCAGCATTAACCTGTTGAACTCCTTCCCAAACATTAAGAAGCTGTCTCTGAAACTCAACACAGGCCTTCCAGCCTCAGCTGCCTGTGAGAGGCTTTTTAGTTCAGCCGGTTCCTCTTCACAGCAAAGAGAGCAAAACTTACAGCAAAAAACTCTGAAAATCAGCTACTGCTGAAATTGAACAAGAGCTTTACCGGTCTAAAGTTGTAGATTTGGGGCAGTTTTGTGGGTTCCTGTGGACACTGTATTTTGAAGTTAAATCCTGTTTCTTTTAAATTGTTGGATCCTGTGAGAATTTTGTTTTATTGTCAACAGTGGGATCCTGTTGCATTTTAGTTTGATTTCTGGTATCTTTTGGGCAATTAATTTTGTGTGCATTTTGAATACTTTACAATGTAGTTTAAATGTCTTTATTGTTGGACAATAGGATTGAAAATAGTTTGTACTTTATGTTACAGGTTGTGACTGTCCTTGTCCTGTGAGGAAGTATGTTCTTTAGCCCAGCTGATCTTTTGCAGTGTGGATGTCCACTGAAATACGCCTTGAATTCGATTAAAACACCTTGTGCTCAATTCCATTCATGACTCATCCTTTTTTGCATTAAATAACTCAAAGTAACTAAGTAACTTTCACTCAAATTACATTTTAAATGAAGTAATTTTGTACTTTTACTTGAGTAAATTTTGAGAGGGGTAATTTTACTTTAACTCTGAGTAGAATTTAGGTAAAGTAAAGATACTTTTACTCAATTACAATTTTTTAGTTCTCTTTCCATCTCTGTTTGTCTCCAACATTTCAGGTTTGTGCTCAAATTCCAACTGAAGGAGGGAAAGATGTAAATATGTTGATGTGATCAGAGCAGAGTGATCCAATTAAGCAGCAAATAAATGCTTTCATTACTCGTCTCATAGTATTATGTGCATCCTAAAAGCAGCAGCAGTTTATAACAGTGTGGCAGATATGGTCACTATCTAGAGAAGATGCAGGCAGAGGAGAAAATAAAAAAGCCTTTTTACCCCAAAGCTGTTCTGGAGATAGTGGGACAACTTCACATGTTTAGGTCCATCATGTTTTCCCTTTAAGTCACTAATGTCTCCTTCTTGTTTGTGGACGCTGGTTGTTGCTCTCTGCTCTGGACTTTCACCTGTTTCTCTTCTAACTGCTTCATCTTCATGGTCGTGAATCTCCTGACCTTCACCTTTCTCTAGCTTGTTAGCCCCCAACACCCCCCCCCCCCCAAACCGTGATCCTTATTCTCTACAGCAGCATAAAAAAACCTCTAATGTATATTTCTGCAGGCATTACATTAATAGTAACTTAACTGTCTAGCTTAAACAGTTAATTCCTCAGCAGACCCTCCCCTTCTCTCATCTCTTCTTCCTGCTTCCCTGTCTCTGCTTTCCAGAGGAATTTCCAGATATCCATCTACAGAAGTCATGTGATAATGTTCAGTTATTATCAGGTCATTTGTTTTCATTGGATAAATAATCAAACTGACTGGTGTGAAACGTTAGCAGAACTCAAACTGAGCTGCGGCCGCACAGTGTCCCATCTGACTGAAGGGAGAGCTGCGTGTGAACTAACCATTGACCAACAACCATAGGATAGAATGAAATCCTTCAAACCATCATCAATGTTCTGAGGTTCTGTTCTGACCCAGCTTCTGGTCCTCTGTTTGTGTTGGACCTTCATGAACATCTTCATCTTCAGTAGGAGAGCCCCACCCTGTTGGTAGTTAACCTTTCAGTGATGAAGAAATGTCTTTACAGATGGAGGAAGAGGAGCGAACCTCAGCATAGAAAAAGACCCAGACCCAGAGCTGGACCGCTGACAGCCAATCAGAGCAGCTGTGCAGCAGGTAAGACTGAACATCTCCAATCAGAGCTTCCTTCTATCGTCTCTGTTCAACCAATTCTGTCTTTAGTTGGATTTGGAGATTCAAGCTTTTCAAAGTCTTTCTGGGATCAATTATCCAACTAAATCTCTGTATTTCCATCTAAGGCCCCGTCCACACGAAGTCAAAACGAACACGAAACGCTGATATTTTCCAGAACGTTTGTCGTAAAGACGGAGACGTAAAATAAATGTGAGCGTCCACACGAATGCATGAAAATGCTGCAAAATGTATGCCAGGCCTGTAAGTGGCGCTGTGGTGCCAAAGCAAAAATAGGCGACGAAATGTTGGGCATGCGCACTAATATTTATACATGGTTGCCCTGCGGGTCCATTTTGGTGGTTCAGTCAAATTCAGGTGCTGAACTATGTCGTCGATATTGCTCTGTTCTTCCTGGAGATATTCCAGAAGAAGATTCTGTTATAAGCCCGACAGCAGGGTGAGTAGCATTAGCAGCTGTTGTTGTTGTGATACTATGTCGCGCATGCGTGTTTAGAGGCGACGCTATGACGCATGCGTGTAAAAAAAAAAAATGCGGTTAGAGCGTAAAGATGGAAACGCGAAAACGGCGTTTCAGAATCTTCTCACTCTGAAGGCTGAATAAAAAAAAGATAGTTTACAGACCCCCGAAACGCCGGCTTCGTGTGGATGAGAGGCTGGTTTGGTGAAAAATTTTTGCGTTTAGGCCAGGGTTTGACTTCGTGTGGACGGCCACTAAATCTACCAAAGTCTGTGTTCAACCCAACAACCTATTGGGTTTGCTTTGAACTGCTTCTGTTTTCAGCCCTTTGGGCTAAATGCATTAAAACTAAACATCTCCTTAAAGCTGAAGGTCATTTTGATGCATGAAAACCAAAAGGTGGAGAAAGCAACTTGCTGCTCTGCTTTTCTAAGAAGAGGGAAGGAAAGTCTGAGAGACAGAAACCTGGATTTCCTCTGACAATAGATCACTGATTACAGGATAGATATTTATATTTAAAACATGGAATCATTGGAAAGATCTTCTAGAGGACCAAATTTCTAGTCTCTAATTATTCTTCATAAACATCTAATCCTGTCTCTGAGTGAGAAATGCTATTTAACCCTTTAAGCCCAGAAGGTTTTAGGAGCAATTTCTGCCTGAAATTACATATCTGATTAAATCACGTTTAGTGCCATAATTATAGAGTGGAAATGTGAAAAAAATTATTATTTTATGACACAAAGTCATTACAGAATATTTTTCAAGTAATTTTTATCACAACAAACATTTTTAGTCAGAACGCAGACTTTTAAGTGTTTTCAAAACTGAGGGAAGAAACTGGTCAAAATCAGGAAAACGGACAGACTACAGATTGCTAGGAAACGTCTCACCAAAACACTCGAATAACCTGGCACTGATGGGAGGCAAACACACAACCTAAATAGTAGAGAAACCAGGTGGAAATGATCGGCGATAATCAGCCGCAGAACCAATTAGACTGGGGAGCAAGGAGCAAAGGAAAAAACCAAACCATCAGCGCCAAGATCATGACAATTACATGATTTAGAGACTTCCCTTGACTTCATGATGACTATGCAATGTGATGTGTTTATTTTTATAAGGCTCTTTATGAGTTAAAATAATCTACTTAAGCTATGAAACAGCCAGTGTGTGACATATTGATGAATTTAAGTCTTAAGTCCCCCTGAAAATGAGAGCATCATCATTGTTTGATGCTGTAGAGCACATATTAACATTTCGACCAGTAGGGCTGTCACGATAACCGCACGAATGAAATATCACGATATCAAGAACCTCACCGCGCTACAAAACCACCCACCGCCATCATTGCATCTTGGGATAACAGTTGAGAAGGATACAATGGCAGCTGCACTGATATCAAAACCAAATGTTACTTCACCCCTTGGGGAGCATTTTGGTTTTCAGCCAAATGAAAACGGGGAGCCTGTCAATTTAAAAGAGGCAATTTGTAAGAACGAATTTAAGGGCTCCTTTAGCTAGCTACCACCCAGCTGTTACGGCGCGGCTACCGCCGCCTCCTGCCACACAGAGTCGTGGGGCGGCTCATGTCGGTGCCAGCCGACAGCTTGGAGTCGGCAAAGCCTTTGCTCGAGTCGCTAAGTAAAGTAGAGACAATGACAGACATAAATGTCTCACAGCCGCTGTTACACGGTAACGGGTTGAAGAGATGGAGCTATTTTCCACTGAGGAGAAACATGCATTCCGGTCGCTCCTCTAATGAGCGCACTGTCCGAGAGGGTTTTCAGTGTCGCTGGAAATGTTGTCCCCCCTCTCAGATCCTCTCAAACCATAAGGTTAACATGCTGGTTTTACTGACCCGCAACAAGGACATGGCTGAGCTTTAAATCACCGTCATTTGTTTGTGTGTGAACCAAGAATTATGGCGCCTGTTACATTTAATTTTGTATAGGCGTACTTAAATAAGAAATACCAAAACTGGCACTTGTTTTTTTTTTTTTTATTAAAGATGCTGAAGTCAAACTTGCCTTTAAAAATTCAGCCTTCTTCTGAATTTTGTTAAGTTCAGTCAGAGAAATGAGGCATATCTGGGCCATCACTGCCCTTTGATCTGCATTCAATAGAGTTTATAAAATTGCCATGTCTTTTTTTATTAGGGTTGTCACGATACTAAACTTTTCAACTCGATACCGATACTAAGGAAAATATTCGATACTCGATACCACAAGGATAAAAACAAAGACTCCAAAATTCTACAGAAATATTTTCATTAATAAATAAAATACAATAAATAAATACAATAAAGGTTGTATGCAGTGCACAATATTAAGCAAGCTTGATAAAAAAACGTATAAAATTAAAATGAAGTGTTCCTTCCTTGGCTATGCTTTGCACACATAACAATGACACTAGCCAAATCGGTTAAGAAACAAAAATAATTCTCAGCAGCTGCAACTGTTACAGAAAAAACACTGTATCGATACTTTTGACAACCCTAGTTTTTATAACCTTTTTTTTAATGTTTAAGCGCCATGTTTCAAAGGAAATGTTGCCATGTAGTTGGTAATTTAACAATATACAAACACATTTGCAAAATAGATTAGAATAAAGAAAAAAGATGGTGCAATAATATCACATATTGCAATATTTAGCCTCCTTGAATAATCGCAGGGGGAATTCCTCAACCGCGACAGCCCTAGCGACTGGTCTAAGTAGGGAGTACCAATATGGCGGCCAGTGGCTTCACTTCAACCCTGTACTACCAACGGTCAATCAGCCATCAGTGAATAAATAGAGATCAGTGTGCAGACATACAGCAGCACATGCTACAGCACAGAGTCAGTGGAACCAACAGTGATTATATGCAGAGTGGGTTCTTCTAGTTGTTTCTAACCCCTCTGTATTATTTTAGATTGTTTGAGGGAGCTTTTCTTTAAGTTTGAACCATGCTAACAATGCTAATGCTAATCGCTAAGCTAAGCGCTAGCATGAGGCTAGCTAGGATGCTAAACTCCTCCTCCCTAGGAGGAGTGAGCTGAGCTGTAGCACAGAGTCAGTCTGGACCACAGAAACCAGTTCAAACTGGGAGCTGCAGATGAGCTTTTAGTGTTTCTCTACCATCACAGCTGAGATGAACTAAAATGATCTATGAAACATTTATTCTGAGTTCCTCAGATAAACTACAGCATGAATGAAAGCTGAGGGTCCTGCTGAGCTCATAGCACAGAGCGGATCAGACAGAGAGATGAGAAAGTTCTGTCTTCCAGCAGATCAGCTCTGAGGGGGTGTTGGCCCCTCTGGCCCCTGCGTTTAGCCGGCCTTGATTCTAACAGGTATGGAAGGACATGCAGCTAATGGAGCCAGAACAGGAACCACATGGAGCATCTACTCTACCACTGAACCACCCAGAACCCCAATAGAACCTGAACTGGATCAGAGGCAGGGTGACGCTAAGGTTTGTTTGATGCTGGGAGGAAAGAGACGCCACAGAGCTGCAGATGAACAGCTGCTGGGAGAGTTCTGGTTTCTGAGCAACATGATGAAGCTCTGAATGGACCCAACCTGCAGCTCCACAGGTAGGACTGTGTGGACAAAGACACCAAGGAGCCCGCTGCAGTGAGGGCTGCTTCTACAGCCAGGTTAGCTGAACTCTCTGATAACGAGAAGAAAGACCAATCTGATCAATTCCTCTATTTTGCATCACTGCCCCTCAGAATTTCCTCCAAATTCTCCTGGATGGATCATTTTCCATTCTGTGCCAGCAATTCCCTCTAGCGACCCCCCTTTCATAGATATAGACAGGTATGGGGCATTACAGGCTAACAAGGAACCCAAACTACCCCCATTCCTAAGGGGTGGACCCATTCATCAGGTTCAATTTGTATGTTTTCTAAACCAAAGCAAAGCTTTGTTTTTGGTTCACTCTATAAAACCTGGAACTCAACGTTATTTCTGACATTTTGAATTGAAAAAGTTTCCTGGATGGGAAGCAAAGCGTCTTCAAACTTGGAAACAAAGTCCAGTGGATTGTTTTTTAACTTTTCTGGAATGACTCTGACCTGGATGACTGAGAATCGTAACCTGCAGACGTTTGAAGGATTTAGAGAAAAGAATAGAAGTTTTAGTTTTTACCTTATGTTTAAGTTGTTAAAGGATAGACAAAGCTCCGCCCTCAGAGGCTTATAGTGGTGGCGGTATTCTGAGGCTTAAAGGGTTAAATGTGAAAACTAGCTGCTCCAATGAGATGTTTCTCTGGCAGGTTAAACCAATTCCTCTATTTTCCTTCATTAAGGCTGTAAAATGCTGAGGAACCTTTTTGTTTCTCTGCCTCTTCTGGAGCTGCTGTGTTCGTTGGAGAAGGTCCAATAGAACCGGTCCAATGAGGACAATGGTGACATGATGCTAAAGAGTTGATGTTGCTGAAAGCTGCTGCATGTTTCTGTCAGCATTTCTTCATTTTCTCTGCTTTGGAAATCAGATCCTGACAGTGAACAAATACAGGCCAGAAAACAGAGGGAGAAATATGCTGTCTGACAATTTAAGAAGGTTCTGGTTCTGAGGACAGATCAGATTGTTTAGAACCACATAGTGTGAAGGAAGAGACCTTCTAATGATAACACCTCCTGATGTTCCACATGGTTTGATTCCATCTTCATCACTGTATCAGTTTTTTTCCTTCAGTCGTCTTTTCTTGTGTTTCAGCAGATGTTGGTCAGCAGGAGCTTCTAGAGGAACATAAGATCAGCCTGAGGAGGAGATGTGAATGTGTGACTGAAGGAAGTGATGAAACAGGAAGTAGAACCCTCCTCAACAGGATCTACACTGATCTCTACATCACCGAGGGACAGAGTGAAGAGGTTAATACCCAACATGAGGTGAAGCAGCTGGAGAGAGCTTTCAAGATCCAGAACCTCCATGATTCTCCAATCAGGTGCCAGGACATCTTCAAAGCCTTCCCTGACCAACATGGAGCCATCAGAGTGGTTCTGACCAATGGCGTCGCTGGTGTTGGAAAAACCTTCTCGGTGCAGAAGTTCACTCTGGACTGGGCAGAGGGCTTGGAGAACCAAGATGTCAGTGTGGTGGTTCTGCTTTCCTTCAGGGAGCTGAACCTGATCAGAGATCAGCAGCACAGTCTTCTCACGCTGCTCCATGTTTTCCATCCAACCCTCCAGAAGCTCCCAGCAGAGAAGCTGGCTGTCTGGAAGCTTCTCTTCATCTTTGACGGCCTGGATGAAAGCAGACTTTCTCTGGACTTCAACAACAGTCTGCTTGTTTCTGACGTCACACAGAAGTCATCAGTCAACGTTCTGCTGATGAACCTCATCAAGGGGAACCTGCTTCCCTCGGCTCTGGTCTGGATAACTTCCAGACCTGCAGCAGCCAATCAGATCCCTCCTTCCTGTGTTTCCAGGGTAACAGAAGTACGAGGCTTCACTGACGCCCAGAAGGAGGAGTACTTCAGGAGGAGGTTCAGTGATGAAGAGATGTCCAGCAGGATCATCTCCCACATCAGGACCTCCAAGAGCCTCCACATCATGTGTGGGATCCCAGTGTTCTGCTGGATCACTGCTACGGTTCTGGAGAACCTGTTGACCACAGAGCAGAGAGGAGAGCTGCCCAAGACCATGACTGACATGTACTCACACTTCCTGCTGGTCCAGACCAAGAGGAAGAGGAACAAGTACCATGAAGGACATAAGAGGAGACCACAGGAGCTGATGGAGGCTGACAGGGAAGTTCTCCTGAAGCTGGGGAGGCTGGCGTTAGAACACCTGGAGAAAGGAAACATCATGTTCTACCAAGAAGACCTGGAGCAGTGTGGTCTGGATGTCACAGAGGCCTCGGTGTACTCAGGAGTTTGTACAGAGATCTTCAAAAGAGAGAGCGTGATCTTCCAGAAACCAGTCTACTGCTTTGTTCATCTGAGCATCCAGGAGTTTCTGGCTGCAGTCTACATGCTGCACTGTTTCTCCATCAGCAACACAGAGGTGGTGGAGAACTTCCTGGGAGGAAAATACAGTGAAACATCTCTGGAGGACTTCATGAAGAGAATCATGGAGAAATCCCTCAGGAGTCCAAATGGCCACCTGGACCTGTTTGCTCGCTTCCTTCATGGCCTCATTGTGGAGTCCAACCACAAACTCTTAGACTTTCTCCTGGGTCAGATGGAGACCAGTGAAGAAACCATCCAGAGAGTCATCAACAATCTGAAGGAGAAAAGAATACAGGGAAATCATGATAGAAGCATCAACATCTTTCAGTGTCTTGTGGAGATGAAGGACCTCTCACTTTATCAGGAGATTAAACAGTTCCTGAAAACAGAGAAAAAATCAAAGAAGTATCTCTCAGAGATCCATTGCTCAGCTCTGGCCTACATGCTGCAGATCTCAGAGGTTCTAGATCAGTTGGACCTGCAGAAGTACAACACATCAGAGGGAGGACGACGTATCCTGGTTCCAGCTGTGAGGAACTGCAGAAAGGCTCTGTGAGTCCAGATGTTTTCATGGGGTGATGCTGATTCAGCTGTATTGTCCTCCTGGTTATTATTTTTGGTTCTAGTTGCTTTTTGATGTATTTGAACCTTTAACTTCAAACATTGATTTCCTCCAACTTCTGCAGAATATTCATGACTGCTAGGCCAAATCCTTCTCTAATTATTTCGTCCTTGTCTCATCTCTACATTTTTTTCTTGTCATCATTCATCCTCCCAATTTAGTTCTTCCACCTCTGCAGGTGAAGCTTGTTAGAAACCATCACATGTTTGACATCAGTAACCTTGGCTGAGATAAAGGAGGCAACAAGGCTTTACTCTCTGTTGATCTCACGGCTCTGTAGCTTCTCATCTCCAAAAGCTATAAGGGCTGCAGAGAGAGGTTATGAATTGATTACTAGTAACATAGGAGCTGTATAGTATTAGTGATGATCGGTCAATCAATTATTTATGTATATCATTTTTTAAAAGAACTGATCTACAGACCTGGAAACACCTGCCAGGCTACGGTCCTTTCAGGGAGGATTTAATGCGTCCACCCCTACTCTCTGAAACCTGTAACTGAAATTATTCTCAATGGTATGTGCCCTGCAAGGACGCAAAAGGGCTACAACGAGCAAAGGAAACGTGCATCAAAAACTTCAATAGAAACCTTTTAATCAAGAAGGAAACGAGAGAGCTAAATGGAGGAGAAGCTAGTATTGTGTGTGTGTATTCATTTTTTGGTGCAACTCACACTCAGCTGATAAGACCTGAAAACAATGTTTTTCACAAGTCTGAACTCCCCAGGCTGCTCCCTGGACATGAGGGTTTCATACGCCCTCAAAGCCTTTTCTCCAAAGCCTTTTTCTGGTTTTGTAGCTGCAATTTCTGTCAGTTTTCTGCTTCTTATAAGATCTGTAAGTGTTTATCGTCAGTGCAAAGTGTTTTTATAAGCGATGTAAAGAAAATGTAAATAATTCTGCTATTTCTTCTGGTGTTGTGACTAGGGATGGGGATCGTTAATATTTATTGATATAGATACCTTTATCGATACTCCTTATCGATCCGAGTCTTTATCGATACCACTATCAATACTTTTCTGTTATTTGGTGGAAAGACGATGCGACAATATGTTTTTAACAGAACTGGTATTGCTTTTATTGCTTAACAAGTGAGCATAACAAAAACGTTTCTAGCCTTCAATAAACATGGCTAATGTAATAGGCCACTTTGAAATGACATAAAACTAACTAGAATATATTTTCACAATTGTTGGTTAATGTATTGTCTACTGTTACTTTTCATCATGTTTTTAGTGATTAGGAAAATATTTAACAAATGAATAATTGTATTTTAAATTCAATGTAATTTTTAATAAATGATGGCATCAGTAGTTTAATTATATATTCTAAAATAATTAGAGCAATATACAACTGTATTACTCATGTTTCTCGCCAAAAACTCAATTTCCCGTTTTCTTTACGTTACACTTGAATGCATCATGATAACCTAATTGTCGTTTTACTGAGCCAATCTGAACACATCATCATGCAGCACGTCTGAAACTTTATTTACTTTTCAAGCTAACTAGCTTGTATGCTGCCGATTACAACACGGATTTCACAATTACTATTTTTAACTGACCGGACAAGCTACAAAGTCTGTGTGCGCGCTTACCAGTGGTACTCTGAGTGGATGATGAAGACGGGCCTGACTGTGGTGCGGCGGCAGCAGGAGGAGGAGGAGGAGTCTTTTCCGTTCAGCCATCCTCGAGTCGCGAGCGAAGTTAACTGCCAGACTTCACTTGTTTTACTTTTAATATCTGTTTGCTTACAATTTCATTCCAAAACATTGGTGGACACGCTGCAGTGATTGGATTGATTAGATTCAAATGCTTTGACGCGACTCGAGGGACACACAATTATGTTACAGGACCTCCGGGAGAAAAAAAAACAAAAAACGACCAGACTCGACAGTGGTATCGATAAGCCCAAACGTTATTGATTTTCGGGTTTTGAAAAAATTGGAACCGGGTCCTTGATGGAACCGGGTTTCGATCCCCATCCCTAGTTGTGACAGATTTATATCTATTATTTCTAATGTTTTGTAATTAAAAGTTCTATACTTCAAGCTTTCCCCAAGTCGATCATTAGAAGAGATGACATAGAAAAATACCTTAAATAACCCTTTCTAATGATTAAGTATTAAATTACTATACAACATGATGGCAGATTTAACAGTAATTTAGTCTTAGACCAGGTTGCACGGATGCAATGGCAGCGCTTACCACCAGGCTCACTTTGTCATGAAGTCAGCCCAGAATAACAGTTAGAGAAGCATTTTATACATCCCCAGGATCACACCCTGCTGTTATGAGTTAAACCAGAGGACCCAAAAACAGCCATACAACAGATAGCGTTAAACGGTTTATTTGAGGCAGGCTATGGTAGTTCGGTGAAGAAGGGAGGAACCTCTTCTCACAATCTTGGAATCAACTTGTAAAGTAGGCCAAAACTCCTGTTGAGAGGTTATGTCTCTAGTAATGAGGAATTAATGCATCATTTCATTTTTCATCATATTGGTGATGTATTTCCACCCAAGGGTGCAAGACTATTTAACCATTGACTGTTGTTAAAAGTTGTACATGTGCAGCAGTTCCTCTGCATTACACAGCTAAGCAGCGACCTGAGGTGATAGGAAGAGAGAGAGAGAGAGAGAGAGAGAGAGAGAGAGGGAGAGAGAGAGAGAGAGGGAGGGAGGGAGAGGGGGAGAGAGAGAGAGGGAGGGAGGGAGAGGGGGAGAGAGAAATGGTGTAAGAACGTCCTTTTCCAGGACCTGGTTTAGCAAGAAGGCTTGGCTGGCAGCATTATTAGCAGCTTTATTCTGCTATCCTGCCTCCTTTTTCAAATGTCAGGATCTGACCCAGCATGGATAAAGACAGCAAGGACTGATTTAAAGCCCTTTGTAGAAAAGGCAAAGGTGAATGAACAATCTGGGATTCACATGGAAAATAATAGAATATAGTCTACTTTTCTAGGTATTTGTTAATCTGCATAGTTGCTCTTAAATAAACACAATCTCAGAAGATAGTTTTTATTTAAAAAAGATAAAGCTGACTAAAAGCTTCATTATTAACAGACTATTTGGTATGGTACATTATTTTTTTAGGTTTGTAACACCGTATTGGACCACGCAAAAAACAGACACAGACAGCCAAGAAACATAGTCCCTTCAGGATGTCCTGTGTTGCCCCCTCGGTTTCCTTCCAGTAAGACATGCTTGGAAAAAGTCAGACATCCTGGAAACATCTGAAAAAGATGTCTCAGCCGCCCAGCTGACTCATTTTCGCAATTTTTCCGGTCGAAAACCAGAACCATGATCACCCCAATGCATGTTGTAGGTCTTGGACATTAAATTATGTTTTGTTTTTATAAGGTGTTTTTATGTTTTTTGTTCTTGGCATTCGTATAAATATACTGGTGCGATAACTTGGTATATGTTTGATTATTTTTTGGGATATGTACATTTTGAATTTATAACCCCACTGGATCCAGGTAATCCAAAACAATCAGGTCTGATAGAGTTTAGACAGGCTCAGAGAATCCGGAGTAGAAACAGCTCATAAACAGGCAGGCAGACAAACAAAGCTCACAACAGAGTCCTGCACGGGTCGAGTTTTACCAACCCGCACCCGCCCAAACCAGTTAGGATGACTACCGAACCCGACCCGTCACCCGCGGATATCTTCAATTCAAATCCGAACCTGACCCGTTGATATTTAACCCACAACCCGACCTGTTAACACATCAAGTAATAGGCTATAGTACGCTGCGCTGCAGAACAGCGCCATTAACACTGCAGCAGACGTGTATGCACTGACTGTGGCCTTTTTGAAGGGAAGCCCACACTCCCGGCAGGGCTTTAAGGTACAACAAGGGTGACCCCAGTGCCTGATTAATATAACATTTCTGATCTCCATAACAACACACACGCATAAAAAAAAAAAACACCAACTACCCGCCCGCACTAAAAAAATATCCGCCCGACCCCGCGTACCCGTTTATTTTTATGTATTTTTCACCCGCAAAAGAGCATTTTAGCGGGTGACCCGTCGAGGACCCACGGGGACCCGACCCGTTGCAGGACTCTAGCTCACAAGACTAACTCAACAAATAGTGAATGAGAAATCTGGCACGAAATTCTGATGTGAGGATAGATTATTTAGTCACTGGTGCAGGTGTATATGATGAGAGTGAATCATACACAGGGAGGAGCTTGAAAGGTGTGTTCAATGAGGGATCCGACCAGCATCAGTGTTGAGATCAGACACCAGCAAGATCATCATTGTCCATGTTCCTAAATGATTTTCCTAAAGTAAGTGGGACAAACAGTGCATTGCCCATGTGGTGCTGCTTTAGTTGGCTCACCTACTATGAATTTTTACTTCAGTTCTCATTTCAATTAATGTTTATAAAAAAATAGTTTATTTAGTATTAGGGTTGTCACAATACTAAACTTTTCAACTCGATACCGATACTAAGTAAAATATTTGATACTCAATGTCAACAAAATACAATAAATAGATAAATAAATACAATAAACTATATTTTGAGGTTGTATGCTGTGCACAATATTAAGCAGGCTTGATAAAAAACTTACAAAATTAAATTAAGTGTTCCTTCCTTGGCTATGCTTTACACACATAACAATGACACTAGCCAAACCAGTTGAATAGTAATAACTGCACCAGTTACAGAAAAAAGTCTAAAACCGAAAAGTGCACAGAATTATTCAATCACACAGTGTTCATAAAGTGCATTTTCCCCTTTTCCGCACTTAAGATGAATGACTGCTTAGGTGCCACTGATTGTAGCACTGTTTCGATACCTTTGAAATTGTATCTGGATACAATTTTTTATTATCAATTCTTTTTTGAGTATCGATACTTTTGACAACCCTATTTAGTATTTTTGCCTTTTGAGGTTATTAATTGGACAGTTTCTTTGGGGGATTTTGGAATTTTACAGATTTAATTCTCTCAGCACTATAAAAGTATTCAGAGAGCCATTAATAAGTCTGAGTAAAAAAAAAAGTTTCTGATAAAATATGCCCACCTGAAAACACTGAATGCCTCCCCTGAATTATCAACAATAGACTCATTTAAAAGCAGTTTTTAATGTTTCTTTTTGACCTACAAGAAACAAAACAAATAAAAAATGCTGTTATTAATGGTAAAAACAAACTCAGCAGTAATTTATCTACTTACACTTGAGACAGAAAGAACCAGTCCAAACCAGAGATGAGCTGTTTTTGTTCTCTTTAAACACTCAGACAAGAACCAGAGAGGCTTTATTTTAAGTGTGTTTTCAGGCCGAATTATCTGTTAATTATTTGTTTTTATCACAACAAATAAAGACTTAAACATTAGAAAATGAGAAGGGAAATTACTCCTGTGAAGCTGGAGTTTCCATAAAAAAAATCCCTAGTTTCAGTCTGTTCTTTTGCGCATTCAGATGAATGAATAACGATTAAAAAAACTGTAATGTCTCATAAAATAGTCAGAACAACTGGAAAAGAAAACAAATAGTCCCACTGGATGAAAGTTACACATTTTTGACAAGAAAACATGCATGTTTATCCTATTTGGTTTTAGCAGTGTTTGCAGGTGGTTAACAATATTACCAGCCATGCAGAAAATGTACTCTGAGAGTCTGCTTGTCTTTGATACATGAAGCCTGAGCTGTTTGAACCTGTTGCTCAGCTTCTCTGTCTGCATCACTGTGGTTCAATTGAGCTTCTAACTAAAGCAGAGACACAAAGGGCCGGATTTATCAAGATCCAATTTTGCGTGCAGTAATTTGCGCTCGAAAACTGGAATTTTGCGTGAGGGGCTGAACCATGGTTTGCGGGTGATTTAACAAGAGTGATTGCGTAACTGGTGGCAGGTGCAAAACTGTTGGACACGCCCTATTTAAATGATGGTTTTGTGCGTTTTGTGGTTTGCAGCAAAGTAGTTTAAGTACAAACTAGTGCATTAAGAAATTTAAATCTTACAGTGACACCCCCACCCCCTCCAAAAAAAAAAAATAATATATAAAAACTTTGGCAACCTTTATTCCCTAAGGTGGTATGTGGCTGAATTTCTACTTCACTGTAGTAAAAAAAAAAAAAAACAGGTGTTTTGTATTGGCCTGTAGAAAAATGCACATACCAAATGGCTCACAAGAAGTGACTGTGGATGAGATTACTGCGCGTACGCATCCCCGCAGCATTGGCATGTTGCTCCACAGGCGCAGGGGGGAGGTCAGGGTTCTCCGGTAGGGCGTCAGGGCGACATGGCATTTTAGACGTCGGACAGCACTTTTGAAAAACGAGATTGGGAGATCCCAGCTCTCGCTGCAACCGTACGCTGGAATGACCCAGATGCAAAAAAGTACAATGTTGCAAGGAGTTTAGTGATATCTGGTATTGCGTGGGTCCTCCTTGTGGCTGGCTCCAAATCCATTTGGAGTACCCCCAACAGCTCCAAAATGGCAATGCTGGATAAACGATATGTTTTGATGATAGTTTCCTCGTTCATTCCAAAAATATTCACACGGAGTGGAAAAAATGCGTTCTCTGCGTCTCCTTGCTTCATTTCGATGTCCCCTTCTTGCGACAATAACAGCTGCCATGTGTGCGCAATTATGCATACAGACCATTTGCACCTTCTTTTGAAACGTGTTAAATATAGAGTCAGATACCGTTAGCAAAATTGCTTTCAGGTTTGATAAATCACTTTGCGAGTGCTAAAGTAATATATTTACATGTTCTCCTCCCACAAGACGCACTTTTGCGTGTAAACGCCCCATATTGCATATTCATTGCAGAAAAAGTACTAAATGGATAAGAGGCGCTATTTAGCACGTTTTAAAGACCAGATCCTTTTAGCACGCTGTTGATAGATCAGTTTGTACATTTTTTAGCGTGCGCAGTGAAATAGCTCACGTTTTTATACACGCAAACCTTTGATAGATCCGGCCCAAAGGGTGAAGAGATTCTCTGTGGTGTCAAACACAGGACAATGTTTTCGAGAGCAGATGTTCATCAGATGATGACATCACTGTTTGCTCTTCATGTTTTAGTCTGTGTTTATCATCCAGATTGTCTGATTTCATTAGAACTGACTTTATTTCTCCTCTAATCACAGACTTGGTGGCTTTTCTCTCAAAGAGGCTGAGTGTGAAATTGTGGCCTCAGCTCTGAAGTCCAACCTTCATCTGACTGAAGTGATAATAGATCAGATCAGAGGAGGGAAAACCTTTGGAGACTCTGGAATGAAGCATCTGTGTGAGATACTGGAGAGTTCATTCTGCAAAGTGAAGAAACTGGCGTAAGTTTTCTTTGTTTTTTCAAACATCCTCATTCACTAATACTTTAAATCTGATTTTAAGTCATTTTATTCTAATATATTATCTTAAAAAACAGCTACTGTCTAAATGTCAGAACATAATATCTTAGACTAATTACCTTGTTGTTAAAATAGTTTCCTGTTCCAAACGTTTTAAATATGAAACTTTATTTTACACTTATACTTTGACAAATTTTACAAACTAAATTTTGATACATACAGCTTTTCAACATTTGAACAGCTTATGAATTGCAGGAAAAAACACTTGATGTTCGTAGCTGCTGCAGGCGTTGGCAGTCGTAGTCTTTTTTTTTCAAATGTTAAAATGTTTTGGACTAATGAAAGATTTTAGGTAAAAAAGTGAAATTATGTTAAAAAGTTATGGAGATGTACTCCTTGTCATGTTGGGTTCTAGGTGTCTAACCCACATGCAGAAAACACTCAGGAGACAGAGAAAAAGTTCAACTGTTTATTTACAGAGTTTGACAGAAATGTGAAATGTGGGGGGTAAATACCTGCTCAGGGATGGATCTGATCAGCAGGAGGGGAACCTTGAGGGTCCAGAGGCTTGTCAGAGGGCAGAGGGCTGAGGTCAAAGGCAAAGGCTGACTGAGTGCAGGCAGGCAGATTCCAGACAGAGATATCTCTAGGATTTCAGATTTTCAGACAGGACTGGATCTGTAAGGCAGAGAGAAACTGGTCGGGCAGGTTCACACAAAAAACTGGGATAAAGATCAGGCAGGTTGGCTCAGGTCTTGCTGTACCATTACTGGCAACACTCTGGCAGGGAAGTGTCAGTCTCCTCCTCCTTAAGTAGGTCCTCTTAACGAGGAAACAGGTGTGTAGGTAAGCACATGCCATCAGGAGGAGATTGAGGGGCCCTCTGGTGGAGAAAGTGGACAAGCCTCCAGATCCCAACACTCCTACTCGTCGTCGTCGTCGGTTTTATTTTGGGATTGGGTCGTGGGGGCAGCAGTTTCAGCACTCCCAGACTTCCCTCTCCCAGACACCATCTCCAATACTGCTGGGGGAATTCTGAGGTGCTCAAAGACCAGCCAAGAAACATAGTCCCTTCAGGATGTCCTGTGTTGCCCCCTGGGCCCCCTCCCAGTAAGACATGCTTGGAAAAAGTCAGACATCCTGGAAACATCTAAAAAAGATGTCTTAGCCGCCCGGCTGACTCATTTTCGCAATATTTCCGGTCTTAAACCAGTACCATGACTACCCCAACGCATGTTGTAGGTCTTGGCAGGAGGGACACAACAGAACCAGGTCATCTCCAAAAAGCAGTGATGCGATCCCTGATCCCTGATTCCGCTCTGGTCCTTAGCTGCTCCTAGAAATCCTGTGCACAAATGTTCTAAACAGGACTGGTAACTGGAGGCAGCACTGGCAGAGTCCACAAGCACTGGGAGCTGGTCTGACTTGAGGGAGGCAATGCAGACCAAGCACCTGCTCCACTTGTACAGAGAACAGATGGCCCCTAGTAAAGGTCCCCTAACACAGTACTCCTGAAGTGCCCCCCTACAGGACACCATGAGGGACCCAGTTGAATGCCTTCTCCAGGTCCACTATCAAATCAAGTCAAAGTTTATATAGATTTATATATATTTATAGTAGGGATGGAGCGGTTTATGAAAACCGTCCAAACCGTTTGGTTCGACTGTCTCAGTTCGGTTCGTGTGTGTTGCGTTCGGTTCATGCGCTGCTCCTTTTTCTCTTAGGAGAAGCGTGTACACTCCAGAGCAGAAGGTGGCGGTACTGTGACCAAAGCCATGTATGGGACCACTTTGCATTCATGCTGCATTCATACCGGACGCGGATGCGAGTTTACATGCAAAGTCAATGGTTGACGCGCGTCAAGGGGCAGTAAAAGGTCCCGAAGCGCATCTGACCAACTGAAGCAGCACATCGGGAGCGTTTAAGCATTTGACGCGCGCGACACGCCGCAGACGCGCTGCTGCTCAAGATGGAAAAATTGAACTTTTGCTGCTTGACGTACCGCATCAACCAATCAGAGATGCTGATGTGGGAGCTGGCAGGGAGAGAGACACAGCGCTGATGATACGGAGCTCTATGATCACTCCTCCGAAACAGTTTATTAAGGCCTAAATTAACTTAAAATGCTGAAACCTGTCGACAAAGCATGTTCGCTTTTATTATCCTGGTACCTGCAGTTTGAATCATGTTCATGAAAACCACTTTCCAGCCACCGCGGCAAAACGCGAGGAGGCGACCGGGCCAGAGGCTGCTGTTGAATGGGATTCCTACTGACAGCGCACCGCTGGTATGTGGGGGTCTAAACGGCCCCGACAGAAATAATATTGGAAGGCAGGATGGTAATCTGGATGAACTGACTGCACTGATTAAGTTTTCAGATGGATTTTCTCACTTAGAAACATATTAAAACTACTTTATTCCCACAGCAAATATAGCTGCAAGGCAAAGAAAGGAGAGAGTAGCTCCCTCCAACGCACGTCTGACCCACTTTTCCACCGCGCAGCCAGAGCAGCAAAGCTGCTTCAGATGCGTGTCAGAACTGGTACAAGCAGCAAAAATGAAGCAGCAGACGTAATTTTGCTGCTCATGCTGCGTCCGGTGTGAACGCAGCTTAAGGTGACCTACGATGACGGTGAAAAGAAAGTTGTGGAAAAAAGTGCAACAGTGTGCAAGTGTTGTGCCACACAATTTGTTTATGCTAATAGCAACATGACCCAACATGTCCGGCTAACAATCAACATATACCGAACCGAAAACCGTGACCACAAAACCGTGAACCAAACCGTGGATTTTGTGAACCGTTCCACCCCTAATTTATAGTTTATAGATTTATGTATATTTATAGTTTCATATAAAGTTGATATTTATATAGTACTTTACAACAACACCAAGAAGACCAAAGTGCTTCACAGAAAGATAAAAACATTGCAAAAAAAAAAGCACATCTGGGCTGGTTTGGCAAACTCACTTTAACCCCCAGGCTCCCAGCAGAGATTTCCGAGCTAGTACACTGTTCCACGGCTAGGATGAAAGTCACACTGCTCCTCCTGAAGCCGGGGGTAAACCCTCAGCCGGACTCTCCTCTCTAGGACACTGGCATAGGCCTTAGCTAGGGTCCTGGCATAGCCCTTCCGGGGAGGCTAAGAAGAGAGATCTCCCTATAGTGGGAACATACCATCCAGTTCCCTTGCTTATGAAGGGGAATACTATTCCAGTCTGCCTATCCAGGGGACCCGGACCTCCACAAAATGTATAAGAGTTGTGTGAGCCAGGACAACCTGACAACATGCAGAGCTCAAAGTTACTCGGGGCAGATCTCATCCTCGCCCGAAGCTTTGCCACCATGGAATTTTTTGACCACCTCTGTGACTTAAGCCTGGAAGATGAACAAATCCATCCTGAGCATCTTTCTCTTCTTCCATCATGGAAGGCATGTTTGAGGATTAAGGAGATCCTCAAAGTATTCCTTCCACTTACCAACAATATCTTTCAGGGTCAGCAGCTCCCAACTCCTACTGAAACCAGAGTTAGCAAGCCATTGCTAACCTCTCCTGAGGTGCAAGACAGTTTGTCTGAAACATTTTGAGGCCAATTGAGTCTTCATCCATGGCCACCATGGCCAACAGAATAGGTTCTGTCCCATAGTGGGCCTGCAATGATTGATATGATTTAGTTTAATTTGGGAAAGATCCAGATGGAAAACCTAGAGAATATGGCTTCATTTCTAATTTTGTATGTGTTTTCTATAGTAAGAATAGCACTGGATGCAAGGATCCAATTTCTAAATGTAATCAGAGCTATGACTACACTATTATTGCTATAAGCGCCCAATCTGTAGATACATTTTCTTGGATAGATAGAAAACATTTCCATTTATCAGCAGAGCACTTGTTTGTGATGAGGAAATCCATCTCGCATATGCATAAGTGTTGGATTTGAAAATATGGAAAATTTTACAGCATCCACTGCAAGCCATCTGACTATTCCTGTCAAGCTCCAGTATCCATCATATTTCCAAACATGTGACAAAAATCTAAATTAAATATTTGTCAACCAATTGAAAACAACCAAGAGGTGATCAGATTTTGACTTCCAATGCTAGAAACAGTTGCGTTTGGAGGAATATCATGTTTTTTTAAAAATCAAATTTTATAAAACAATAATTCATGGAAGACTTCTAATAATAATATTGGAGAATAGTGGGAAGGACGAATAAAATATTGTAATTTCTCTGACAAAATGGGAGATTGACAGCTATGCTTATGTAGTTGCTTTTATCTGGTTCAACTTAGGATTCTGCTTGGTTTACCTCTTTCCATCAGTTTTTCTGGATCAAATATTAGATATCAGCGATTCTTGTTTCTGAGACTTTTGCATTCAGTTAGATTCATTTTTTATATTTTTATTATTTGTTCATATAAGGATTTTATCTGCATTTTGTTTAATTAAAGACATTTTTTTAATTCTTTATTTAGATTAAATGACTGCGGGTTGTCAGAGATCAGCTGTGCTTCTCTGGGCTTAGCTCTGAAGTCAAACCCCTCCCATCTGACAGAACTGGACCTGAGCAACAACGATCTGAAAGATTTTGGAATGAAGCAGCTCTTTGATTTTCTCCAGTCTCCCCTCTGCAAACTACAGACATTGAGGTCAGTCACCATGTTTTAGTTTAGTGCTGATATTTCTGATGGTAAAGTTGTGTTGACTCTAAACTGCAAACATATGGCTGATATTCTACTGATCCACACTGAGGATCTTCAGGCTAAAGTCTGATTTCTTCTTCACTGCTTTGATTCAGTTAAACTTTATTTCTTTCTCAAACTTCCTCCCATGATGTCTGCCTGTCTGATTAGAGCACACTAGCTAGAAGAAATTATTTCTGGGTCAACTTTGGCAAAATCTGTGTAATTCTTCATATTTGATGAGATCAGTGGTCTTCATACAAGCAGGGTTTATTAATCTTTGAGGAGAACAGATGCAGTTTTTTCCAGTGTTCTGACTGTTCTGGTCAGACAAAGGATTTAACTACCTAACACTCAAACAAACATCTGAGAGGGATTTACATGAAACTTTACCAAAACAAGGTTCCAACATTTTGGATCAATCAGAGGGATAGTGAATAACCTTGAACCTAAAGGAGTCTGGCTTCCTTTCTAAAACATCATCATCAGTCACCATGTTTTAGTTTAGTGCTGTTATTTCTGATGGTAAAGTTGTGTTGACTCTAAACTGCAGACATATGGCTGATATTCTACTGATCCACACTGAGGATCTTCAGGCTCAAGTCTGATTTCTTCTTCACTGCTTTGATCCAGTTAAAGTTTGTGCCTTTGTCAAACGTCCTCCCATTATGGCTGTCTGATTAGAGCACACTAGCCAGAAGAAAGTAGTTGTGGTTCAACTTTTCCAAAATCTGTTTAATCATTCATGCTTGCTTAATCAGTGGGAGAGGGGGAATGGTTTTACTGTTGCCATCCGTGACACAAAAAGCTGCCTTTGGCGCATTCTTATGGCTTCACAGGTCCCGACCATGAGGCGGTTCCTTATAGTGCTGCCTTAATCTATATGGAAAGATTGGAGCCACATTGGGGAAGGAGAGGGGGGAAAAAAAGCATATTTCACCCTTTATCCTTGACAGGATACAGTTGGAGATTTAAAAGAAACCTCAGCACAAGATAAGCACATGTAACACGAGACACATCTGAGGCTGGCATCACATGAAGTCAATCTGACCTTTGAGACAATAGTTGTGTGTGTATTATCCTTGATGAGATGGATGTTTATCAATAGTTGTGGGCACTCCACATATGTTCGCAGGTAGGGGAGGGGGATAGCAATTCTTCTGCGCCCTTTCGCCATAACATCCAGGGGAGAAGCCGAATCTAGAATAACACTTATTGTTTTGAGAGCAGGCTGCACAGGAATTTACGTCAGCCTTGAGTCTTTTGTTGCTGGGTCTATGTGGCGAGTCCACTCTTCCTAATTTTTTGGGCTTTTCCCCTTGAAGCGGGCGTGCACTTCCAAGATCTGTCACACTCCGGGCTGCATCTGGGTGCAGGCCAGGTTTTCCTTCTCTCTCCTCAGCAGGGGTGGACGGGCAGGTGCACTACATCTGAGCTAATCACCACCCTTCTTAAGGAGATGGAACCAGGAGGAGGGCGTCAGTTCGTTAACCCCACTGCGTTAGTACAGACCAAACCCAAACCTTGTCCTAGTGATTCTAAACCAGGGGTGGCGAACACGCGGCTCTCGAGCCGCATGCGGCTCTCGACCAATAAGAATGCGGCTCTTTGCCTGTTACCATATTTTCTATATACTGTGGCTCTTTCCTCGTTTCATGTTTCTTTTCTTCTTTTTTTAATATCTTAAACACACTTAAATCCATCAGGGGTTATTAAAAACAAATAATATTTTAAAATTAATAAATTAATTTGACAGATTGGGTGTTTTTTATGAGACGTAAGACATAAGAGACGTAAGTGACCGCCAATCATATGCGCGGATTACGTCTCATGCCGGGAAATTAGGTAAACATTTTATATGCATGCAGACCGCAGACTTACCTTCTTTGTAAAAATGGCAAAATGCAAAGCTAAACGAAAATATGAGGATGAACACAGGACATTTCTGGAAGAATGGGAAGATGCTTACTTTTTTATTGAACGGAATGGCAAATCGCTCTGTTTATTATGCGATACCACGATATCACATTACAAGGCTTCAAACCTTCAGCGTCATTTTAGCACACTCCATGCTAATATTGACAAGGATTTCCCCAAAGGTACTGAACTACGGAAGCAAAAATTGAGCACATTGAAAAGCCAGGTAAAAAGACAGTCTCAAATGTTTCAGCAATTGACCAAGCGTGGAGAAGCTGTGACACTTGCATCCTATAAAGTGGCATGGAATATTGCCCGTGCTAAAAAACCATACAACGAAGGCGAGTTTTTAAAACAGTGTTTTGTAGATGTAATTGACATTTTGGCTCCAGATAACAAACAACTCAAAGATTCCATCACTGGTCTCCAGATGTCACGACACACAGTTGAAACCAGAATATCAGACATAAATAATGCGCTTGAATCTGATCTACATGCAGACCTGAACGCATGTGCTTATTTTAGTGTAGCATTAGACGAGTCATGCGACATACAGGACAAGCCACAGTTGGCAATATTTGTACGAATGAGTGTCAGCCCACCATAATCCTCCAGCAACTGTTTCCACACATTCACCAGTCTCATCTTCTCTGCAGAAGCCCAGAAGAACCTGACCAGACCATACAGCTTCCAGTTCATATCCACTATCTTGTTTTTCAATAAACTTCTTAGTTTTCTCACCCCTCGTGGGGTGGTATGTGTCATCCTCAAGCTCGGGTCCTCTACCAGAGGCCTGGGAGTTTGAGGGTTCTGCGCAGTATCTTAGCTGTTACTAGGACTGCGCTCTTCTGGACAGAGACCTCTGATGTTTTACCTGGAATCTGCTGTAGCCACTCTCCCAGTTTGGGGGTCACAGTCCCCAGTGCTCCAATTACCACTGGCACCACTGCTGCTCTCACTTTCCACATCTTTTCTAGCTCCTCCTTCAGCCCTTGGTATTTCTCAAGCTTCTCGTGTTCTTTCTTCTTGATGTTGCTGTCGCTTGGGATTGCCACATCTATCACTACTGCCTTCTTCTGCTGTTTGTCGATCAACACGATGTCTGGTTGGTTTGCCATCACCTGTTTGTCAGTCTGGATCTTGAAGTCCCATAGGATCTTACCTTGGTCATTCTCAACTACCTTAGGAGGACTCTTCCATTTTGACCTTGGGACTTCCAGCCCATACTCATGGCAGATGTTCCTGTACACTATGACAGCTACCTGGTTATGGCGTTCTATGTATGCACTTCCTACCATTTTACACCCTGCTGTTATGTGCCTTATTGTTTCAGAAGTATCTTTGCTACATCGTCAGACATCTCAGTTTTCCCCCAGCTCTCAGGCTGTTTTATAGTCTCAATGCACATGCACAATGGAATATCATGTCGAAATCTTACTGGAATTCACATGTGCTGGTCGAAGCCAGAGGTTACTCTGACACTGGAAAGAATGTTTATAAAGACGTTCTCTGTTTATCCCAAAACCTCTTAATACATCTCCTAATTGCGTAAGAATCAGCCATTAGAAACCTTGTTATTGCCAAGATTCATACTTGACCTTCAGCCTGTACTGCTAGGATTATAAGGCCATGAATAAGGATATATAAAGCAGTACAGCTGCTTCTATATTTGGTGAGCCAGCCAGAATATTCGACACCAGCAGCTTTGGACTCAAACTTCTGTTAGTTTAACGTCTCTTCCTGATCACCTCTCCTTGATCCAGAGCTGTTTAGAAAACACAGTTTAGTTAAAGTCCATTTGAATCCCAGCAGAACCACTGAAGGTCTGACTGAAATCTTCTAGCAACACGTGTTGTTTGTCACCAAGGATCTTAAAGCTGTAAAGATCAGGAAGGCCTCAGGGTCAGATTCCCATCAGATTCCCAGTTTAGTGAAGACAGCCAACAGGATCATGGGGACCCTGATCCCATCTAAGGTACCAGATCTGTTTGGACGGGTCATCATTAAACAGGCTACCAACATTCATTTGGAGACAGAACATGAGCTGTCCTGTGATTGATTGAAGTCAGGGAGAAGATCCAGGGTTCCTTCATGGAAACACAATCGTATTAAACATTCATTTATTCCTCCTTCAATTCAATTAGGAAGCGAGCGGTCGGCAGGAGATGAACAGAAGCCAAAATAAATGCTGGGATGAGTTTGAAGACTTTTCCTCTGAACTTTTTCTCATCTATTTCTTCCTGCAGTTGATGCTGCTTGTGTTGTTCTGGTTCTGGATTGTGTTGCAGCTCTGCTCTTTGTCTAACACAGATTTCTCCTGGAGGAGACTAATAAACACACCTTGATCTGGACCTTCACACGTCATTAGAACATGTTCTGCTTCTGCTTGGTTTAATACTTTAACTTGATTATTTTTATGGGACTTTAGCTTTCAGTCAAATATTATTATTCATTATTTATTCATTATTTTAGTTTTAACCTGTCTCTCCAGTTGCTTCAACACGTCTTTTATTCTTTATTCAGATTGAATAGCTGCAGTTTGTCAGAGATCAGCTGTGCTTCTCTGGTCTCAGCTCTGAAGAACAACCCCTCCCATCTGACAGAACTGGAACTGATGTGGAACAAAGACCTGAAAGATGATGGAGTGAAGCAGCTCTGTGGTTTTCTCCAGTCTCCCCTCTGCAAACTACAGACATTGAGGTCAGTCACCATGTTTTAGTTTAGTGCTGATATTTCTGATGGTAAAGTTGTGTTGACTCTAAACTGCAGACATGTGGCTGATATTCTACTGATCCACACTGAGGATCTTCAGGCTAAAGTCTGATTTCTTCTTCACTGCTTTGATCCAGTTAAAGTTTATTTCTTTTTCAAACTTCCTCCCATGATGTCTGTCTGTCTGATTAGAGCACATTAGCTAGAAGAAAGTAGTTCTGGATCAACTTTGTTAAAATCTGTTTAATCCTTCATGGTTGATGAGATCAGTATTCTTCATTCAAGCAGCATTTATTCATCCTTGAGGAGGACAGATGCAGTTTTTTCCAATGTTCTTTCTGTTCTGGTCAGACAAAGTATTTCACTACTTAACACTAAAACAAACATCTGGGAGGGATTTCCATGAAACTTTAGCAAAACAAGGTTCAGCCAGTTTGGACCAATCAGAGGGAGGATGAATAACCTTGAACCTAAAGGAGTCTGGCTTCCTTTCCAGAACATGTGACCCTGAAAGCAGCTTCTCATTGGTCAGTAAGATCAGCCTTTAGGCCTAGCCTTGTCTAGCAGGTGTGCAGCTGAGCGAATGCTTTGGTGAAAATAGAAACAGAACGAGCTCACATTCAGCTTTAGAATGAAGGAAAAGAGGAATAGATGGAAAAATAATTTTCCCTCCATAATCCACCTCTTTGACCATAAAGGGAACCTGTTACTTGTTTGGTCAATAAAAACAAAAGGGAAAAAATCATGAATATATGTAAAGTTAAAAACTGTAAATAAAATAACTAAGGTAGTTTACTACCAGTCATCTCAGTAAAAGACTAAATAAAATGCATGGCTGCAATCAAGCCAGTGGAAATGCTTCTAAATGTTTCTATGAAACAATAAATGATTGAACCACTAAACAATAAATCAATTCTCAGATATATGATGAATACATCTGGCTTCAAGGATAAATGATTAAAACACTAAATTCAACATAAATGTTTAAGGCCCAGCAATAGCTGAGGTGGGTTAGCAATGGATAAATCATCATCAATTCATGGTTAGAATGATTATTGAATGACTCGTGTCATTTAACTTGTCAATGAATTAAAAAATCAAATCAAAGAAATGTTTTCCAGGTTCTTCAGTCCCTGTGTGTGTTTCACCTTCAGAAGAAACATTACTGAGGAAAAAAACTACATTTAACATCAGAACAGTTATTTCAGTGACATAGATATAGAAATCAAACTCATTATTGGTGCCTGCCATTGCAATGCAAGGAGCATAGAATGCTATTGTTTTGCAATGGCATTCTATGCTCATACAATGCATGGAGGCACTTATTATTGTAGCCAAAAAACAAACTCTATATCGGCATAGTTAATATTACTTTTATAAGTGATTGTTGTTACCATAGCAACGTAATAACTAGTATAGTTTTCTTTCAGCAGTCACTTGATTGGTTTTTTTTTCGGCATCTAAACTGTAATCTTTCACATGAAACCCTATGTAATCTACTGAGACAAGCAGGTTTGAAAAACCTTTTTATGTCTTGTTCCCATTATGGTTATGAATGACCCACAGCAATAAGATGAACCCTAACTGAAGAAAAAGGATAGCTGTCACTCTGACTGGAAGAATTTTTAAGATACCATTTACGGTGGGGTGTGCTGGTCACGTAGTTAGCGTGCAAGACCCATCTACGGAGGCCTTATTCCTCGACATGGCCGACCCGGGTTCATATCCGACATGTGGTTCTTTGTAGCATGTCTCTCCCCCTCTCTCATACCCCCTTTCCTGTCCGCCTGCTGTCGAAACAAACAAGCCACTGTGGATATGTTTGAAGACTTTTCCTCTAAAGTTTTCTCATCTTTTCAACACATCTTTTATTCTTTATTCAGATTGAATTACTGCAGTGTGTCAGAGATCAGCTGTGCTTCTCTGGTCTCAGCTCTGAAGTCCAACCCCTCCCATCTCACAGAACTGAACCTGAGCAACAACTATGACCTGAAAGATGGTGGAGTGAAGCAGCTCTGTGGTTTTCTCCAGTCTCCCCTCTGCAAACTACAGATATTGAGGTCAGTCTCCATGTTTTAGTTTAGTGCTGATATTTCTGATGGTAAAGTTGTGTTGACTCTAAACTGCAGACATATGGCTGATATTCTACTGATCCACACTGAGGATCTTCAGGCTAAAGTCTGATTTCTTCTTCCCTGCTTTGATCCAGTTAAAGTTTATTTCTTTTTCAAACTTCCTCTCATGATTTATTCAATAATAAGCAGGAAACATGAAACAATGAGTTGAATTTCAGTGTGGGGTTGCAGCATTATCCAGAACTTCCCAGAATCCAGTGAATTTAGAGCTGATAATGCAGGAAATTCCCACTCCCATTCCCAGCAACATTATTTAGTGATGTTGAGCCAACATGGGCAGCAGTGTGGAACGCAGGAAAAAGAAAAAAATGCTGATAAAGAGGAAGATAGAAGAAATAAAAAACCCTGATGTGTCATTTAGTTTAATCCATGGATGTACACTATATTGCCAAAAGTATTTGCTCACCTGCCTTGACTCACATATGAGCTTAAGTGACATCCCGTTCCTAATCCATAGGGTTCAATATGACGTCGGTCCACCCTTTGCAGCTAGAACAGCTTCAACTCTTCTGGGAAGGCTGTCCACAAGGTTTAGGAGTGTGTTTATGGGAATTTTTGACCATTCTTCCAGAAGCGCATTTGTGAGGTCGCACACTGATGTTGGACGAGAAGGCCTGGCTCTCAGTCTCCGCTCTAATTCATCCCAAAGGTGTTCTATCGGGTTGAGGTCAGGACTCTGTGCAGGCCAGTCAAGTTCATCCACACCAGACTCTGTCATCCATGTCTTTATGGACCTTGCTTTGTGCACTGGTGCACAGTCATGTTGGAAGAGGAAGGGGCCAGCTCCAAACTGTTCCCACAAAGTTGGGAGCATGGAATTGTCCAAAATGTCTTGGTATGCTGAAGCATTCAGAGTTCCTTTCACTGGAACTAAGGGGCCAAGCCCAGCTCCTGAAAAACAACCCCACACCATAATCCCCCCTCCACCAAACTTTACACTTGGCACAATGCAGTCAGACAAGTACCGTTCTCCTGGCAACCGCCAAACCCAGACCCGTCCATCAGATTGCCAGATGGAGAAGCGCGATTCGTCACTCCAGAGAACGCGTCTCCACTGCTCTAGAGTCCAGTGGCGGCGTGCTTTACACCACCGCATCCGACGCTTTGCATTGCCCTTGGTGATGTATGGCTTGGATGCAGCTGCTCGACCATGGAAACCCATTCCATGAAGCTCTCTGCGCACTGTTCTTGAGCTAATCTGAAGGCCACATGAAGTTTGGAGGTCTGTAGTGATTGACTCTGCAGAAAGTTGGCGACCTCTTCGCACTATGCGCGTCAGCATCCGCTGACCCCGCTCCGTCAGTTTACGTGGCCTACCTCTTCGTGGCTGAGTTGCTGTCGTTCCCAAACACTTCCATTTTCTTATAATACAGCTGACAGTTGACTGTGGAATATTTAGGAGCGAGGAAATTTCACGACTGGATTTGTTGCACAGGTGGCATCCTATCACAGTTCCACGCTGGAATTCACTGAGCTCCTGAGAGCGACCCATTCTTTCACAAATGTTTGTAAAAACAGTCTGCATGCCTAGGTGCTTGAATTTATACACCTGTGGCCATGGAAGTGATTGGAACACCTGATTCCAATAATTTGGATGGGTGAGCAAATACTTTTGGCAATATAGTGTATTTCTGAGCTGAACTCACATTTCTGAGAACTTTGAACTGAACGATGCAGTTTTTGAAGTGAGGAACATCAAGTGAACGAAGCTCATCGTGACGTCATTTAATGTTGTTCTGTTTAAGGTGAACTAAAGATTGTCCCGTTTTTTGGGGGGTAAACTTTAGTAAATTTCCTAGAGAAAGAGCAGCAGCATTTCTCCTTAGGCGCTCAGGTTCTGCTGTCGCTGCCATCGGGCAGCAGAGACCTAGTTCTGCTCTGTGAGAAACTCCATCAGTCATTTAGGCCTTTAAACGTGACTCTGCCGTCTTCAGCTTTGCTTTCTATGTCAGGACATGAACTGAAGGCTCCAACCTTAAAGCTCTCAGGTTCCTCTGAGGGATTTCTTCTTGGTTTGTGGACGGAGATGCAGCCCAGAGAACCATGAAGTAACATTGATCAGCTGGCTCATTTAAAGACACAATGACATTCATGCTGTGCTTTGATGGACCATTTCTGCTTGGATGGAGGCTTGAAGAGGCCTGAACATGAGGTGGAGCCTTGGACACAAACTTTGAGCTGCAGCTGGGATCTAGAAAGGAAAACTGCTTGGTTTTGTTCACAGAGTTTTAGAAATCAGGATTTTTTTGTCCTGCTCCATTTTCAGGCGTTTGCCGTCCGTAAACTTTTAGTCTGGACCCTACCAATGTTTTCTAAATGAGACCCAGGACTGGGAACCACTGGGCTGTTGGATCATCCAGACACTGATTACTGAAGGACATCATTACCTGTTTATGTTTGGACTTTATTTCAGTACATGAAGATAAATAAAGAAGAACTAGTTCCAGTAGGAGCTGTGAACTGAGTTCAGAATATTTAGGTAGAGAACTATTGTTAGGTTTAAACACCAAACACCTTATTCAACCTGCACAAAAGAAAGACACAGAGAATTTAGTATAATTTACTTGCAAGGAGAGGGGGTCAGAAACTGCATTCAGTTACAAACTCCAACCCACTCTGAAGCAGTTTCCGCTCTCTCCAAGCTTTTTATTAAGGAACTCCCTGGCTACAAATGTGGTTCCGACTGCTAAAAGGGAGGGGGGGTGAAACCAGTCGGAACCAGAAGTTCTGTATAACATCATACAACATCATAAGATAAGGAGAGCCTCCACTCCTTATCCGGTGCTAGTGTGTACAGTTCTCCGTGTTCTCTCCTTGACCCCGACTGGCCTTCCTGGACACACTAATAGCAAGCATTAGTAACACAGCAAGTAAAACATTTCAACACTCTGTGTAATACAAGTAAACAGGAATATGCAAATGTGTAAGTATGAATGTATAAGTATAATATGATTAAAGTAATATGATTAAAGTAAAATAACTTGTTCAATTAATCCAACATTTCCCTCCTGTTTATTCACTTTAAGCTATTTATTTTATCATTCAGTAGTTACTTCTTTTCAGATTTTCAACTAAGAAATCATTTTTAGCTATAAAGGGTACACTCAGAGGTACTTTAAACTGATGGGTTATTGTTAATGTCATTGGAATTAGGATAAAAGTCAGGAAAATGTAAAGAGATTTCATCCTCTTCACTGTCTTCATCATCAGATGGGTATTTTTCAGTGGGCATGAGGGCATACATTTCTGCTTTCATGGGTTGTATTGCTGTGGTAATTAGTCTATTTAGCAGCGCTCTAATACATGGAATACAACAACATCCACATAAGGTCAAGATGGTGGCAAATACAGCTATAGACATTAAAATAGAAAGCACCAATTGTTTGTATTTACCAAAAATGTCTCCAAATCCATCCCACATTTTTGTGTCAACTCCAGAATGGTCTTTTATTTTGCTGTTAAGAGAGCGAAGGCCTTCAAGGGCCTTTGTGAGGCTGCCATCAGCAGCGGTGTTGTTGGGAATAAAGGTGCAACACTGATCTCCAAAAATGGAGCACACACCACCCTTTTCAGCTAACAACATGTCAACAGCAATACGGTTCTGGAAAGCCATCAGAGAGGTAGCTGACAATTGTTCATGGACTGCGGAGAAGCCTTGTTCTGTTCTATTTCCCAGCCTCTGGACGTTATAATGGATGTAGTTGATCCTGTCTACATTTTTATTTATAGTACACCACCAGCATAAGAAAGATTCAAATCCTGCAGAAACTTGATTGGCTAGTTTATACTCATCAGGAACACCTCTGGGTACACCAATGCTATCAATATAAGTAGGGTCATCTCCACTCCATGCATTTTCAGATGCCCTCCTCCTTCTAGTATGCTCTGTGTGAGGTAAAATGCTGTTTGCAGTCGTTAACAATTCATCTGTTGTGAGTGATGTAACAGAAACAGGTAAAATCAAAGTGACCACAGCACACAATCCAGTGGTGTTGCATGGAAGTCTGTCAAACAATTTGTCATCTCCACACCACCACCAGATGTCGCTGCGGGATTGAGGTTTAAAAAAAATGGATACCAGTAAAATGCTTGCACATTGTGTTTCATTTAGTGTGCCTAGTTTCGGGCCCATTCCGGTCCTGTTTACACAGGTGAAATTTGCCACAGCTACTTTTTTCAAAAAGATTTTTTATTTTTTTTCTCAGCTGTGGTCAGGGGATAGATCTTATCCCAATAGGTGCAATTATCAGTTGGGACCGTATAATTCATTATATTTAGAAGACATTGAGGAGTTATGGTAGCAGGAACCACACGTAACAGCGGTCTGGCTCCCATACACACAAGACAATCATTAGACACTGTTTTAGCTGCTTGTTCTGCCATTAAAAGCTAGTTGTTTGTTTGCCCAGAGATTCCAGTGGTGACTTGAAACAATTCATCTGTTTTAAGCGGAACATTAATATTTTGAATTTTTATCTGTTCACCTTGGGCAGAAGTAAGAACAAATACAATGTCCAACATGGATCGGTTTCACTAGACCGTGCACATAGAAATGAGGAAGAACAGCCTTCCTTCTCAAGGGGTTCTGCTGTGGAGTTTATTGTCATAGTGAAAACTTTGGAGGCATGGTTAACAGTGAACCCTGATATTCTACTCATCCATTTCTTAGCTAAATGTGTCCATCCATATGATCCCTTTTTCCACTGTCCAGTGGTTCTAAATACGTCTCCCCAACCATTATGAGTTCTTTGAACTACGCGAGGAAATAGGTAGAAATCATAACCGCGCCAATTTCCCGGGTCATGTTTAAATCTTTGCGAGAATGTTTGAAAAGGAATAGTCACCAAACTGATTACTCTAGTAGAGTTATAGCAGAGATAGACGTCCCTTTTACAAATAGCTGGATCTTGAGGGCAACAAGAATCCTTGCTCTGAGCGAGAGCTAAAAACAAAACTAATATGAATAATCGCAACATCATCTAGGTTCAAACTTCAAAAAGTGTTCTATATGGATAATCTTTTTACACAATGGTCTACTTCCTATGACCTCTCGGCAGAGTTGTTGAACCTTCACCAGTTTGAGATGGTTGTATACTAAAAATACAACCCCCTTTGTATGATGGACTTCCTCTGAAGGTCGGTGAAGGAGACCAAATGTGTATTCTATAACAGGTACCACAGTAGAATTACTAGAGTGCTAAGCAGTATGGTAAGGTTCCAGAGAATAATTAAGAAAGTTATTTTACTTATTACTCATCTGATCTAACTATCACTTTCTTGCAATCCATTTAGAAAACAAATCTATTATAACCAAACAGAATTGAAAGGATAAATAGGTTTAGGGAAAGCACCTTTTTTAGGTCTTAAATTTCCTTGAAGATTATGTTTAGCACATATTAGACATGCTTTACAAAAGTTTTTTGCATAGAATATAAATCCATATGCTGTATAATGATGCTCAATGCTCAATCAATCCTACAATCCTCCCGGTTGAGACATGAGTAAAATCATGACTCAATATAGCAGCTCATTCAAAGATTTTTTTTTTATTTGGAAGGATTGGTTTATGTTCTGGTCACATATAGGTGCCATTATGGATTTTAAGATAGTTTGGCTGATTAACATGTTTGTTTCGTTGAATGTCATCCCCACTTCACATGTATTTAATAAGAAATGTTATGTTTAATGCAATGTTACGATGAAATTAGGACAGCAACTAACAATTATTTTGTAAATCGATCAGTCTATCGTTAATTCTTTCGATTAATTGGTTAGCCAAATGTTTTGTAAAGAAGATTACTAATGACATTAAACCAGGTGAAACCAAAACATCTCCTCCTGAAGAGCTCCGGACGGAAAGTATTGACTGACAAAAACATTTTATAATCGTATTTGCAAAATGTTTATAAATGTATTTTACAGTTTTGGTATGATTACTGATCCAAGTGGGTTTACTCTGTCAGGGAAAGCCAGATTTTACATGTATATTATGTTTTAGAGTCTCTATACTCCATTTAATGATGAATCACTAAATTTGTTTACGAATATGCAAATAATCAATTAACATGATTCATGTTTTCAGCCACAGATAAAATACATGAGATGGGCAACACAGAGTACCTACAGCCCAGATGTTTAACTTTTATAGTGAAGTTATTATTTTAATGAATGTATTATTTTGCTTGATACAGAGAGAGCATAGTAGGTAAAAATATAAGAGTGGGGTTTAACTCTGCACAATTCTATATATTCAGAAGAAAGTACTGTATTTACCGTCTGTCTCAATTGTTCAAATAAAATCATTTACAAAGTGGAAAACAGTCCTAATTCCACATTCATCAGAGCCGGTGATACTTCAACATTGATAAACAGCATCTAGTTAGTGTAGTGCTTAAAAATGTTTATTAATGTAGCAAAATGCTCCTTTTCTCTTTAAACAATTAATTCCTCTCATCAGTACTGATGCTCATGTCAAGCATAAAAAAGGGCATGCATAATGCATAGTACCAATGACACCAGACCAATAGTGTCCCTACCAAAGTTCAAATCAAACCTACGCCCTTGGGTGCCATCCTTCATTGCAGCGCCCCCTTTTTTTATTTTTATTTTATTTATTTATTTCTTTATTTTTATCCAAGTAAGTTTTTCATAGTCTTTATCAGGACCTGGAGAATCTTTGTACACCATGGTAATGTGTAGGTCATTCGGGTCCATGGACTGCTGTACAGTCAGGGATGGGATGCCCGGCCTCTGTCTAAGCAAAGCATGGCTAGAGCATCCCTGCCTAAGAGGTTAACTGGACATTCAGGTAATGTCAGTACAGACAGCTGGCAGGAGAGTCCTTCAGGGTCTCTCAACCACACAAGCTGGATCTCCTGCACAGCCTTTAAATGACCTTGAGCTGATCGGACTATGACAGTCTCAGGTCCTTGGCCAGCACCTGGAATTTGTTGTTTAACAGTTGTTCTGCATGCACCACTGTCACACAGGAAAACTGTTGGGGTTCACATGTATAGTTAATACAGCTATTCCTTATTTGTGCATATTAATTATGTTTTTGATAAAAATGCTTTGGCTAAAATGCCATCAGAAGGCTGATAAATAGAGAGGAAAAAGGGACAAGAAGAGAGGGACAAAACCTAGAACAAATAATGGATGTCTATTCTATTAACATTTCTCTATCTGTAGAACGGGACTGTTTTATAGGTTTTCTTGTCAGGGGGCCCCCTGCCTGTCCATGCCTAGGGCCCCAAATTTCCTAAATCCGCCCCTGCCTATAGACCATCATGACAGGAAAAAATGGATTTTCAGCTGGCCCCTGACCCGCCAAAGGATTGGGCAGCTCGATTAAAGGAAACACCTCAGTTTCAGGTTTGGGTTCAGGGGCTGGCTGTGGGGAGATTAAGCCTCCCCCCATATCTTTTTTTTAACCAAGCCCCCACAGGTCCCCCAGAACGGGTAACCCTTGTGGAGGTGCTGGGCATAGGAGAATAAGCCGGTGGATTCTCAACTTTAGGAGCTGGCAAGACTGGGGCTGAAGCAGAAGCAGCAGCAGCACCAAGTTCATTTGGGTCTTGCTGTAAAGCTGCTTGTGCAGCTGCTTGTGCTTGCTGTAATAATGCTGAATATGGACCTACAGGTAAATCATCTTTACGATGGGTATGTGCAAGGGTATGGGTTCTTTCATTGTAGTTCTGCAGGCTCCTGTATCACACAAAATTTAACAGGAGTGCCCTGGACCATCAGAACTATTTCTGGTCTATATTTTTCTTTTGAAAAACAAATCTTCTAGGTTTAAGACATCCATATTTTCATCCCCTATCTCTCTAATAGAAAATGGCTGCTCATCTAGTCATGCTGAGCTTCCTATTTTTGTGGTTTACTTCGACAGTGTCTAGCTATGTGGCCTTTTTTTCCACATGACCAACACGCTCTGGAATCATCAGTTGAGTGTGATCCAAAGCCTCTTCCCCTTACACGGCCTCGACCTCTGCCTTGGCCTCTACCTCTGGACTGCTGATAAAACACAGTGTCCTCTTCCTCCTGATAAAAGACAGTGGATTCTTTATTTTTATTCTTTTTACTTTTTATGACTTTCTCAGCATGCAGGGCGTGATTTATATTATTTTGAAGTGTTCCACCACTCATCTCTATGTGGTGACGATTTACCCATTCTTGAATTATACATTCTTCCACATCCTTCTTTGGAGAGGGAATTCCTTCTACTGCTTTTCTTTGTTTCTCCTCTCTCTTAACTCTACGCTTTCCCTCTTCTCTCTGTCCTGCTAATTTCATCCAGACCATGGTTTGCATGTAACCTTCTTTTGCCATCAAAGTGTCTTTATTTTTGCTTTTTGTTTTTATTTTTTGTTGCAATTCTTTAATGTTTGTGGTGCTCAATTTGCCATTAAAACCGTAGTTTTTTATCCAGTAACACAACGGCTCTACCACCGATGGGTCATCATTTTCGACTGCTTTCCAATCTTTACACTGGAGTTTCTCTAATAACTTCTGTTTTTCTTTACTTTGCCCTTTTCCCATTTTGAACTAAATTTGGGCCCAGTGGGTTTTTAACACCTGTCGTGTTCTAAACACTGGGGCTTCAGACAAGATGGTGATCAACTACTTTTCGTGGTAAAACTCACTTCAACCTTTACAGGTGGAGTTTTCTTGTCTACAAACATCCACAAAAGCTCACCATTTAACCCTTGTCTTTTTGGTATGAAATACAGATATCTAGTGATATCTATATTTCCTTTCACATACACACACTCACACACACACTGCGCAGTTAACTTTTACTTTTTTTCCTTTTTCCTTTATTTTAAACACAGAGGACGCCGCCGTCCTATGCAGAATTTAACTAGTTTACAAACTAGGGGAGCCTGCCCTCCCACGGACTTTAACTGTTTTAAAATTTCTATTTTACCTGATAGAGTCTAGAATTGTCAGGGTTTTAGTACAAAGGGGAATCTCGCTACCCCACGCGGAGAGGACTTCGCCGTCCTTCACTTCTATCTTTTTTATTTTTATAATTTTATAAATTTTTTATTTTTATATTTTTATATATATATATATTTTTTTTTTTCTAATAATTCACTCACTCCTTATTAAAAGAAAAACTACTCACAATTCTCTGCGTCCTCGAAATGCTTCAACCGTCGGACCCCAGCTTGTAAGGGAGAGACCAGTCCCGTAAAGGGTCTCTTTGCTGCGGCCGCAGGCTTATCTGGATCTCACTCACCTGCTGGGGGTCGTCGGGTATCTTGCAATCCGGCTCGAAGGACCAATTAATGTTAGGTTTAAACACCAAACACCTTATTCAACCTGCACAAAAGAAAGACACAGAGAATTTAGTATAATTTACTTGCAAGGAGAGGGGGTCAGAAACTGCATTCAGTTACAAACTCCAACCCACTCTGAAGCAGTTTCCGCTCTCTCCAAGCTTTTTATTAAGGAACTCCCTGGCTACAAATGTGGTTCCGACTGCTAAAAGGGAGGGGGGGTGAAACCAGTCGGAACCAGAAGTTCTGTATAACATCATACAACATCATAAGATAAGGAGAGCTTCCACTCCTTATCCGGTGCTAGTGTGTACAGTTCTCCGTGTTTTCTCCTTGACCCCGACTGGCCTTCCTGGACACACTAATAGCAAGCACAGCAAGTAAAACATTTCAACACTCTGTGTAAAACAAGTAAACAGGAATATGCAAATGTGTAAGTATGAATGTATAAGTATAATATGATTAAAGTAATATGATTAAAGTAGAATAACCTGTACAATTAATCCAACAACTATGAACATGAATCAGTTGATCTGAACCTGCTTGAACTGAGTTCAGAACCAGTTCTAGTTCAGGGAGAACTGGGTCAGCACTGGTAGAAGGTTCTAGATCTCTTTCTAACCTTCATCAGGTTAGTTATTCTACAGGATGTCTTTAAAATCTGATTGTTCCTTATGTTCCTAACAGAGCACTTCGCTCTCAATCTGCAGGTTTACTAGTGGTTCCTAGAATTTCTAAAAGTAGAATGGGAGGCAGATCTTTTAGTTATCAGGCTCCTCTCCTGTGGAACCAACTACCAGTTTTAGTCCGTGAGGCAGACACCCTGTCTACTTTTAAGGCTAGGCTTAAAACTTTCCTTTTTGATAAAGCTTATAGTTAGAGTGGCTCAGGTTATCCTGAGCTATCTCTATAGTTATGCTGCTATAGGCTTAGACTTTTGGAGGACATAGGGACCCCCATTTCATCATTCTGCTTCATTCTCTCTCTGTTCTCCTATTCTGCAGAATCTGTTAGTTCAATCTCTAACCTTCTGCTCTCTCTGCTTTTCCTCAGAGTAGCTTTGCCTCGTCTGTTCCTGTTTGGCTGTGACGTCATCCTGGAAAGAAACATCAGCTGTGCTGCTTCTATCAACACCCTTGTTTATAGATGTTGGAGATCGGCCTGTTTTCCAGTGTGGTCCTGTTTCTCTGACCGTGACTGAGTGGATGTGCTTTCTTCGTCCTCTGGCATGGGAGCTGCCTTGGAGCTCGTCTGCCTGGCTGTGTGTTTCCTGGACGGGGCCGCCTTTTACAGCTGCTTTTTGTATCTCTGCTTCTGTCTCCTTGAACCCCAGTCGGCCTCGGCAGATGGCCGCTCACACTGAGCCTGGTTCTGCTGGAGGTTTCTTCCTGTTAAAAGGGAGTTTTTCCTCTCCACTGTCGCTACAAGCATGCTTAGTGTGGGGGATTGTATTTGAGTCAATGAGTCAATGCAATCAACTGGTTTTCCTTAGATAGAAAACTTTGTATCAATTTGATCTGGTTGAACTGTAAAGTGCCTTGAGATGACATGTGTTGTGAATTTGGCGCTATATAAATAAACTGAATTGAAAATTGAATTAAAATAGTTCAGTTGATATTTCTGTGAAGAATTTGATAGAATCAGCTGGAAAACAAAGTTCATATCTTCTATTCTAATAAATCTTCTCCTGAGTTGGTCTTTGGACTTGGAGCCTTCAGTTCATATCCTAACATAGAAAGCAAAGCTGAAGTTGGCAGAGTCATGGAGGATGGAAATGAACTGGACTTCCTGTCATTCATTTTCAGGGTGTTATGGCTCAGGGTCCTAAAAACTGGAGACCATGCCACAAGGTGCAGAGAGAAACATTGATTTAGGATCAAACACAGGTTAACAAAAACTAGAATGGATGGAAGTGTCTGTATCAGTGGGGTAGAGCAAATGATTGGATGTGTCTGTGTGATCATCAGAGTGACCACCATTTTTCTGATTTCACCATCAAAATGAGGACCGCTTGTTGTAAAGTGAGGACATTTTTCTGCTCCTGCTGAGCTGCTTTGCTAACAGTTAGCTTTAGGGTTAATGTCAGGGTCAGGGAATAGAAAGGGTTAAAATGACTGAAAATCAATGGAAGACAATACATGATGATGATGATGATGAAGGTGGTGATGATGATGATAAAGATGATGGTGATGATGATGATGGTGTCCAGCAGCACGGCGTCCATCAGGGGGGCGTGGAGAGAGAGAGAAAGAGGCAGGGATTTCTATCCTCTGTTCAGGATCTCCATCACCATAACCTGCAAAGAGGAGGAGCAAACAGGGCAGAAACACCAACACACAACCCAGCTCACAAGGCCTAGGGCTGAACAAAGGGTAGCTGACACACACTGTGTGCAGAGATCCACCTAGGCATGGGCCGCTACTGAGCTCCAATAAAAGCAATAGAAAAGAAAAAGAAGAACTCTGAAATCCAGACGAAAACATGGAAGATGAAAAGAGGTACGATCAGTGCAGGTTCATCATCAACAGGATGGTAGCTTCACTTTTTTCATTTCACACTTTATGTGATGCAGAGTTAGAAAAAATCCTAATGTCAGTTTTTCCAGTATTGTGCAGCCCTACTGTGGAATAATTGATCATCTAGTTGAATTGATCTGCATTCATCTCCATTTGTTCATCTTTCCTCCAAAGTTCTCCAGAACTTGTTTGTTTTTTTCTGTGAAACTTGAAGAATTTGGCAGCAGAAGCTGAGTTTGTATTGATGGAGCTGCTGGTGGAGCTGACAGAGATAAAGAGCTGAAGTCAGCAGGTCTTTATTGGAGCAGCAGCATGTTGGCATTAATATTAATGAGAGCTCTTTAACTGCTTCTGTTGGACTGTTCTAACCTGCATCCTGTTGGATCAGCTCACATCTTTCTATTCTTTATCCAGGTTGGATTGCTGCGGTTTGTAAAAGATCAGCTGTGCTTCTCTGGTCTCAGCTCTGAAGTCAAACCCCTCCCATCTGACACAACTGGACCTGATGAGCAACAAACTGAAGGAGTCAGATGTTCAGCAGCTGCAGGATCTTGTAGAGAGTCCAGACTACAAACTGCAGACTCTGTAAGTAGATGGTTGGAGTGAGTCCAGCTGCTGTCAGCATGATTGTTCTAAACCCAGTTAGTATCAAAGCAAAGATCCAGTGTTTCCAGTAAAGCTGCAGCTTCTCAGTGGGAGGAGAACGGTGACAGGCTTCCTGATTGGACACAGAGACAGCAATCAGCCAATCAGAGGAGCCAGAAGCTGGTTGTGTTCCTGTGTTTGTGTTGATGTGAAGACGACTGTTGTTGTTGTGTTCATGTCTCCAGGAAATGAAGCTGGATTCCAGCTGCCAGCCTTCCAACATGTCTAGAGACAGTGGTCCTCATCCATCAAACTGTGGGAGCATCAGATCTGATCTCAGACTCTTTGTTCTCTCATTTCAACAGGAAACAACTGATCAGTTTCATCTTAGCCACAGCTCTGAGATCAGTCTGAATGCAGCCTGGAAATCAGTGGCTCTGATTTCACAAACCATCATTCCATTTAGTCACCATGTGGTCTTTCTACAGAGCAGAAGCTCTGCTGAAGTCCACTCAGCACATCTGGACATGTGTCCTTCTGTCATTAGTCTCATCCAGATGTGTTCAGGGACAGCCTCCATGTTTATTAGTCAGCTGATATTTCAGAAACAGATGAGATGTTGATCAGCAGCCAGAGTTTCTGTGTTTAAATGGAGCAGCAGCTAACATGTAGCAGCAGTAAATCCATCACTACAGTGTTTGTGCAGCAATGAAGCCTTCAGGACTCTCAGCAGGTGGTTTCCACTGTGGACTGGAGGGAAACCTGCAGAGGAACCAGACTGGATGCTAAAAATGTGTTGAGCTGTGTGAGCTTGGAGCTCAGTGTGTTCACTCCAACACGTTAAGATGAGAGCTGAAAGGAAGCTGGCTCTGCTCCACAGCTGCTCTGAACAGGACTGAAGTCCCTGCTGCTCTTTATCCTGGATGTGCTGCATCACTGACTGACAGCTGATGGAGAGAGAGAGGCTGGAAACACTCACTGATCTCCTCTCTTCATCCTTCTTCTCTCTGCAGGAGGTGATGGAGGTGGTGATCTTAGTGTAGGAGAGAAGCTGATCTGTGTCCTGATGATCCTCAGAGGTTGAAGCTGCAGCAGTTTGAGTTTAAAGAGACTCTGACTGGATCCTGATGATGAACTCTGAGTTTAGAGATTTGTTTGTTTTCATCGTCTCCATAATAACATGTTGATATTCAAATGTTCACATTTTGGATAAAGAAGAAAGGTGGTTTGAGAGGGGCATGAAGAAGCCATCTATTTTAAGAGAGAAAAAAACAACTTTAAATAGAGGTTGTGGACTCAGATTTATATATATATATATATATATATATATATATATATATATATATACACATATATATACACACATCCAATTACACAAGATAATAAAGATAAAAAAGATAAAAATATATAAACATATAGCTCTTCTGTATATCTATATATATGTATGTATATATATGCATATGTATGGCAATTACAGAGGGGATTTATCTGAATCACTTAGATATATATATATATATATATATATATATATATATATATATATATATATATATATATATATATATATATCAGAAAGATGGCCCCCAAAGACAAATGGCTTGGTGAGTACCTCAGGCAGGTGAAAACCAAAAGTGAGGACAAGAAAGAGGAAGGAGAACCATCATGGAGGGACAAGCCGCTGCACGGCGTATACCACAGACAAATAGAAGAAGTGGCTGATATCAAAAAATCCTACCAGTGGCTGGAAAAGGCTGGACTGAAGGACAGCACAGAGGCACTAATCATGGCAGCACAAGAACAGGCACTCAGTACAAGATCAATAGAGGCCGGGGTCTACCACACCAGGCAGGACCCCCGATGCAGACTGTGCAAAGATGCCTCTGAAACCATACAGCACATAACAGCAGGGTGTAAAATGCAGGCAGGAAGTGCATACATGGAACGCCACAACCAGGTAGCTGTCATAGTGTACAGGAACATCTGCCATGAGTATGGGCTGGAAGTCCCAAGGTCAAAATGGAAGACACCTCCTAAGGTAGTTGAGAATGACCGAGCTAAGATCCTATGGGACTTCAAGATCCAGACTGACAAACAGGTGATGGCTAACCAACCAGACATCGTGTTGATGTCACCTTTATGGTCTCCTAACAGCATGGTGTGTCTTGTAATGTCCATTTCATCTCCTTGGGATCTGATTCTGGTGCTTCATGGCTGTAGGTCAGGGTTGGATCATGACTGGAGCAGGAGGAACGTTTTCCAACCCAACAGAGCAGAGAAACACCAGAATCCTTATAGACATGTTTCAGTCAGCCCATCCTGCTCTTCCTCCACCCCCCCGACCCAAGTTAGAGTCTGACCTCTGACCCTGAGGTAGCAAGTCACCTTTTTTTCACCAGACTCCAAATTTTCACCCAAACAGGAATAAAACTATCCTACAGAATGAGGGAAAAAATACATTAATCATATGTTGTGTTGATATGAGAAACAAAAACAGTTTTTTTCCATGAATTGATATAGAAAAATGTAGAGCAGTTCTGGTTTTATTTTAACATTTTCCTACTGTGAGGATGGAATTCTGAGTAGGTCCACTAGGTGGGGATCATTGCTTTGTGGATGGTCAATAGGCTCATGTTCAGTTTTTCAATGTTAAAGCTGTCCTAAGCATGGTGAATGGACTGTTACTGAAGAACAACAGAATAGTGATTCCTCAAGAGTTAAGGCAGGACATTCTACAGGGGATTCATGAGGGTCTCCAAGGTATTAAAAAATGTAAAGAAGAGCTAGAGAATCAGTTTTCTGGCCTGAAATGGATAAAAATGCTGAGGTGCTAATAAGCAAATGTGAAACATGTCAGACATTTAGAAACAAAAAGAGCAAAGAACCAATGATAATATCTGATGTTCAAACATCACCATGGCTGAAAATGGGAATGAATTTGTTTCATTTAAAGGTAAAGACTATTCAGTGATCATTGGTTTCTATTCAAACTATCCGGAGATGGCTGTGTTAGGTTACATGTCATCAAATTGTTTCATAACACATGCTAAATCAATCTGTGGAAGGCATGGCATTCCACAGATTGTGATGAGTGACAATAGACCATGTTTTAGTAGCAGAGAATGGCCAACGTTTATAGAACAGTATGATTTTAAGCATGTAACATCAAGTCCTCATTATGCACAATCGAATGGAAAAGTGGAGAAAGGAGTTCATATTCTTAAGCAGATTCTGAAGAAAGCTGCAGATAGTAACTCTGACCCATATTTAGCTTAATTAAGCTACAGATTACCAACATTGCAATGTGGATTTTCAACTGCTGAACTTTTGATGAATCAGAAGATTTGTACAACTCTGCCAAGTTATGAAAGTAATGAACAAGGTTTAAAGAATCTGTCAATATTGGAGTAAAAGTTATGAAGAGAGAAAATAAAACAAAAGTCATATTATGACAGATCAGCAAAGATTCTACATCCATTGTCATACAACGATCCAGTAATGATTCAGGATAATAAGGGATGGAATACTATACTGCAACTATTGTGCAGGAAGGAGCTCCATGTTCATTTGAAGTAAAAACAGAAGATGGACAGTTCTGAGACGAAATCATCGCAGTTTGTTGAAAACACCTTTAGAGACTGTTGAGTCAAAAGAAGATTCTAAGGACTCTAAGATTATTTCTCCAACTGAAGCACTTTGTGACATGGACAGTATTGGGGACAATCCCCCTTTGTTGCAAAGATCAACCAGAATGGTGGAAAAAACTGATAGAAAAAAAGTTGAAATGCTTATATCTTGTGATTCCCGTTTTAAATGTGCGCTATCGGTCTTAAACAATTAATATTGGTATTCTTGGACAGAATTCTTTTGTAACATATTTCCTAAAGAAAGGAGGATAAAGTGTGAGTCCCATGGAAAAGAGTCATTAATAAAAGTGTCTGAGCAATACAAGATGCAAGACGCCTGGTCGAACATGAATATAACAGCTATTACATTAAATTGGAATCAAAATATTAATGAGCATATAAACTTTTTTTTAAACTTTCTTTGGACTCTGAAGTAAAGTTTTGTGGCAAAAGCAGCGGGTAAAAGAAGATGAGACGATCACAACAGCGCTCCAGTAAAGAACCTTCAATAGCAGCCTGGAAAATTATGCAGATGTACTGTAGGCCCACATCATTTGTCAGCTGAGAAATCACAGCATATTCAATGTTGTTCCAGTTCATAATAAAAAACAACAAGCTCAAAGTTCATAGTTGACTTTTTTTCAAGCAATGAACTAACTTCACAAACCTATAAATGAACTAGTTTAAGTTCATTTGGTAAATGAAGCCACAATCCTCCACAATAGAAGCTCATATTTCCCCCTTTAACTGTTTGATCATAATATATAGGAAGAAATTGAAAATCCTAGATGAAGGATCAAAATCAGAAAATATCTGGATCAAAATGATTTCTTCCTTTCCTCATTCAGTAGCAGATATTTCCACAGATAGCTCTGATGCTTTAACTCCATGTGTGGCTTTAAATGTGAAGTGGACGTGGCTGATGGACGAACATGTTTGTTAAGTCCTGGTGGGAACAGTTTATACTAAACGTGAGGTTTTTTCTGTGCCAGTCTTCCTTTGTTAGTTGATCAAACTCTGCCAAGCGCTCTGCTAAACTGGCATCGGAAATCCCAGCAGATGAGTCTGAATGGAGCAGACTGGTACTAGCAGTAGACCTGCTGCTCTGTCAGGCTGTTTGCTGTAATAAGTAACATAAAACCTGACATTATCCAATGAAAAGTGTCGTTATCAATTGAATGCCAACGTGAGCTGTGTGTGTCGCTCATTATTCTCAGAGTGAACGTCGCTCTCGTTCACGTTTATTACTTCAAAACTAATCCGTTCACTAAAAATAGGAACATATTCTTTAAACACCGTTCATGCTAAACACTGATTATGTCCTGGAAGTATTGTTGAGAATGAAATAGGTTGTAATTTATGCTGCTTTATTTTTCCAAACAACTGGTATTTTCTGTGTATTTTTAGCAACAGAGGAGGAAAAATTGATTCCCTCCAGTTGAGTCAGCAGGCAAATTTTAGAGGCACTAAGATGTTTTCAACCCCTCAAAAGATAATTTGTTGGTTTTTAATTATATTGATTGTTTTTAACTCCTCCCACTGAACAATTTTTTTTTGTAATGATGTGATGATTTACATCCAAATGACGTATACATTTAGTTGATAAATGAAAGGTGAAAAGTTGTTATTTGAAGATCGCTAAAAATACGTTCAAAACTGGGTTTTTTAGCGTATTTTTTAATATCTATTGTTGGACTAATTTGAGAACAATTCAGAGAAACCAAACAGCCAAATATTCAACAATGATTTCTGGACTAAATCAAGACTATGATGGACCGACCTGATTTAGCCTAAAAACCAACGTCTAAATGAAGTCTAGTGTTAGGGGGTTAATATTTCACTTTTACAATGAACTGTTGACCAATCCTACATTATAATGTCAGAATAATAAAACCCTAAACAAATAATAATCATCATATATCAGGGTTTCTTTGCTTCAGTGTAGATAGAGAGCCACATCAGTGAGTCGTTATCCAATCTGTTCCACTTGTTCATATAAAGTAGGCTGGCATCGCTTTAGGATTTAATAATGGATCAATAAATACAATTTACAATTCCTCTTTAATAATTCAATTTAAAATTTACAATTAGAAAACGCTTTTTAAAAAGGATTTCTAATTGTTTGATTTAAATGTTTAATTTCAAATGGCAGTTTTTCTTTTTCACTAAAACACATTTTTTATATCCGTGTTCTTTTATCAAAAATGTTTCAGAGGACCTCAGTATTTTTTAAAGTCTGGTTCCGGCCCTGTGGATGATGATAATAATATACTAATATAAAATCATTTCCCATCAATATTGGCCTGTAGGAGTCAGAGGAGCACAGATGGGGAGGAGAGATATTCCCTTGGAAGGCTGAGTCTAAGGCAGGGCTCACCTACCTGCAGGTAGCCGTCTAAAAATAGCAAAGATTCACCAAAGATAAAACTGAAACTGATTTAAAAAGGAGTTTAGGGAGATTTTTGAATCGTTGTTGAATTATGATTTCCCCTCCATGGACAGAAAAACAACAATAATGAAATAAAAGAATATATAGTTTAAATACCTGATCTGAAAATATATTGTTAAAGCTGAAATATAATTTGTTCAAACATAAAGCAGATGTGGAACATATTCAGTTAAAGTTTCCCCAAAATGATCTGATGTTAAATGACTTTAAAATGTTGAAAAGTTCAGTTTAGGCAACTGGAGGTGAAGTTTTCTAGAAGACGTTTCTCCTCTCATCCAAGAGGCTTCTTCAGTTCTAACTGGTGGTGGGGAGCAAACGTCTTCTAGAAAACTTCACGTCCAGCTGCCTAAACTGAACTTTTCAAGCTTGACCATGACCTGGATGACTGAGAATCTTCAGACTTTAAAATGTTGAAAAGAATTTAGACAAAGCAAAGGGAGTCATTTTCCATCCTAAAATCTGTCTGTCTCTCTTCCCAGGGTAAATCCTCAACCTACTAACTGCTTCATTTGAAACTCATTCTGATTTTTACTAAAGCTTCAATGGAAAGCTATTAAAAAACCACCCAACAATAAATGAGCATGGAGTAGCTCTTTATGTGGTTTGGTTCCCTGGCCTGAAGCAGCTCTCAGGGTCTAAACTGTTGATGACCCCTGATCTAAAGGATTTCACAGGATGGAGTCGTTTGGAATACAGACAGTGTTGGAATTTAATTGAAGGTAATATGAATATGAAACATGAAACATAAAGTGAACAATATCAGACTTAGAAACCATGAGCCTTTATTTAAGAGAGTAATGATTAGAAAGTGGAGATAGCCAAGAAAGATCCAGTGGTGTGAAAAAGTATTTGCCCTCTTCCTGATTTCCTTATTTTAACAAGTTTTTCACACTTAAATGATTCAAAACATAAAACTAGTCAGAATATTAGTCAAAGACAAAACCTGGAAACACAAAATTCAGCTTTAAAAATTAGTATTTATTATTAAAAATCTAATTTGCTTCAAACTAACTTTTTTAACCACTGTGCAAATATTCCAGATTAACTTGATCCAAATAAGTAGTTTAATATTTCTTTAATTCTAGTAATATTTTTAGGGCTTGAAATTAAAACCATTTTAGTCACTTTTGGGCCCAAAATGTAAACCGTGCAACTTTGAACAAATGAAATGTGCAAATATTAAAGAAGCAATGCTGCCTATGCAGGCGCCACTGATCTCTCTGACCACCATCAGTAGGCGATGCGGGTGAAGCGTCTTGCCCAAGGACACAACGGCTGAGATGGATGAAGCTGGGCTTCTAACAGGCGACCCTGCAGTAGCAGGACTAACTGCAGCATCCTGTGCTGCTGTCGCCCCCATGGCATTAGCCTGGATGTTGATCAGAGATGAATCAGTTTACTGTGTTTCAACATAACGGGAAGGTTAAGGCAAAATGCTGAGGGACAAACAGATTGAACAGTCCTGAAAATCTACTGGGAGCTTCAAACATTTTCACAGGAAGTTGTCTCTGCTAAATCTTTCCAATTTGAGAAAAATCAAGTTTTAAATTTTAATTAGCTGTTGAGAAATGTGATAAACATGCTGTACATCTCCTTGGGGCTAACCCCCCCTGTCCTTAAAACTTAGTGACGCCTCTGATTTCCTCAAACAAAGAAAACAAAGCTGCTAGAGTTATCTTTTTATTTCCCCTTAAAATAAGGCCTAAAGAAGAAGAGCAGTTAATCCTCAGGGAGGCAGGATTGGACTAAAAACTGTTGGTAGAAATGAGAGCAGAACACATGAGGAGGTCATCCACTCACCTGATCCAGGTTAGATGAAGAACTAAGACAGGCAACACAGACCATCCAGCAACATTTCCAACACTATGGTTTACAGATGACAGGAACTTTGGAAGAGAGCAACTTTGACTCATTGTTTTCATTCTCATTAGCTGAGCTTGGCTGCTGCTGAGGATTATTTTTCTTCACTAACTGCTCAGGGAAACAGGCTTCAGAATGTAACTCTCCTCTTCACATTGACTGAACGTTGGTGGGAACCAAAGCTTCTTTGGGTTCCTGTTGCTTTTCTATCTGGAACAACCAGTCCAGCCAATCTTCACTGACCTCTGGCCTCAATAAGGCATTTCCACTGAGAACGGCAGCTAACTGGCTGTTTCTCTCTTCCTCCCACCATTCTCTAAAAACCTACAGCTGGTTGTGGATGAAAACCACAGCAGGTTTTTGAAGCACTAAGACCAACAACCATGCCGTGTAAAGCCACTAAAATCACCTTTCCAAGTCTGGGCTCATCCAGAGGCCTATTTCACAGAAGCTGAATTCAGATCCAGGATGAGATAAAGCCAGGCTTGATCTAGCCTGATCAGTGCATCCTGGCTTTATCCGTTTCACTCTGACCAAGCCAGGCTCCACAGGTGGGATTATGGCAGATTCATTGATTTAGCAAACAGTGGATCAACTAAATGCCTAAATAGCCTCAGATACAGATTTCCTAACCACTTCTCTTCACTGAAAACATCAGAAATGAAGAAGTTACTTCTCATTTTTCTCAACCACAGACAGCACAGTAACAGAACGACACCATGGGGGCGGAGTTTAGTGGAGCAATGCAGGTGGAGGAGGAGATGAGAAGGTTTGAAGTGGAGGAGGAAGAAGATTCCTGGCTGTTATCAGCGATAGCTCAGGAAGCTGGAAAACCAGTGAACGGCGGTGGTTTGTTAGAGCGCTGAATAAATCCAGAGATCAACAGGGAGAAGATAGTGTTTCAGTTTGACAGATGCGTGAGCTGGACGACCAAAGACATTTTTCAGATTTCAGGATGTCAGCCACTGAGGACCTTTCACTGCCTCCTGTCATGGATGTGTCTGAAAGAGGGAAGACTAGCCATGTGGTTCACAGACAACAAACTCTAACAGAGAGAATTCAAGTGTTTTCTGAAGGAAAGATCATGAATGATAATGTGACCTTTAATGTTATTCTTCCTGATGGGAAATTGGAAAAGGCTGTAGAGGATGGTGGTGTTCTAAGAGATGTGCTGTCAGAGTTTGGGATGACCTTTATGAGCAGTGCATCATGGGAAATGACTTTAAAGGTCCAAACCTGTGACACGACTTTGGAAAAGAAGAAAGGGAAAGTGTAGGGCCAATCATTGCTTTGGGCTGGAAAAAGAAAAGCTCTGAGCCAGAAAACTTTCAGCTGAGCTTCTTGAACAAGCTGCTCTTGGTGTCGCTGAAAGTGATCCATTAAATAGTTTGTTTTTCACACTCAGAGTGAACGAGTGTCTAACAGTGAATGAGGCTGCATTTCAGAGTCTGAAAGTCTTGACAAAGATATTAGAATTGCTTGATTTGCATATTTGTCGTAGGCCTCAGACAGCAAGAAACACAGCAGATCTTAAAAGAGCTGCTCACCAAAAACTTCCCCAAGAGTCAGCCTTTGTTATAGAGGAGTGGAGTAATGTGTTTGCACTAAATCAGCCAGAGCTGACAGGAACTTCAGCTGCCTTTGATGCACTGCAACCAACACAACCTAAAATAATCCATTCAGTCACTTTCCATAGTGACCCAAATGCCCTTAAAAACTAATCAGGAAGTAGCTAACTGCAGATCTTAGAGTGATTCTGTCCATCTTTCCAGTTTTCTCAGGTTTTCTCCAGGATCAGATCTGTTTCCAGGGAAAAACATCACTGTGTCCTTCACACAGGTTCAGGGCTTCCAAAGAAGACCTATTGTTCACACATGTGGGGGTTTCTTAGAGCTGACAGTCGCTAATGAAAGCTACCCTGATTTCTGACATGAAATGAACAAAGTTTTAGAGCAACATCTGGATTATGGATATTGCTTAGTTTGATCCCAAAGTAAACAACATTATTCTGTTTGTATAGATTTAAACACTAAAGTATTAAACCCAGATTACTTCTGCAGGTTGGAACATTTTTTCTAATGAATGTTTCTATAGCTGATGTTTTATGATGTTGTGGTTTTAACCAGTTTATAGCTACTTTTGCACAAGTCTGATGGAAGCAGTTGATAAACCTCAATCTAAATAATTATTCTCATCAACAAACACCAATGTCTGAAGTTACTGCTGTAGTTTTTTCAAACAATGCAGCTAAAAATGCAGAGTTGTTCTCCTTTTAAAGATGTTTTTCCAACTATACCAAAGATTTTGTTTTTTGTTCAAGTAAAGACAAGTACATGGATTCAGAAAGTGTTTTCCATTCAGCTTTTTAATCAATATGTTTTCTAAATTAGACATGCATTTTTCAGGCTGTTGAGGAACAAAACACTTGGTAGCAAAGAGCTGAACATTGTTACAGGTTAGAATAAAATGAGCTTAAATGGTTCAAGAAGTATTTTTATGAGGTTTTCTTTCTTATTTGCAGTTTTTTTAGATCCATTTAATAGGATCCATCCATCCTGGACAGGTCGTCCATCGCAGAGCAACACAGAGACACACAACCATGCACACACACACTCACACCTAAGGGCAACTTAGAAACAGCAAACAGCCTAACAGTCATTAGTTGGACTGTGGGAGGAAGCTGGAGTACCCTGAGAGAACCACGCAGGCACATTCAAACTTCAACACTTTAACATGGAATAATGAGCAATTTCTGAGCTTCACACCAGACTGGAAACTAGACGATTGTCCAGATGATCACTGATCCAGACCAGCTGCTACCCTCCAGGACCAGGATAGTAACTAGTAGAGGAAAATATTGGATGAAATATTCTATCTTTGCTGTCTTTAAACTGGTTCAGAATAATTAACAGTGGAAAACAACATGAAATATCAGAACATGTTGAATTAGACACTACAATGGTTATTGAGTCATTAAAACATTGGAAGTGAGAAAACAAACATTTCCAAGCTCAGCTCTAACATCTTTGCTTCCAAACGGTCTCCTAAACAGAATCCCTGTCCAAGGACCAATGGAGACGATGAAAACAGAGAAAAAATGAGTGAAAAAGGAGTGAAAACAAACAAATCTCTAAACTCAGAGTTCATCATCAGGATCCAGTCAGAGTCTCTTTAAACTCAAACTGCTGCAGCTTCAACCTCTGAGGATCATCAGGACACAGATCAGCTTCTCTCCTCCACTAAGATCACCAATCCCGCCACTCCCTGCAGAGAGAAGAAGGATGAAGAGAGGAGATCAGTGAGTGTTTCCAGCCTCTCTCTCTCCATCAGCTGTCAGTCAGTGATGCAGCACATCCAGGATAAAGAGCAGCAGGGACTTCAGTCCTGTTCAGAGCAGCTGTGGAGCAGAGCCAGCTTCCTTTCAGCTCTCATCTTAACGTGTTGGAGTGAACACACTGAGCTCCAAGCTCACACAGCTCAACACATTTTTAGCATCCAGTCTGGTTCCTCTGCAGGTTTCCCTCCAGTCCACAGTGGAAACCACCTGCTGAGAGTCCTGAAGGCTTCATTGCTGCACAAACACTGTAGTGATGGATTTAGTGCTGCTACATGTTAGCTGCTGCTCCATTTAGACACAGAAACTCTGGCTGCTGATCAACATCTCATCTGTTTCTGAAATATCAGCTGACTAAGAAACATGGAGGCTGTCCCTGAACACATCTGGATGAGACTAATGACAGAAGGACACATGTCCAGATGTGCTGAGTGGACTTCAGCAGAGCTTCTGCTCTGTAGAAAGACCACATGGTGACTAAATGGAATGATGGTTTGTGAAATCAGAGCCACTGATTTCCAGGCTGCATTCAGACTGATCTCAGAGCTGTGGCTAAGATGAAACTGATCAGTTGTTTCCTGTTGAAATGAGAGAACAAAGAGTCTGAGATCAGATCTGATGCTCCCACAGTTTGATGGATGAGGACCACTGTCTCTAGACATGTTGGAAGGCTGGCAGCTGGAATCCAGCTTCATTTCCTGGAGACATGAACACAACAACAACAGTCGTCTTCACATCAACACAAACACAGGAACACAACCAGCTTCTGGCTCCTCTGATTGGCTGATTGGTGTCTCTGTGTCCAATCAGGAAGCCTGTCACCATTCTCCTCCCACTGAGAAGCTGCAGCTTTACTGGAAACACTGGATCTTTGCTTTGATACTAACTGGGTTTAGAACAATCCTGCTGACAGCAGCTGGACTCACTCCAACCATCTACTTACAGATTCTGCAGTTTGTAGTCTGGACTCTTTACAAGATCCAGCAGCTGCTGAACATCTGACTCCTTCAGGTTGTTTCTCCCCAGGTTCAGTACTGTCAGATGGGAGGGGTTTGACTTCAGAGCTGAGACCAGAGAATCACAGCTGATCTTTGACAAATCACAGCGCCACAACCTGGATAAAGAGTAAAAGACGTGTTGAAGCAACTGGAGAGACAGGTTAAAACTAAAATAATGAAAAAATAATGAATAAAAATTTTTTAAAAATTATTTGACTACAGCATCAACACCTACAACAACTGGTTAAAATGAAACCCTATGAGTTACTGCAACATTTAATTTCCCTTCTGGATTAATAAAGTATTTTATTCATTGAATTGAATCTATGGAGGAAGATGAGAAACAGCAGAACCAACAATGCAGGTGATCTGAAGGCTGCTATCAAAGCAAGCTGGACTTCCATTGGACCTCATCAGAACCACAGGCTGATCTCCTCCATGCCACGCCGCATTGATGCAGTCATTCATGCAAAGGAGCCCAGACCCGGTACTGAGAGCACAGAAATGAACAGAACTTTCAGCAGCCTGACATTTCTGCTTCAAATCTCCTTTTCTGATCTGAGGTCATCGTTACTCTGCAGAAAATAATGAGTCAGCTCATCTCCATCATCAGATTGATTCTAGCAAAGTGTAAAACCAGAGGATCCAGGTTAACAGGAGTGGACTCGGAGCGCTGTCTGTACACTGCCTCATCACATACTGACTACACTTCTCTGCTCAATGTTATCACAACCAGAACAATAAACACCAAGGGCGCCACCAGGGGGTGTCCGAGGGTGGCCACAGCCCCCCTGGCTTTGCCCTGGCCACCCCACTGGCCAGTGTAAATTGTAGTAGCATCTGTTTAGCGTTTACCCCCATTATGCACCCAGCAAAGCAGCCGCTCTCCCTGTCCTTCTCCCACACTGTAGTCCTCCTGCTCTCCCCCTCCTCTACCCGATGTTAGCTTGCGCAAATGAGCTACCGGTACAGATGACTCTTCAGCCTGTAGCCGCTTTAATGGTGAGAAAGCGTATAAAACTAACAATAAGTAAACAAGTCAAATACTTTGTTTGTGAAAGGGGATATGTGAACTGTAACATTATACTGTTAAAGCAGCTTTTAGTGAGTTTCTGACAGAGTTATGTAGCTAACTGGATGAGCTGGTGATTGTGGATGGATGGTCAATTTACAGACATGAAGAGAAAGTCCACAGAAATCTGTTCTGATTTTAAGAAGAGAATTACAGCAGAAACAGAGAAAGATGACAGGAGCAACAGATAACCAGTGAGGAGGAGGAGGAGAAGGAGGATGATGAGGGGAAGAGAGAGGAGGAGTAGGAGGAGGTGGTGAGAGAGAAGGAGGATGGAGGAGGAGAGAAACAGATCCAGCAGCATGATGAGGACACAGAGCAGCATTAGTAAAGAACAGTGATGAGGAAAAGCATCAAACAGCAGCAGACCAGGGACAGTCAGCAGCTTTGATGACAGAAGCAGCAGAACTCAGTGAAAGCAGGTGTTCCACCTGTTCCTGGACCTGCAGTCATTTTTTGTTTTCAAACAAATTATAAATGTACAACTTATTTCAAATATAAATAAAACAACTATTGTTCAACTCAAAATGTTAACTGGTCTATGTCTGTGCACATTAGATCAGTAGTAACATTAATAATCACACAATAAGCCAAAAGATATGAGTAGGTGTTTACTACCACAGCAGTGGAATAAAACCCTGAAATGATGTTTCTTGTTCCACCCCAAGAATTTAAGAGGCCCCATCTGGCCACCCCTATGAAACATTTCTAGAGGCGCCCCTGCTAAACACTTGGACTGTAAAACCCATTAGTAGTACTGTAGTCATCCCTATTAGAACCCATGACATCACTGTCTCTAGATCCAGTTTTATAGAACTTCTGACCAGTTTTCATTCTATCTGATCCTCTGATGGATCACCTTTATGAACTGGATCAGCTCAGTAAATAGTCACCAGCATCTGTGCTCATTAACATCTGAAGGACACAAGCAGATTAGAAACAGAGCAAATTATTCTGGGTCAGAGAAGCTGAGCAACCAGACGAAGCTGAAGTTGGCTTCTGATTGGGGAAATGAGTAAAGAGCGATTCCACCTAATTTTTCCCAACCTTCAGCATTTTTAATTGACTATAATTAAAAAACTACAACACCTAGACACATCTAACCAGGGCCAGATTATTCTAATCTACTGGTAGAATAATTAAAACCAGTTCTGGGATTTGTGAAGATTATTCTAAACTACAATTAGTTAAGAATAATCTAGTCCAGGTTAGATGTGTCTAGGTGTTGTAGTTCTTTAATTAGAGTAGATTAAAATGCTGAAGGTAGGGAAAAATTAGGTGGAATCGCCCTTTACTCATTTCCCAATCATAAGCCAACTTCAGCTTCGTTAGCTCGTGTAATGGTGATTTTCCACAGATGAAACCGGGCAATACGTCTTCCTGTGTCCAGAAGGAGCTCAAAGCGATTAGAAGAAGCAGCAGGTCAGGAATGATGCAGTTGTGTGGTTTCCATGTGCTCCACCTCTACTGGCCCTCAGTTCCCACGTAGCCAGAGGTCCTCTGAGCGATGAGGGCCCTCAGAGTGACTATCTGGAGTCCGTCTCTCGTTATCCAGTCCGCTAACGATCTTCTGTAGCCCTTTAAGTTCCACTCTAGCAGCCAAACAGCAGCTTCCAGTAGTCCATGTTAGTGAACAGCTAGCTTAGCTTCACTCTAACTCTCAAGTTCATCCAGCAACAAAGAAAACAAACACACAGCCCAACAGCTTCTCCTTCAAACTCTACTGTGTCCTGCTAACCTGCAGACTGGATATTAAACTTCTCCTGACAACAAGTCTGAGCTAACTCACTTCCACACCAGCTACCTGCTCCTCCTCTCCTATCTCTTCTTCTTGTTGTTGTTTCTTGTTTTAATGGCGGTTGACAAGCAACTTATTGGTGCGCATTATTACCACCACCTACTGGTAAGGAGTGTGGATCAGGACGCAACTTAAAAAAAACAAAAAAAAAAACTAAATCCTTTCTATCAGTTTAGTTTTCTTAAGAAAGCTTATTAAATAACGTAAATATTCAGAAGAAGAGCAATATCCCAACATATCTGATACTTTTAACTGTAACTTATTCTTTAGAAGTCGATATTCTAATTTCTTTCTCTCCTCAGAGTACTTTGGACATAACAACAAAACATGTTCTACTGTCTCTTCTTCAAAACAAAATTCACAATTTCCTGATGGATGTCTTCCCATTATAAATAATGTACTGTTTAAACCTGTATGACCAAAACGTAACCTGGATATGATATTTTCTTCTTTTCTACTTCTTCCTGTTCCCCTCATTACCCCAACTTTCCTTTGAATGCTATAAATCATCTACCAGTTCTTTCCTCCTCCCACTGCTTCTGCCATCTTTCCTTAACCTTTTGTTTTATAATAGATTTGATCTCCTCTTTACTAAATGGAATCAGTATCTCAATGAAACTGTTTTTTGAAGCTTGTTTTGCATATCTGTCTGCCAATTCATTTCCTATTACTCCTATATGAGATGGAACCCATGTAAAAATGACAATTAATCCCATGGCCTGAATTCTAAAAAGTATTAACTGAATCTCCAATAGAAGGTCTGGTCTACTATTGGACTGATTATTTTTAATTGAATATAACGATGAGCTTGAATCAGAACAAATTAAACTTCTTAAAGGACGAACCTCTTCAATCCAACTTAAAGCCAAAATAATTCCCATCATTTCCCCTGTAAACACTGATACGTCATCAGAAATCCTCTTACATTTTTTAATATTAAATTCTGGGACGATAAATGACACCCCATTGTTGCTACTTAGGCTTTTAGATGCATCTGTATACACTTGAACATAACCAAAATATTTATTTTCTATATATGATTGGACTGAGCAAGATTCTGAAAAATGTCCTTTTTCCCTCTTCTTCAACAATGATAAGTCTACAATGATGTCATTAAATAGAGATGGATGAACCAGTGACAGAGGAACTGTTTCACTCATTTTTATGGATGATAACTGAAAATTTTTAATATCACTTTCTATCTCCCAACCAAAGGATTTTAAAGTCTTTTTCCCTTTTTCCCAACTAGGTTTTAAAATTTCTTGACATGGATGGTTTTCATAATGACCCTTTAAATAACTCCAGTAAGATAATCTTAACTGTAATCTTCTAAGGTAAAGTGGTATTTCCCCCATTTCAACTAACAAAGCTGAGATTGGAGTTGTTCTGATGGCTCCTGTACACAACCTCAAGGCCTGAAACTGAATAATATCTAATTTCATAAGAAGTGTTTCTGATGCTGATCCAAATGCCAGGCTGCCATAATCTAATACAGATCTTATTAAACCCGTATAAATTGATTTTAACGCTTTCCTCTCAGCGCCCCACTCTCTCCCCACCAAACACCTCATAACATTTAAAACTTTCTTACACTTATCCACTACTTTTTGAATATGACTACTCCAGGTCAATTTTTCATCCATCCACAAACCCAAAAACTTAAACTGCTTTACTCTTTCTAAATCATGTTTATACAAATATAATTTTAAATCACTAGATACTTTCTTCCTAGTGAAAAATAAAGTATTTGTCTTATCTATTGAAATTTTAAAACCCCAATTATATGACCACTCTTCGATACTATAAATTGCTTCTTGTAATTTCTTAACTATGAATTTCAAGTTCTTACCTCTCTTCCAGATTGCTCCATCATCAGCAAATAATGAACAACCCATCCCACTCTCCAACTTATCAAACATATCATTAATCATAATAGAGAAAAACAAAGGACTCACAATACTTCCTTGAGGTGTTCCGTTTTCAACGAAATATTTTTCTGACAATTGTTCTTCTTCTTCTTCTACTTCATGGAATTTGTTGCCGGTTGGCACGCAACGAAATGGTGCATTACCGCCACCAACTGGTATGGAGTGTGGATCAGAATGGATACTAATTTATACTAAACAAACAAGTCACAATCAAATTAACAAAATAATATCAACAAAACCAAAATAAGATTCAGATCCTCTCAATTATATTTGTTAATCTAAGAAAATGAAAAACAATTACATAACACTTATCTCTTGATTTTTTTCTAAGTATTTCTATTAAATCAAATTGTACTCTTTCCAGTTTTAGATTTTGAATCATTTCTTTCCTTTCTCTTTCATACTTCCAACAGTATACCATAACGTGTAACTGTCTCTTGTTGCTCACAGTATCTGCCATTGTTATGTTTACCTATTTTGAACAATGTAATATTTAATCCTGTGTGCCTGAATCTAAGTCTTGATATAATCGTTTCTTCTCTTCTGTTCCTCCCTGCACATCTCATTTCTCCCACTCTCCTCTGAATCATGTAAAACCATCGTCCTTTCCTCTCTTCCTCCCATTGCTTTTGCCACCTTTCCTTCATCTTCTGTTTAATAATATTTCCATCTTACTAATGTTAACTGACACATCAATATCTTTTCTTGTAGCCTCCTTTGCAGCCTTATCTGCCATTTCATTTCCTTTAACTCCCATATGTGCTGGTACCCACAAAAATATGACTGTAAAGCCCATCATTTGAATTCTATATAATGTTTGCTGGATTTCTATCAAAATATCTGCTCTGCTATCTGAGTGACTTCTCTGTAAACTAATTATTGAAGAAGATGAATGTGAACAAATAATCCCTCTCAGTGGTCTTATTTCCTCTACCCATTGCACTGCAAACAGAATTGCTAGCATTTCTCCTGTGTATACTGATATATTATCACTGGTCCTCTTTCCTACTGTTATATGAAGACCTGGAACAATAAAAGATACTCCTATCTTGTTATCTAAACTTTTTGATGCATCTGTATAGATCTGAATGAAACTATAGTAACTATTATTATATATCTGTATTGTATTTGAATTCAAAATAAACCCCCTGACCTTGTTTTTCTTTTCTAATAGTGTCAGATCTACTTTAGCTTCAGGTAGAATTCAAGGTGCTATTGCTGGCAGTGCTACTGTTGGACTGAACTTTAAATCAGTTAATTCTAACTCCAGTGCTTTTTGTTTAACTGTCCACCCAAAGCTTTGTTTCTCCCTCTTCTCCATTTCCCAACAAGATGTTAAAGTGCTTTGTGCAGGATGATCTTCACTATGGCGCTGTAAATTAGCCCAATAGGTCAGAGATAACTGAATTCTTCTCAACTCAAGTGGCATTTCTCCCATTTCTCCCTGTAATGCTGCCGTTGGAGTTGTTTTTAAAGCCCCTGTACATAATCTCAAAGCCTGAAACTGAATGTTGTCTAACATGTTTAGATATGAACTTGATGCAGATCCATATACCACAGAACCATAATCCAGTGCTGATCTAATTAATCTACAGTAAATTGCCTTCAACGCTTTTCTGTCAGCTCCCCAATCACTTCCCACCAAACATCTCATAACATTTAACACCTTCCTACATTTGTTTTGTATTTTCTGGTTATGTACACTCCATGTTATTCCCTCGTCAAACCATAACCCCAAAAACTTCAAATGTTTTTCTCTTTAATTCTTGATTATACAGCTTTAGTTTTACCTCTGTACCAATCCTTTTCTTTGTAAAGAACATTGTCTTTGTCTTTTCCACTGAGAATTTAAACCCCCATTTAAATGACCACTCTTCTATTTCTGTAATAGCATCCTGCAGCTTTTTAACGATAAATTTCAGATTTCTTCCCCTCTTCCAAATTGCCCCATCGTCTGCAAAGAGAGAAAACCCCATCCCATTCCCTAGTTCCCTGAAAACATCATTAATTAATATGGAGAATAATAAAGGACTCACTATACGCCCTTGAGGTGTTCCGTTCTCTACACTATATTTCCTCCAGTAATTCTCCCCTATTCTAACTTGTATTGATCTCCCTTGTAAAAAATCCTTAATCCATCTATATATTCATCCTTTGACACCCAACTGACATAGTCTAATTAACAATCCTTCTCTCCACATCATATCATATGCCTTCTCTATATCAAAGAAGACAGCCACAACACTTTCTTTGTTAACTTGTGCTTTTCTAATTTCATGTTCTAAACATACAGCTGGATCCATTGTATTTCTTCCTTTCCTAAAACCACTTTGGTATTTAGCTATATATCCTTTCTTTTCCATATAGTATGTTAACCTTTCATTTATTATTTTCTTCATTATCTTGCATATGTTAGACGTTAAAGCAATTGGTCTGTAATTTCCTGGGTTTGTATAATCTTTTCCTGGTTTGCGTATTGGCACCACCACAGCCTCCTTCCAGCTCTGAGGCAGTTTCCCATCCTCCCATACTTTATTATAGAGCTCAAGTAATACATCCTTTGAATTTTCACTGAGTTGATTTATCATTACATAACAAATCTGGTCGTTTCCTGGTGCTGACATCTTGAATTTATGGAGAGCGTGTTTTAGTTCTGTCATTGTAAAAGGGTTGTTTAATAAGTCATTATAATTTTCTTCTTCATTCTCCATTACTGTTTTTTCCCTCCCTCTTTCCCTCTTCACTGATATTATTTGAGCTGTGAATTTTAACCAAAGTTTTTTCCAGCATCTCTGCTTTCTCCTCATCTCGCACTGATATTATTTGTCCATCATCTAAGACTGGATATCCATACTCTCTTTTTATTCCATTCATTCTTTTTATCATCCCCCACACTTTACTAATGTCTGTCTCCCTCCCTACTGAACAACAAAACTTCCTCCAATATACTTTCTTTGCACTTTTTATGATTCTCTTTACATTTGCTTGAGATTTTTTATAGTCAATAAGATTCTGAAAACAATGATTCTTTTTTCCAATTCCTTGATCACTAATATTTCTAAATTTATCCCAATCAGCACTACTAACTGACCATTTGTTCAGCCCTACTGTTTCATATTTCTCTAGATTTAATCCTACTACTGTCACAATAGGATAATGGTCGCTTCCTACTGTTGTTCCTCTGACTACTTCCCACGTACAAATACCTGCTAATGAGTCTGACTCTAATGTGAGATCCAGCGCCGTTTCTCTACCAGCTCTGATATTAAATCTTGTTCCACTTCCATCATTTAAACACACTAAATTTGTCATCTCCATCACCTCCTCAATAACCATCCCATTAGCATCATTACTGTCACCCCATAATGTGCTATGGGCATTAAAATCCCCACAACAAATCACCTTCCCTACTAACTGTATCACCAGTTCCTCCAGCAACTCTAATGACAATTTTTTACATGGATTATAAAAGTTAACAACTTTGATATTTCCTTCTTTAGTCCATAGTTCAATTATCACATATTCCAACTCTTTTCCTTTTCCTAAAACTCTATATTGCGTTCCTTGTTTTATAAATATTATACATCCTCCTCCACTACCCTCCCCTCTATCTCTACGATGCTATCATATCCTTTAACAACAAACTCTAATTCTGATTTAAGCCATGTTTCTTGAACACATATAATATCTGGTTTATTTTTTAAATCTCTAATGAATCCTTTAAACTCCTGCCCATTTGCTATTAAGCTTCTTGCATTCCATTGATTTATAATCAGTTTGTCTTTTCACCTGGGCCTCCAGCTTTTCCATCTGCTTCAAGTCTTGTTTTGATATGTTTCCAAGATATATCTTTTATGCCCAAAAACTTCTCAGCTCCCTTAACTATTATTTTTATTTTCTCAGTTTTGTGTTAACTTGATCAGAACAGTTGATCACATAGGCCACAAACAGAATAATCTTATCTACTGACAGTCCTGGATTTGTTTTCTCTGTTTGACCTGGTTCTATTCTTGACACCTGGATAACATTGTCAGTATCCAGCCTTCCTTTTTGTCCTTGTACTTTCTTCACTGCTTCTGCATAACTTATGCTGTTAACTGTTTTAACCTGCTGTATTTCTACAGCCCTCTTCCTGACTTCACATCCACCATATGTTACCCTGTGTTGGCCACCACAATTACAACATTGATCCTGGGAGTTTTCCTTACATTCTTCCACTCTATGCTCACCTCCGCATTTAGGACATCTCTGCTTCCCTTTGCAAACTACTGCATTATGTCCATACCTCTGGCATTTGTAACACCGTAGCGGTGGAGGAATGTAGGGCCTAACTGGAAGGCTCATGCAACCTATTTTCACTTTATTAGGAAGCACTGACTCCTGAAACTCCAGAAGAACTGACAAGCTCTCAACTCTTTCACCATTTACTGTTCTCACGGTCTCTTAATTCTGCTCACTTCGCCTCCATTAATACTGCGCTGGAGTTTGTCCAAGTCTTCTTCTACAGGTATCCCTGTTATCACCCCCCTTGTAGCTCTACTGTCACCCACGTTCTTTCTCTCATTCACTATTTTCTTACACACACTTTCAACTTCCCAGGCTTTGTTTTTCTGTTCCTCCGACTTACAGGTTATCAACAGGCTTACGTCTCTCAAAATCTTTGCCATTTCCACATCTCCCAGCTTCTTTTTTAATTCCCTAGATACTGCTACCGGACTTAAATTCCCATGCTCATCTTCTTTCCTAAATTTGAGAATAATTTTAAATGCCTTTCTCACAACCCTTTTGACTTTGAAAAGTTAAGTGAAATAAAAGAATATAAAATATTAACTTATCCTTGCTATTTATTATAATAAATATCTTTTATGTTTTACTATCTGGGTTACATTACCTTATGTCTGAACAGACACCTGCCTTGTTTCCTGCTCATTCTGGATAGAATAAAAAGCACTTTAACCTAAATATCCCTGCATTATAAATAATTGTAAGAATAACTTCATGGATTGTTTATTTTAGTCCATTTGGGATCAGTTTCATCCGATAAAACCCACTAACTGAACGATGGAGGATGAAATCTGATCGTTCCTCTGTCCATAAAAGTAAACATCACTACTTCCATGTCTAGCTGAGTGGAGCTGAGGTGCAGTAAAAGACGCTGAGGATAGAAACTCTGTCAGGATGCCTTCCTGCTGCTCTGCTTTCTGCTCCAGCTCAGACACTCAGCCTAGAACTGCACCGCAGTCAGAATCAGGAAAATAAAATAATAAAATTGTCCACACACACAATGTGATCCACAATTGATGTTTAAAAGAATTCAGGGAGTCACAATAAAACAACCCTAGAAGCCACAGAGTCTGCTGGAAGTTTGTTCCCATAGTAACTATTATGATTGTAATACTTATAGTTCCCATTATTGTGTAAAGAAATCCTAAGTTGAAGCAGACTAAAGCCGACCACTAAATATCTGAGACAGATTTCCTCATCACAAATAAGAGTTTTACTGACTAATGGAAATGTTTTCTATCTATAGAATCCATCATCATCATCATCATCACCTTCATCATCATGTATTGACTTCCATTGATTTTCAGTCATTTTAACCCTTTCTATTCCCTGACCCTGACATTAACCCTAAAGCTAACTGTTAGCAAAGCAGCTCAACAGGAGCAGAAAAATGTCCTCACTTTACAACAAGCGGTCCTCATTTTGATGGTGAAATCAGAAAAATGGTGGTCACTCTGATGATCACACAGAGACATCCAATCATTTGCTCTACCCCACTGATACAGACACTTCCATCCATTCTAGTTTTTGTTAACCTGTGTTTGATCCTAAATCAATGTTTCTCTCTGCACCTTGTGGCATGGTCTCCAGTTTTTAGGACCCTGAGCCATAACACCCTGAAAATGAATGACAGGAAGTCCAGTTCATTTCCATCCTCCATGACTCTGCCAACTTCAGCTTTGCTTTCTATGTTAGGATATGAACTGAAGGCTCCAAGTCCAAAGACCAACTCAGGAAAAGATTTATTAGAATAGAAGATATGAACTTTGTTTTCCAGCTGATTCTATCAAATTCTTCACAGAAATATCAACTGAACTATTTTAAAGACATCCTGTAGAATAACTAACCTGATGAAGGTTAGAAAGAGATCTAGAACCTTCTACCAGTGCTGACCCAGTTCTCCGTGAACTAGAACTGGTTCTGAACTCAGTTCAAGCAGGTTCAGATCAACTGATTCATGTTCATAGTTCTCTACCTAAATATTCTGAACTCAGTTCACAGCTCCTACTGGAACTAGTTCTCCTTTATTTATCTTCATGTGCTGAAATAAAGTCCAAACATAAACAGGTAATGATGTCCTTCAGTAATCAGTGTCTGGATGATCCAACAGCCCAGTGGTTCCCAGTCCTGGGTCTCATTTAGAAAACATTGGTACGATCCAGACTAAAAGTTTACGGACGGCAAACGCCTGAAAATGGAGCAGGACAAAAAAATCCTGATTTCTAAAACTCTGAACAAAACCAAGCAGTTTTCCTTTCTAGATCCCAGCTGCAGCTCAAAGTTTGTGTCCAAGGCTCCACCTCATGTTCAGGCCTCTTCAAGCCTCCATCCAAGCAGAAATGGTCCATCAAAGCACAGCATGAATGTCATTGTGTCTTTAAATGAGCCAGCTGATCAATGTTACTTCATGGTTCTCTGGGCTGCATCTCCGTCCACAAACCAAGAAGAAATCCCTCAGAGGAACCTGAGAGCTTTAAGGTTGGAGCCTTCAGTTCATGTCCTGACATAGAAAGCAAAGCTGAAGACGGCAGAGTCACGTTTAAAGGCCTAAATGACTGATGGAGTTTCTCACAGAGCAGAACTGGGTCTCTGCTGCCCGATGGCAGCGACAGCAGAACCTGAGCGCCTAAGGAGAAATGCTGCTGCTCTTTCTCTAGGAAATTTACTAAAGTTTACCCCAAAAAACGGGACAATCTTTAGTTCACCTTAAACAGAACAACGTTAAATGACGTCAAGATGAGCTTCGTTCACTTGATGTTCCTCACTTCAAAAACTGCATCGTTCAGTTCAAAGTTCTCAGAAATGTGAGTTCAGCTCAGAAATACATCCATGGATTAAACTAAATGACACATCAGGGTTTTTGATTTCTTCCATCTTCCTCTTTATCAGCAGTTATTTCTTCTTTCTAATCAAACCATTTGACCAGAGGCCATAAAAACAAGGGAGAAATTCTCTGGAAGAATCTCCAGATGGGCAGGGACACTAAAGCCTAACAATGCCTCCACCTTCCAGTCCAGATCCATCCAGCCTCTCTGGATCTGCTACTGAGAGATGCAGCAGCAGCACCGGGAGCTCAGAGCCTCGTACAGAGGAGGAGAACGGGAGAACCAAGTGTCCTCTCCAGGACTGAAGTCTTAGAGAGGTTCTGGGATTCTTCCTGCGTTCCACACTGCTGCCCATGTTGGCTCAACATCACTAAATAATGTTGCTGGGAATGGGAGTGGGAATTTCCTGCATTATCAGCTCTAAATTCACTGGATTCTGGGAAGTTCTGGATAATGCTGCAACCCCACACTGAAATTCAACTCATTGTTTCATGTTTCCTGCGAATTATTGAATAAATCATGAGAGGAAGTTTGAAAAAGAAATAAACTTTAACTGGATCAAAGCAGTGAAGAAGAAATCAGACTTTAGCCTGAAGATCCTCAGTGTGGATCAGTAGAATATCAGCCATATGTCTGCAGTTTAGAGTCAACACAACTTTACCATCAGAAATATCAGCACTAAACTAAAACATGGTGACTGACCTCAATGTCTGTAGTTTGCAGAGGGGAGACTGGAGAAAACCACAGAGCTGCTTCACTCCATCATCTTTCAGGTCGTTGTCGCTCAGGTCCAGTTCTGTCAGATGGGAGGGGTTGGACTTCAGAGCTGAGCCCAGAGAAGCACAGCTGATCTCTGAGAGACTGCAGTAATTCAATCTGAATAAAGAATAAAAGATGTGTTGAAGCAACTGGAGAGACAGGTTAGAACTAAAATAATGAAAAAATTATGAATAAAATGTAGAAAATAATTTGACTGAAAGCTAAAGTCCCAGAAAAATGATCAAGTTAAAGTAGTAAACCAAGCAGAACCAGAACATGTTCTAATGACGTGTGAAGGTCCAGATCAAGGTGTGTTTATTAGTCTCCTCCAGGAGAAATCTGTGTTGGACAAAGAGCAGAGCTGCAACACAATCCAGAACCAGAACAACACAAGCAGCATCAACTGCAAGAAGAAATAGATGAGAAAAAGTTCAGAGGAAAAGTCTTCAAACTCATCCCAGCATTGGATGTGTTGGACTTGACTCACACACAGCAGGCTAATGTAACACAAATCTGATCTTTTTCATGTCTGAACGGCCCGGTTCTGATCCGTTCACCTAAAATAAGACCCGATCTGAGCCACGTCCATATGTGAACTAAATGGGATCCAGTATCAGAGCAAATGACTTAAAAAAGCTCAACAAGCTGATAAAGAAGGTCGGCTCTGTTCTAGGAACTCCTCTGGAACCTCTGGAGATGATTTCACAGAGAAGAAGATTATGGACAACAGTGAGCATCCTCTGCAGAGGATTGATGAACAACAAAGTGTCTTCAGTCAGAGGCTTCTCCAGATCTGGTGGAAGACAGACCACTACAGAAGATCCTTCCTGCCTGCAGCATCAACACCTACAACAACTGGTTAAAATGAAACCCTATGAGTTACTGCAACATTTAATTTCCCTTCTGGATTAATAAAGTATTTTATGAATTGAATTGAATCTATGGAGGAAGATGAGAAACAGCAGAACCAACAATGCAGGTGATCTGAAGGCTGCTATCAAAGCAAGCTGGACTTCCATTGGACCTCATCAGAACCACAGGCTGATCTCCTCCATGCCACGCCGCATTGATGCAGTCATTCATGCAAAGGAGCCCAGACCCGGTACTGAGAGCACAGAAATGAACAGAACTTTCAGCAGCCTGACATTTCTGCTTCAAATCTCCTTTTCTGATCTGAGGTCATCGTTACTCTGCAGAAAATAATGAGTCAGCTCATCTCCATCATCAGATTGATTCTAGCAAAGTGTAAAACCAGAGGATCCAGGTTAACAGGAGTGGACTCGGAGCGCTGTCTGTACACTGCCTCATCACATACTGACTACACTTCTCTGCTCAATGTTATCACAACCAGAACAATAAACACCAAGGGCGCCACCAGGGGGTGGCCGAGGGTGGCCCTGGCCCCCCCAACTGGCCACTTTAAATTGTAGTAGCATCTGTTTAGCGTTTCCCCCCATTATGCACCCAGCAAAGCAGCCGCTCTCCCTGTCCTTCTCCCACACTGTAGTCCTCCTGCTCTCCCCCTCCTCTACCCGATGTTAGCTTGCGCAAATGAGCTACCGGTACAGATGACTCTTCAGCCTGTAGCCGCTTTAATGGTGAGAAAGCGTATAAAACTAACAATAAGTAAACAAGTCAAATAATTTGTTTGTGAAAGGGGATATGTGAACTGTAACATTATACTGTTAAAGCAGCTTTTAGTGAGTTTCTGACAGAGTTATGTAGCTAACTGGATGAGCTGGTGATTGTGGATGGATGGTCAATTTACAGACATGAAGAGAAAGTCCACAGAAATCTGTTCTGATTTTAAGAAGAGAATTACAGCAGAAACAGAGAAAGAGATGACAGGAGCAACAGATAACCAGTGAGGAGGAGCAGGAGGAGGAGGAGAGAGAGGAGGAGGAGAAGGAGGATGATGAGGGGAAGAGAGAGGAGGAGGATGGAGGAGGAGAGAAACAGATCCAGCAGCATGATGAGGACACAGAGCAGCATTAGTAAAGAACAGTGATGAGGAAAAGCATCAAACAGCAGCAGACCAGGGACAGTCAGCAGCTTTGATGACAGAAGCAGCAGAACTCAGTGAAAGCAGGTGTTCCACCTGTTCCTGGACCCGCAGTCATTTTTAGTTTTCAAAAAGTGAATAAATGTACAACTTATTTTAAATATAAATAAAACACAACTATAGTTCAAGTCAAAATGTTAACTGGTCTATGTCTGTGCACATTAGATCAGTAGTAACATTAATAATCACACAATAAGCCAAAAGATATGAGTAGGTGTTTACTACCACAGCACTGGAATAAAACCCTGAAATGATGTTTCTTGTTCCACCCCAAGAATTTAAGAGGCCCCATCTGGCCACCCCTATGAAACATTTCTAGAGGCGCCCCTGCTAAACACTTGGACTGTAAAACCCATTAGTAGTACTGTAGTCATCCCTATTAGAACCCATGACATCACTGTCTCTAGATCCAGTTTTATAGAACTTCTGACCAGTTTTCATTCTATCTGATCCTCTGATGGATCACCTTTATGAACTGGATCAGCTCAGTAAATAGTCACCAGCATCTGTGCTCATTAACATCTGAAGGACACAAGCAGATTAGAAACAGAGCAAATTATTCTGGGTCAGAGAAGCTGAGCAACCAGACGAAGCTGAAGTTGGCTTCTGATTCAGGAAATGACTAAAAGGGTGATTCCACCTAATTTTTCCCTACCTTCAGCATTTTTTATTTATTCTAATTAAAAAACTACAACACCTAGCAACATCTAACCTGGACCAGATTATTCTAATCTACTTGTAGAATGATTAAAACCAGTTCTGGGATTTGTGAAGATTATTCTAAACTACAAGTAGATTGAAGTAATCTAGTCCACGTTAATTGTGTCTAGGTGTTGTAGTTTTTTAATTAGAGTAGATTAAAATGCTGAAGGTAGGGAAAAATTAGGTGGAATTGCCCTTTACTCATTTCCCCAATCAGAAGCCAACTTCAGCTTCGTTAGCTCGTGTAATGGTGGTTTTCCACAGATGAAACTGGGCAATACGTCTTCCTGTGTCCAGAAGGAGCTCAAAGCGATTAGAAGAAGCAGCAGGTCAGGAATGATGCAGTTGTGTGGTTTCCATGTGCTCCACCTCTACTGGCCCTCAGTTCCCACGTAGCCAGAGGTCCTCTGAGCGATGAGGGCCCTCAGAGTGACTATCTGGAGTCCGTCTCTCGTTATCCAGTCCGCTAACGATCTTCTGTAGCCCTTTAAGTTCCACTCTAGCAGCCAAACAGCAGCTTCCAGTAGTCCATGTTAGTGAACAGCTAGCTTAGCTTCACTCTAACTCTCAAGTTCATCCAGCAACAAAGAAAACAAACACACAGCCCAACAGCTTCTCCTTCAAACTCTACTGTGTCCTGCTAACCTGCAGACTGGATATTAAACTTCTCCTGACAACAAGTCTGAGCTAACTCACTTCCACACCAGCTACCTGCTCCTCCTCTCCTATCTCCTCATCCAAACTCTCTCCTTCTGCTGTTCTTTCCTTTTTTCCTTCACACCTGTGCTGCCTTCACAGACCGTACTCCTGTAGGAAAATAAAATGTTCACTGGCAATTTCCCACAAAAAAAAAACTTATTTTGAATAATGTAAATATATTTCTAATAAATGTATGTGAACTTTGAAAGGTTAACTGATATAAAAGAATATATAAATGAACTTATCCTAGCTATTTATTATGTTAAATATCTTTTAGGTTTTGCTATCTGGGTTTCATTACTTTATGTCTGAACAGACACCTGCCTTCTTTCCTGCTCGTTCTGGATAGAATAAAAAGCACTTTAACCTAAATCTCCCAAAATTATAAATAATTAAAATAATAACTTCACTGATTGTTTATTTTAGTCCATTTGGGATCAGTTTCATCCGATAAAACCCACTAACTGAACAATGGAGGATGAAATCTGATCGTTCATCTGTCCATGAAAGTAAAACATCACTACTTCCACGTCTAGCTGAGTGGAGCTGAGGTGCAGTAAAAGATGCTGAGGATAGAAACTCTGTCAGGATGCCTTCCTGCTGCTCTGCTTTCTGCTCCAGCTCAGTCACTCAGGTAAGAACTGCACCGCAGTCAGAATCAGGAAAATAAAATAGTCTCAAACAGCATCAGACACTGGATATATGGAAATGTGTTAGAATTAGGTTTTAAACAATAAAGCTCCATGTGAAAATGTAACTCTGTGAAAATAAATTCATCAGATCATCTTACAGTCAATTTGGTTTAATATTTATATACTGGTTGAAAATAACTATGAGAAAATAATAAAATAAATAACTATATTTATATAAATGTTCAAAGTTAGATGTTCAAGGAAGAAAAATTCATTGAGAAGTTCAGATTATTTCATCCAGACAGAAATCTGGTTAGCAGCTAATTTATAACATGGAAACTTTTTTTGATCGTTCCTCTTAAAAGAATCGGAATCGAGAATCGATAGAAACCAGAATCAAAACAAGGAATCTGAGTCATTGAGATTCAAATGATGCCAAAGCAGCAAATGTTACCCTGTGTCTAAATCACAATGGCAACGGCAACATAAGGCCATCGCAGAGAGATTTTGTCAACAAACCTCAGGGACATTTGTTACAGCCAACCAACAACTGATTGACTGATATCAGAGGCTCTGTTCCAAGTCATGGGATGCGTCCTCAGAAGGCCAGAATCGAAGGACGATTACGTCATAGCACGGCGACGAGGTCTGGTCGGATTCCAAGACTCCTCGTTATGCGACCTTAAAACGCGTCCTTCTTTTTGCCAGATTTTAAGGACGGGTCCAATGTATCCTCGCTATCCTTGGTTTTCCCAGGATTCATTGCAAGACCAAGCAAGTCGGCTGCTCCGTGATCAGAGGAAAAAGGTACAGTGGTGAATATTGGAAGTTCATTTTAATATAAAACAAGTCAGTCAATAGTTCTGTCTGAAATGAATGAAAATAGTTGTTTTAATGGTTATTGAGTCAGATATGTGGCGGTAATGTTTGATTTATCTAAAGGTTTTTATCTGTTACTGTGTAAATGGGTTTGGCTGTAATTTAAGGACAGATTCTAATATATCTGCAGAGTGGGACTATAAATCTGATAGTTAAATTTTTTATTGCTGTTTTGCACAATTGGCTTAAAGCTACAGTGTGTAATTTTCAGCGACATCTAACGTCCAGACTGCAGACCGCAGCAACATGAACATCTCCCCCTCACCGCTTCTCCCCCCCAACAGTACGGCGAGCGTTACGGGACAAAATGTCTTCCACGACGTCCGCATCACCTACCTTCTCAAGTGATGAGGTTTGTTTACATAGATCATTTTACAGATAGTATTTCATTAGTCTGTGTAGGGTATAGATTTCATGTAGACTTAAGATAATAAATATACCCGTTATTTTTTCTACATGTGCGATCTCGCAATCGCTAGTTTGTTGGCTCTGCGCTGCCGTAGCGCAAAGATGTCTGCCTCCATGGCTGCGAGACCCGCTCCTATGTAATTATAAATAACGAATTCTAAGGCAACGCAAATATTAAGGTTAAGAGGCTGAGCTCGTAGATGATGATAAATAACATAGTTATGTATAATATATTACATTTCTGACTGTATATCCCTGTAATTATTACACACTGTAGCTTTAACCAAGTATTTTTGTTGCTGAATATTAGATTTTGCAGATATATTTTTATACATACAGTGTTCAGATTTACTTATATCTTTCTACCTTTTTTATAGAATAGAATAGAAAATGTCTTTATTGTCCCACAATGGACAAATTTACAGCAGCAGAAAGATTAATGAAAATGGTCACACAAATTTGGACCTTTGAAAAATGTATAAGAATAACATAATAAGGAAGAGTTAAAATATAAACAATAAAATCCTGTAAAGTGTTTAAACAATATCAAACTGTGCACCTGGAGAATAAATAACCAATATGCAGCTATGGACATTTTTCCAGTAATGGACATTTTAAAATAGCAGCAACATCAGAGATGTGCAGAATGACAGCAGCAGGTTATTTAACTGACTAAGGTTTCTATCATTACATTTGATTTTATTTGTTCCTGCTCCCGGTGGTTGGAACCTTTATTCCACTCTGGATTATCGTGAGTGTTGTCTTTGATCACTTTATAATAAAAAATAAATAAATAAGTTTTGAAAACTTCAGTTTTCATTCTTTTCCTGCTTCGTGTGTCAACTGTAACGGTTGCTAAGCAACATAGCCTACGGCGTTGAAACCCGCCGAAGGGTAGACCTGTTTGAATTCACAGCCAAAACTCTTCCTGTCTTCTTATTTTCAAGGACTTTGAAGGATCCAGTCTAGGTAGACCGCGTCCTTGGAGGATGCAGCCATGAATTAGAACAGAGCAGAAACTCACCAAAGAAACCGTCTGAAAGTAGAAAGTCTGTTGAGTTTAGTTTGACATAGTTTGGATGAAGTGTTGCTGTCTAACTGCTATTTTCAGCTTCATTTTACCTTAATGCTGATCGTTGTAATGTGCAACAATTCATTATAATGACGTCAATATGAGCCCATATTTCTATTAGGAACGCCGTCACCACACACACAATGTGATCTACAATTAATGTTTAAAACAATTCAGGACGTCACAATAAAACAACCCTAGAAGCCATGGAGCACAGAGTCTGCTTGAAGTTTGTTCCCATAGCAACTATTATGATTGGGTCAGCTCAGTGTGACTGGTAAATACCAGAGCTGTCAGTCAGCTCCCTAAAACTCTCTGCTTGTAAAGACGGCAGAGTAGTGAGAAGTTGAACAGGAGTTATTCAGTCTGCGTTCCCCATCAGATACAGTTTCTCCTACAGCTCCACCCACACAGAAAAAACAGTTTGTGGCTGTTCCAACCTTGTTCCAGGATCATTACTGGTGAGCTCTGAATGCAGCACAGGGTAATACAGCAAACATGAAGGATTACACAGATTTTATAGCTGTTGATCCACAACTACTTTCTTCTACCTAGTTTGCTCTCATCAGACAGACAGATAATATATTTACATATAATATCCATATACAGACATCTAAGCTCTAAAGTTGAGGCTTCTATTTTAAAGGCCGTCCATCTGCCTGCTGACATTCAGTCATCCCAATAGAGGAAGGACACCAGCCACAGAGGAGAGGCTGGAGAGGAGGATCAGATGTTTGCTGCAGTGAGGACACAGGTCTCCTTTACCACCCATAATATTGGGTCATATCAGATCATCAGAACCAAGATGGAGGAACTCTGAATCAGCTCTAAGGTTCCTGATGAGTCCCCTGATGAAGCATCATTGGCTCACAGAGACATGGCTCCAACCCTCTCTGACAGCTGTCAGATTAAAGAGGACAGGTTCTCTCTGACCCGGTCCAACAGAACAGCAGCTTCAGGACAAAGCTGAGGAGGAGGAACCTGCTGCTGCCATCAGTGTTTTATTTTTTTAAGCTTTTATTGTCGTCTTCTTAAACATTATTTTTCATTATAATTGTTCCTACATGTTTGTGGTTCTGGTTCTACTCCAGAGGAACCAAACACTATTCTAGATGTAAAGATATGGAGAAGAAATGAGAAATAAAGCCATCTTATCTCGTCTAACCGTCTGAATCTTCCCCAAATCAAACTGAAACATCTTCATTACTTAACGTCATTTCACTCATTCTATTCATTTTTTGCATTAAAACAAAACATTTTATAAGTTGAACAACAGGAAAATACAGTTAAATATTTGATGATGTTTGAATAAAGAGAAAACTCACCTAAGTTTCTTCACTTTGCAGATTGAACTCTCCAGTATCTCACACAGATGCTTCATTCCAGAGTCTCCAAAGGTTTTCCCTCCTCTGATCTCATCTATTATCACTTCAGTCAGATGAAGGTTGGACTTCAGAGCTGAGGCCACAATTTCACAGTCAGCCTCATTGAGTGAAAAGCCACCAAGTCTGTGATTAGAGGAGAAATACAGTCAGTTCTAATGAAATCAGACAATCTGGATGATAAACACAGACTAAACCATGATGAGCAAACAGTGATGTCATCATCTGATGAACATCTGCTCTCCACATCAAGGCCCAAACCTCTGGGAGGAGACAGAGCGTTTGGGTCTGGAATGGGCAGAAGGTGACCCTCTAAGACACGCCCCCTTCTCATTTGCATAATGTGGCAGAAATAAATAGCGTTGAAGAAATAAAGGATAAAAAATACAAAGGAAGAATAAAACAGACAAAAATATTATATCATGCACATAAATACTTAAAAACTAAGTAATAAATAAATACAGTTGAAGACTAAGGGACAATGAATAACTAAATAAGGTAATTATTACAAAGGCAAATAAATAAAGAAGCTAATTAAAAGAGATACATACATTTATGTCTCACTGTATAATTTAAATTCAAACTGCATTTATTAGTTTATTGTATTTTTGGGGGCAATTGATTTTATGCTTATTTATTTATTGAGGGTTTATTTGTTTCTGTATTTATTTTTAAATATGGCAGAGTTGGTCCTCTATACAGACTCACAACTGAAAAATAAAAATGGGGGCGAGCACGTAGGACGGCCTTATGTTAACATATCACCAGGAAGATTGACAGTTAGAAGAACCACTTATTTTGATGATCCACCTGGAAAAAGAACATCCTCCACTATACCTTTAATTTACATTAAATACTGCTTATTTTTGCACTGCCGACTGTTTATACACAGTACCAATTGTTTTAGATATACATTTGCAATAATGTACTTTAACTGTAATATGCAATTACCTTCCACTGCACTTTAATTTAGATAGCTTCTGTCCAAACTTTATTTATTCATTTTATGGTAAAACCCATCTGTATATATGCTATTGTACATAACTGTAAAAACCCTTTTTATAGTAATATCCACCTGTATATTATATTCTGTACATATCCAGCTGTAAATTTAGTTCATAACTCTAGTGACCTATATATTATATTCATTATTTTTAATGGTATTCATCTCTATACTCATTCAGTAGAATCCCATGTCCTGTATTTATGGAACCATTATTTATCCTGCACTTGCTGCTATTGCACTTCTGGTTAGACCTAAACTGCACTTCGTTGCCTTGTACCTGTACCTGTGTAATGACAATAAAGTTGAATCTAATCTAATCTAATCATCATACCAAACAATATTCTTAACATCTGAGAAACTAAATGTGTGGATTTTATTACCTGTAAGCAGCCAGTTATCCAAACAATGTATAAAAAAATAAATAAAACAAACAAAAAACGTTTTAGTTCACATGATTGTAGAAACAAATACTTTAAGAATATTGAAGAAACTGCAAATAGTCACCAGCATCTGTGCTCATTAACATCTAAAGCAGATTAGAAACAGAGCAAATTATTCTTGGTGAGAGAAGCTGAGCAACCAGTAGGGTTGGTCACAGAGAATCGATAAGCGATCAGAACTGGTTCAAACCGTTTAATTCTCCTGGAATTGTTCAAACTTTTTATTTTGTGATTCCTAGTGTCGCTGCCCAGTCTTTCAACCAGCAATAGAAGCTTCCTAATACCAGCAAAGAAGAATCCACAGCAGTGTGTGCAGCCATCTGTTTGAAAGTGTGGCTTAAAGTTAAATAAAGAAATGACCAGTCGCTACCCGAGAAACTAGTAATGGGATTATATTAATCAAAGGACGGCGCACGGCCGACATCATTAAACACCACAGGAGTCAGAATGAGAGCCTCATCTTTGACCTGCTGCACCGGTGTTGTGCTAATTTAGGTTCACTGAGGAACTTGTTCCTCCTTCCTGCTTCTGCAGGGAGAGCAGAGCCTTTTATATTTTCTTCTTCTTACTTTATGTCTAAACAGATACCTGCCTTGTTTCCTGCTCGTTCTGGATAAAATAAAAAGCACTTTAACCTAAATCTCCAAGAATTCTTAATAATTGTAAGAATAACTTCATTGATTGTTTATTTTAATCCATTTAAGATCAGTTTCATCTGATAAAACCCACTAACTGAACAATGGAGGATGAAATCTGATCGTTCCTCTGTCCATGAAAGTAAAACATCACTACTTCCACGTCTAGCTGAGTGGAGCTGAGGTGCAGTAAAAGACGCTGAGGATAGAAACTCTGTCAGGATGCCTTCCTGCTGCTCTGCTTTCTGCTCCAGCTCAGACACTCAGCCTAGAACTGCACCGCAGTCAGAATCAGGCAAATCAAATAATTAAATTGTCTTAAACAGCATCAGTATCTGCAGCATCAAACACTGAATATATGGAAATGTGTTTTAATGAGGTTTTAAACAATAAAGCTCCACGTGAAAATGTAACTGTGAAAATTAAATTCATCAGATCATCTTACAGTTCATTGATTTGATATTTATATACTGGTTGAAAATAACTATGAGATCATTTATATTAATGTTCAAAGTTAGATGTTCAAGGAAGGAACATTTATTGAGAAATTCAGATTATTTTATCCAGACAGAAATCTGGTTAACAGCTAATATATAACATTGAAACTTTGATGATCCTTCCTCTTAAAAGCATCGAAATCGAGAATTGATAGGAAACAGAATCGAATCAAGGAATCTGAATCGTTGAAGTTCAAATGATGCCAAAGCAGCAAGGAGACAAAGGTTACAGTCAGGCCATCCCAGAGAGACTTTGTCAACAAACCTCAGGGACATTTGTTACAGCCAACCAACAACTGATTGACTGATATCAGAGGCTCTGTTCCAAGTCATGGGATGCGTCCTCAGAAGGCCAGAATCGAAGGACGATTACTTCATAGAGCGGCGCCGAGGTCTGGTCGGATTCCAAGACTCCTTGTTATGCGGCCTTAAAATGAGTCCTTCTATCTGCTCGATTTGAAGGATGGGTCCAATGTATCCTCGCTATCCTTGGTTTTCCCAGGATTCATTGCAAGACCAAGCAAGTCAGCTGCTTTGTAATCAGAGGAAAAAGGTTACTTGGCGCCAAACGGTGGTGAATATTGGAAGTTCAGTTTAACATGATACAAGTATGTGAATAGTTCCGTCTGAAACAAATTAAAATAGTTGTTTTAATGGTTATGGAGTCAGATATGTGGCGGTAATGTTTGATTTATCTAAAGGTTTTTATCTGTTACTGTGTAAATGGGTTTGGCTGTAATTTAAGGACAGATTCTAATATATCTGCAGTGTGGGGACTATAAATCTGATAGGATTTTAATTTTCTTATTGCTGTTTGGGACAATTTGCTTAACCAAGTATTTTTTGGTGTTGAATATTAGATTTTGCAGATATATTTTTATACATACAGTGTTCAGATTTACTTATATCTTTCTACCTTTTTTATAGAATAGAAAAATGTGTTTACTATAACAATATCAAACTGTGCACCTGGAGAATAAATAACCAATATCCAGCTATGGACATTTTTACAGTAATGGACATTTTAAAATAGCAGCAACATCAGAGATGTGCAGAATGACAGCAGCAGGTTATTTAACTGACTAAGGTTTCTATCATTACATTTGATTTGATTTGTTCCTGCTCCCGGTGGTTGGAACCTTTATTCCACTCTGGAATATCGTGAGTGTTGTCTTTGATCACTTTATAATAAAAAATAAATAAATAAACAATCAGTTTTGAAAACTTCGGTTTTCATTCTTTTCCTGCTTCGTGTGTCAACTGTCACGGTTGCTAAGCAACATAGCCTACTGCGTTGAAACCCGCCGACGGGTAGACCTGTTTGAATTCACGGCCAAAACTCTTCCTGTCTTCTTATTTTCACGGACTTTGAAGGATCCAGTCTAGGTAGACCGCGTCCTTGGAGGATGCAGCCATGAATTAGAACAGAGCAGAAACTCACCAAAGAAACCGTCTGAAAATAAAAAGCCTGTTGAGTTTAGTTGGACATAGTTTGGATGAAGTGTTGCGGTCTAACTTACTTTCAGCTTCATTATACCTTAATGCTGATCATTGTAATGAGCAACAATTCATTATAATGACGTCAATATGAGCCCATATTTCTATTAGGAACGCCGTCACCACACACACAATGTGATCTACAATTAATGTTTAAAACAATTCAGGACGTCACAATAAAACAACCCTAGAAGCCATGGAGCACAGAGTCTGCTGGAAGTTAGTTCCCATAGCAACTATTATGATTGGGTCAGCTCAGGGTGACTGGTAAATACCAGAGCTGTCAATCATCTCCCTAAAACTCTCTGCTTGTAAAGACGGCAGCGTAGTGAGAAGTTGAACAGGTGTTATTCAGACTGCGTTCCCCATCAGATACACTTTCTCCTACAGCTCCACCCACACAGAAAAAACAGTGTGTGGCTGTTACAACCTTGTTCCAGGATCATAACTGGTGAGCTCTGAACGCAGCACAGGGTAATACAGCAAACATGAAGGATTACACTGATTTTATAGCAAAGTTGATCCACAACTACTTTCTTCTAGCTAGTTTGCTCTCATCAGACAGACAGATAATATATTTACATATAATATCCATATACATACATCTAAGCTCTAAAGTTGTAGCTTCTATTTTAAAGGCCGTCCATCTGCCTGCTGACATTCAGTCATCCCAACAGAAGAAGGACACCAGCCACAGAGGAGAGGCTGGAGAGGAGGATCAGATGTTTACTGCAGTGAGGACACAGGTCTCCTTTACCACCCATAATATTGGGTCATATCAGATCATCAGAACCAAGATGGAGGAACTCTGAATCAGCTCTAAGGTTCCTGATGAGTCCCCTGATGAAGCATCATTGGCTCACAGAGACATGGCTCCAACCCTCTCTGACAGCTGTCAGATTAAAGAGGACAGGTTCTCTCTGACCCGGTCCAACAGAACAGCAGCTTCAGGACAAAGCTGAGGAGGAGGAACCTGCTGCTGCCATCAGTGTTTTATTTTTTTAAGCTTTTATTGTCGTCTTCTTAAACATTGTTAGGATAATTACATTGGAGGTGTGCAAGTTTATTACACCTTGCTATCGCGAGCCTGTTGCGCTCAGAACTGACATTTAATCTAATTAAGACAGTTCCTCTGCCTAGATATACAGTTATAATCTTCCGTCTGTATGTGGCAAAGATTTGGAATTGGAATGAGAGTGGTTTCCTTCAGCTAAGAACAAAGTGTAATATTTTGATAAAGCTGCAGCCATAGATGTCTAATCATTTGCTAATGTGTATGATGTGAAATAAGATGTGGCAGACTGGAGATGTATAAAATGCCTTTTTAACTGTTAATCAGGCCACTTCTTGAGAGGTGAGCCCAGAGAGCAGCAGCTGCCTTCTGTAAACTCTAAACAATTTCTCTGATCTGATTAAGATTACAATTTCCATCAGAATGTGTTGTCATGTCTCCTGGTTATTTAATACAAGTTATGAAGTGTTATTTAAAAAGTTTGTCTCGAGTGATCTCTTTTCAGGCACAAGAACCAGAAAGATAGAGCATCAGGGTAAATACACAGAGCCTATCTTTAACAAATGGTGTTTTCGCCCGAACCTCAACAACTTGTATCACACGAGGAGAGCCACTGATGGACCAGACACACAGCTGCGGCCGCTCAGAGGTGAGGAGACTCCCTTTTAAATATCAAATATTTTTTTAGGGGGATCTTTCCCGGGTTCGGTGGGCTTTGGGTTCTCAGGCCACCAGAAAGTATGTAAGAAAAATATTGCTTATGTTTTTTAGCTCTGTATCTACCGAGGTGCAATCGGAACTTCTGAGAAAATGTTTTATCTCACCAGTGGGCATGAAAGACTCAATTATTAAGCTCCCAGTTACTTAGATTGTTTTAGATTCAGCCTTGTACTGGGACAATTTGATTCCTGTAGCTCTTAAAGATTAACAAATTATTTTATCAATATTACATTTCCTCTTGAATGGAGGAACACCTTTTTGACACTGTGTTTCCTTCTGCCTGTATGTGATACTCCTGATGACAGGTAAAGACTTATCCTTCAGGGGGTGTGGGGCAATGTTAATTTCGTCAACCATGACGATGACGAAAATATTTCATCAACACCCCATTTTCCCGTGGCAATGACGAGACCATAACAAACAAAAATTGTTCCCTAAAATAAAAATATGACAAAAATAAAAAATGATTTTCGTCAACAAGACTAAGAGAGATGAAATTTACATTAAGAAATGTAATTGTTTATGATTAATTTGTAATTGTTAATATAAGTGTTTCTTGAGCGTCATAGAAGATTACACGTTGTGCCATTTGTCCCTACACGGTGCCTGTCCCACAGTGCCTCGCAGCTCTCAGTCAGTAGTAGGAGAGGGCTTATACTAATAGCTCAACTTTGCAGTAATTGCGGATACCGGTGTGCAGTTTGTTCAACAACGCCTGGATGTATGGAGCCATTTCATTTACAACACGAAGGAAAACAGCACAGTAAGGATGCCAGCAAAGAGTCTCCAGCTTCAACAAGGCAGGGAAGAACACAGCAAATTTTAAGCGACGTCTGAGGAGCCAGCAGCTGACATATGGAAGAAGGTAATGAATGTGTGTGTGCACGCACGGGTGCATGCAAGTGAATGTATATGTGTGTGCGGGCGCACATGCATGTGGGTGGGTGTGTGTTTGTGTGTGTGTGTCTTCCTGTGCCTGTATCCGTCTGTCTCTCTGTCATAGAAGAAAGTTGTTCTACTGATACACTGGATATTAATTGTTTAAATTTCTTTTTAAATTTTAAAACCTAAGTTTGAGGCCATTGGTTTTACAAAATGATCCAGATAGCCCAGGTGTAAAGCTAGGCTCTCTGAAGAGCCTCCAAAAAATATCACTTTCATCTTTTTTCATTAAAATGTAAAAAGTTTAAAGCCATCCATGCTTTCACATCATCCAAAAATTTCAGAAGTGATTCAAAAGAGTTTTTGTTTTGCCTCAGCAGGAGATCTGACTATCGTCTGCATCAAAGTGAAAAGAAACCCCATGTTTCCTAGGGATCCAAGTTGGAGCAGATAAAGAGTAAAAAGAAGGGAGCATAAAACAGTAGAGATGGGCGGATCGATCCTGGGGCCGATATTATCGATACCAATGTTGGTATTGATATTGAACAATATTCGTTTAACAGGATCAATACTTTTTATTTTCTCCTGCATGAACGAACTGCTGCAGATTCACCACTCTCCCTGTCCGTATAATTACAGGCATTGCTGCTCCCCCCTCCCCTCTTGATCAGCACACAGGGTCAGCCTGGCCCCCCCCACTCAGCTCTCTCTCCACTCGAAATACAAACAACCACACTGCTCCGATAGCAGGAGATATAGAGACCGTCAGAGCAGGAAATACCATAAATGAAAACAGCAGCAAGCTGTATGGTTTGTAAAAGGCCGGTTAAATGTTTGTAAAAAGAACATGAAAAACCATTAGCAAGAAAACGTTGAGCTACAGAAATGGAGAGAGAAGAGGAGACTTTGCTCATTGCCCAGAGAGACCCTCAGACAGACATGACTGATGAAGGCTTTTCCGATCTCCAGGTAAATAAGAGTGATCACCTTCAGAAGCACTTCATGTTAAAGCTATAGTGGAGGATTTTCACAAATCTTTGAAAAGACCCGCCCTCTCCGCTTAAAATAAATGCACAGGAATAACCATGTATCCGTTCCTGAGAGGGAACGCCTAGTAATTGCGTGCGAGAGCGGGCATGAGCCCATTTCTCCTCGTGCAAGCTCAGTTTAAAAGTTACTGTTTGCATCGCTCATACATGCTTACTTTCCAAGAGAAGATTTGCAATTTTTCCACTATGTCAGACTCACCACTGGTATTACTACCATTTATTTATTTTAATGATCCACCTGGAAAAAGAACATTCTCCAGTATACCTTTATCTTTCAAAGTAGATACTATATGTCATATGTCACTGTAGCCCACTCAGAAAGTGGAATTAAGACCTTGAAAGAACCCAGTAAATTTATTTCATTAAAACATTTCTCTAAGTGGTAAAACATTAGCTAATCAATTATTTATCCCAAATATAACAATTTATACAATTAAAGCAACAGGCAAGTGCACAAAATTACTTAGGAATTGAAAGATATAATATGAGAGGTAAATTAGGAAAATAACACTCTGAATATTGCATTAGTAATACTATTATTATTCAACTGTAATAATAAAATGAAAATCACAGAAACACTGAAAGGTCCAGTTCCAGGATACATCAAGCTTAAATGTAAAAAGTAACTGTAAGGTATTGATAGCTGCGATACTGACCCTGCATTAACTTGGTATTGCATCGATTGGAAATTCCCGGTATCGTCCACCTTTATAAAACAGGACCCTGAGGAACTCCATATAAAAGAGGAGCAGTGGAGGACAAAGAATTTCACAGACTGACACTAAATGTTCAATGACTTTGAAAGGATGTGAACCACTGCACTGCTCTTCCTCGGATCCCCACCGAATGCTCCAAACCAGATCACAGGATATTATGACCCACTCTATCAAAGGCTGCTTTCACTGGCCAGGAACATTTCAAAGCAAACAGAAGCAGACAAACCTGGGGACATTTTCACAGGTTGTAGTGTTTGGTGTGAATGCACCAACTGATAAAATTAGTGAACTATAAGAACATTATTTTCCCTCTGGAAAGCGGGATTGAATCGTAAAATAATCACAATCAGAACTACTTTAGTAGAAGGAAAGGAAATTATTTTCTTGTAGTTCACCCATTTACAGAAGAGAGAAAAATAGTTCTGGACAATGCTGCAACCCCACACTGAAATTCAACTCATTGTTTCATATTTCTTGCTTATTATTGAATAAATCATGAGAGGAAGTTTGAAAAAGAAATAAACTTTAACTGGATCAAAGCAGGGAAGAAGAAATCAGACTTTAGCCTGAAGATCCTCAGTGTGGATCAGTAGAATATCAGCCATATGTCTGCAGTTTAGAGTCAACACAACTTTACCATCAGAAATATCAGCACTACACTAAAACATGGTGACTGACCTCAATTTCTGTAGTTTGCAGAGGGGAGACTGGAGAAAACCACAGAGCTGCTTCACTCCATCATCTTCCAGGACGTTGTCGCTCAGGTCCAGTTCTGTCAGATGGGAGGGGTTGGACTTCAGAGCTGAGCCCAGAGAAGCACAGCTGATCTCTGAGAGACTGCAGCGATTTAATCTGAATAAAGAATAAAAGACGTGTTGAAGCAACTGGAGAGACAGGTTAAAACTAAAATAATGAAAGAAAATGTAGAAAAAATATTTGACTGAAAGTTTAAAGTAGTAAACCAAGTTAAAGCAGAACCAGAACATGTTCTAATGACTTGTGAAGGTCCAGATCAAGGCGTGTTTATTAGTTAATTAATTAACTTAACATGTTAAATGACACGAGTCATTCAATAATCATTCTAACCGTTAATTGATTATTATTTATCCATTGCTAACCCACCTCAGCTATTACTGGGCCTTAAACATTAATGTTGAAGAAGTGTTTTAATTATTTATCTTTGAAAGCTGATTAAATCAACATATATCTGAGTATTGATTAATTAATTAGTGGTTATAATTGGTGGTTATAATTATTTATTGTTGCATAGAAGCATATAGAAGCATTTCCACTGGCTTGATTGCAGTGATGCATTTTATTTATTCTTTTACTGAGATGACTGGTAGTAAATCCAACCAAACCGAAATTTAAAAATGCAAAAATACACTTCTTTTCTCACTGTTTGCTTCTAAAACAAAAAAAAAAAAAAACAGATAATGAACGGTTTTCCGTTATCTGCGTTTTTGCACAAAATCGAAAATGAAAGAAAAAAAAAAAAAATAATGCTGATTACGGATTGTTCATTATGCTTTTTTAATTTTTTGATTTCAACCAAGTTGAAGGACCCGGATTTGATCTGGGTCACAAAAAGTCTGCTGGGAGACGCCGCAGGCAGCTCGGTAAAACAACAGACCACTATGATTTAATGGCTGAAATGGAAGATCACTGTATATAATTGAAGTGCTGTTTGACGAAGGTAAAAGCCATGCTGCACTGCAGCAGTTAGGTGTTCAGAAATGCTCATACAGTCATGGTTTAAAAGTATTGAGAATGACACAAATATTATATTTTCACATGATCTGCTGCCCTCTGGTTTTCATGTGTGTCTATCAGATGTTGTCATCACATACAGAAATACAATTGCAATCATATTATGAGTAACAAAAGCTTTTACTGACAGAATGAGTTAATGCAGCAAGTCAATATTTGCAGTGTTGACCCCTCTTCTTCAGGACCTCTGATTTTCTCCCTAGAATGCTCTCAATCAACTTCTGGACCAAATCCTGACTGATAGCAGTCCATTCTTGCACAATCAATGCTTGCATTTTGTCAGAATTCCTAGGTTTTCGTTTGTCCACCATCTCTTGATGATTGACCACAAGAGACAGATTGTTTTACTGTTTGGCATCAAATTTAATAGGATGGATAGTGTTTAGACTAATTGGATCTTATCGGTAGTTAATTGGATCCCAGCAGATTTTTTTCCAGTACCCACAATGTTTATATTCATCTTGACATTGCTTTAGGTGAGGAATTCAGTTAAATGCAGAGCTATGTAACTAATTTCTATTGAAGGATCCAAGTATTAATATCAAGTTCTGGTTCAGTCCACCTTTCCCTTCATATAAAACAGCACTAGCAGAGTTTAGTGAACTAATTCAATATTTTTCAGTGTAACTTGTTAAAGTTCATGACATAAACATTCTACATAAATTTAGTTATAAAACAAGCCTTCAAGTGTGTCCTGGACTGATGTTCAGACCTGAGAATTTCCAGTTTGCAGTTTGGACTCTTCAGTCCAGAAGACAGCAGCTCCACTCCAGAATCCTTCAGGTTGTTGTTACTCAGATCCATCTCTCTCAGATTAGAGGACTGGGAGCTGAGAACTGAGGCCAGAACTTCACAGCTTCTCTCTGAGAGGTTACAGGCATTCAGTCTGAAGAGACAGAGATGAAAATATTTTCACATGATCTGCTGCCCTCTGGTTTTCATGTGTGTATGTCTTCTCTCCTGATGGCGCCGCAGATGGCAGCCACGGTGTGTTGGTGCGCACTTTTTAGTTTCTTTTTACTACTTAACTCTGGTTTTTGCGATGCTACCCGGAGCTCTTTCACCAGAGAAGAGCTCATGAACATCAGGGCAACATCACCAGAGGATTTATTCCCCACTTTTCTTCTCCCTGCGCTGGAAATTTTGGACATTCTGGTAAAAGGTGCGCTCACCTTTGCTCATGCAGCGAAACGCCGGAGGAGAGGAAAACGCGCTGGTGCGCTCGTGCGGCACCGCAAGCGCAGTCTTCGTTCAGCGCTACCGGGCATGATCCTGTCCAACGTGCGTTCCCTTCCCAACAAACTGCACGAACTTCAACTGATGCTGGGGTATAACAGGGATTTCTCCTCATCTGCTGTTTTATGCTTTACGGAAACATGGCTGTGTGGATTGATCCCAGACTCTGCGCTGCAGCTGGCAGGCTTCCAACTCCACAGAGCGGACAGAGACGCACAGCTCTCCGGCAAAGTGAAAGGTGGAGGGATCTGTTTTTACATCAACAGCGGCTGGTGCAACGACGTGACAGTGATCCAGCAGCACTGTTCAACAGACCTGGAATATTTCATCATAAACTGTTAGCCTTTTTATTCACCCCGCGAGTTCGCTTCATTCTTTCTGGTCGGTGTCTACATCGTGCCGCATGCAAACGTGCAGGACGCACAGCGGACGCTCGCTGATCAGATACTGAGTGTGGAGCGGAGCAACCCGGACTCCTTAGTTATTGTCCTTGGTGACTTTAATAAAGGTAACCTCAGTCATGATCTTCCTAAATACAGACAGTTTATTAAATGCCCGACCAGAGCGGATAACATTCTGGATCACTGTTACACCACCATCAGAGATGCTTATCACGCTGTCCCCCGTGCTGCACTGGGCCAATCCGACCACGTCATGGTCCACCTGATTCCTGCTTACAGACAGAAACTAAAGCTCTGCAAACCTGTGGTGAGGAAATCAAAGAATTGGACCAGTGAGGCTGTGGAGGATCTTCAGGCGTGTTTGGGTTCTACTGACTGGGACATCTTCAGGGCTGCTACCAACAGTCTGGATGAGTTCACAGAGGCTGTGACATCATACATCAGCTTCTGTGAGGACTGCTGTATTCCATCACGAACCAGGGTGAATTACAATAATGACAAACCCTGGTTCACTGGCAAACTCAGAAGACTTAGGTTGGACAAGGAAGAGGCCTTCAGGAGCGGAGATAAATGCAGATTCAAAGATGCAAAATACAAGTTTAGCAAGGCGGTGAAAGAGGCTAAACGACTGTACTCTGAGAAGCTGCAAAACCATCTTTCTGCCAACGACTCTGCCTCTGTCTGGAAAGGGCTTAGGCAGATAACAAACTACAGGCCTAAAGCCCCCCACTCCATGAACGACCGACAGTTAGCCAACGACCTGAACAACTTCTACTGTCGTTTCGACAGACAGAGGGACAGTCATGCATCCACCCCCCACAACACCACCCAACAGATCACCTCCACCTCCTCAGTGACAACTCTTTCCATAAAAGAGAGAGATGTAAACAAAATCTTCAAAAAACAGAACCCCCGGAAAGCTGCTGGACCAGATTCTGTCACTCCATCCACTTTGAAGCTCTGTGCTGACCAGCTGTCTCCAGTGTTCACAGACATTTTTAACACCTCACTGGCGACATGTCAGCCTGCTTTAAATCCTCCACCATCATCCCTGTCCCCAAGAAGCCAAGGACCACAGGACTTAATGACTTTAGACCCGTCGCCCTGACCTCTGTGGTCATGAAGTCCTTTGAGCGTCTTGTGCTGTCACACCTGAAAGAAATCACGGACCCCCTCCTGGACCCCTTCCAGTTTGCCTACAGAGCCAACAGGTCTGTAGATGACGCTGTCAACCTGGCCCTTCACCACATTCTCCAGCACCTGGACTCCGCAGGAACCTACGCCAGGATCCTGTTTGTGGACTTCAGCTCGGCCTTCAACACAATCATCCCATCTCTGCTCCAGGAGAAGCTCTCCCAGCTGAATGTGCCTGACTCCACCTGCAGGTGGATCACAGACTTCCTGTCGGACAGGAAGCAGCACGTAAAGCTGGGAGCACAGTTCTCTGACTCACAGCTCATCAGCACTGGTTCCCCCCAGGGCTGTGTTCTTTCTCCTCTGCTCTTCTCCCTGTACACCAACAGCTGCACCTCCAGTCATCAGTCTGTCAAGCTCCTGAAGTTTGCAGACGACACCACTCTCATCGGACTGATCTCCGATGCTGACGAGTTCGCCTACAGGTGGGAGGCTGACCATCTGGTGACCTGGTGCAGGGAGAACAACCTGGAGCTCAACACTCTAAAAACAGTGGAGTTGGTTGTGGACTTCAGAAAGAGCGCAGCCCCTGCTACCCCCCATCACCCTCTGTGACTCCACCATTGACACTGTGGAGTCTTTCCGCTTCCTGGGAACTATCATCTCCCAGGACCTAAAGTGGGAGCTGAACATCGACTCCCTCACCAAGAAAGCCCAGCAGAGGATGTACTTCCTGCGGCAGCTGAAGAAATTCAACCTGCCCAGGACAATGATGGTGCAGTTCTACTCCTCCATCATTGAGTCCATCCTCACTTCCTCCATCACCATCTGGTACGCTGGTGCCTCCGTTAAGGACAAGAGCAGACTGCAGCGTGTCATCCGGTCTGCAGAGAAGGTGATTGGCTGCAACCTCCCATCTCTCCAGGAGCTGTACGCCTCCAGGACTCTGAGGCGTGCAGGGAAGTTTGTGGCTGATCCCTCGCACCCCAGTCACAAACTATTTCAGTCACTTCCCTCTGGCAGTAGGCTGCGGTCCATCAGGACCAGAACCTCCCGTCACAAAAACAGTTTTTCCCATCTGCTATCGGCCTTATCAACAAGGCCAAGAGCCGCCCGTGACACTGGACAATGTTTCTCTCCCCCATTCAGGATTTCTGCGTTACATTAACGCACAGTCTACTGTTTGTATATAGCTTCTGTGTGTATATATATATATATATATATATATATATATATATATTTATATATATTCTATCTTATTTTGTTATTTTGTTTTGTTTTGTTTTTTCTCTGCACCAACAACACCAAGTCAAATTCCTTGTAAGTGCAAACCTACTTGGCAATAAACTTGATTCTGATTCTGATTCAGATGTTGTCATCACATACAGAAATACAATTGCAATCATATTATGAGTAACAAAAGTTTTGAATGACAGTTAGAATGAGTTAATGCAGCAAGTCAATATTTGCAGTGTTGACCCCTCTTCTTCAGGACCTCAGCTATTCTCCCTAGAATGCTCTCAATCAACTTCTGGACCAAATCCTGACTGATAGCAGTCCATTCTTGCACAATCAATGCTTGCATTTCGTCAGAATTCCTAGGTTTTCGTTTGTCCACCATCTCTTGATGATTGACCACAAGAGACAGATTGTTTTACTGTTTGGCATCAAAGTTAATAGGATGGATAGTGTTTAGACTAATTGGATCTTATAGGTAGTTAATTGGATCCCAGCAGATTTTTTTCCAGTACCCACAATGTTTATATTCATCTTGACATTGCTTTAGGTGAGGAATTCAGTTAAATGCAGAGCTATGTAACTAATTTCTATTAAAGGATCCAAGTATTAATATCAAGTTCTGGTTCAGTCCACCTTTCCCTTCATATAAAACAGCACTAGCAGAGTTTAGTGAACTAATTCAATATTTTTCAGTGTAACTTGTTAAAGTTCATGACATAAACATTCTACATAAATTTAGTTATAAAACAAGCCTTCAAGTGTGTCCTGGACTGATGTTCAGACCTGAGAATTTCCAGTTTGCAGTTTGGACTCTTCAGTCCAGAAGACAGCAGCTCCACTCCAGAATCCTTCAGGTCGTTGTTACTCAGATCCATCTCTCTCAGATTAGAGGACTGGGAGCTGAGAACTGAGGCCAGACCTTCACAGCTTCTCTCTGAGAGGTTACAGGCATTCAGTCTGAAGAGGCAGAGATGAAAATGATGACAAAATGAACTTTTTCAGCGGCTCTTGAAGCTCAAACCAGAGCCATGCATGCCAAACCCCACAAAACAACATTGAGCTTAAAAACATTTCTATGTCTGTAACCTGGTTAAACTCTGGATGAATGTTTGATCTGGACAGACTGAGCTGCAAACATGACCTAATGTTCCTTTTGGAAAATTAAACTGCAGCTTTTTCCCTGATAGTGGAAAAGGGTTTCATTATATATATATATATATATATATATACACAGTTACCGAATGATATAGAAAAATAATAAACACTGTGAAGCGTTTCAGTAACTGCACCCCACGCTTGAAACGGCTGAAACAATGAGCCAAGTAATTTGATTTCATTTATAGTTTGTTAAAGACTCTGTTCAGGTTTGCAGGTAGAGGAGGATGAAATGCAAACCAAAAAATTTTATCTTTACAAACAGGGTTTAAGTGGAAAGATATTAGTCTGAGAAGGAATGAATTCTAAATCGGGAATATTTAGTCCAGCATTAAGACGGTATTAAACTGAAAGTAATATCCATTAAAGGAGAAAAAATACAAATAAATCATCAGTTATTTCAACAGGTTCTAAATCAGCAAAAAAAGAAAATTAAATAATTGTACTTGAACTTCTTAAGAGCCACATACAGTCATGGCCAAAGCTATTGAGAATGACACAAATATTATATTTTCACATGATCTGCTGCCCTCAGGTTTTCATGTGTGTATGTCAGATGTTGTCATCACATACAGAAATACAATTGCAATCATATTATGAGTAACAAAAGCTTTTAATGACAGAATGAGTTAATGCAGCAAGTCAATATTTGCAGTGTTGACCCCTCTTCTTCAGGACCTCAGCTATTCTCCCTAGAATGCTCTCAATCAACTTCTGGACCAAATCCTGACTGATAGCAGTGCATTCTTGCACAATCAATGCTTGCATTTTGTCAGAATTCCTAGGTTTTCATTTGTCCATGCATCTGTTGATGATTGACCACAAGTTTTCAATGGGATTAAGATCAGGGGAGTTTCCAGGCCATGGACCTAAAATCTCTATGTTTTGTTCCCTGAGCCAGTTAGATATCAGCTTTGCTTTATGGCGAGGTGCTCCATCATGCTGGAAAAGCCATTGTTCATCACCAAACTGCTCTTGGACGGTTGGGAGAAGTTGCTCTCGGAGGACATTCTGGTTCCGTTCTTTATTCATGGCTGTTTTTAGGTCAGACTGTGAGAGAGCCGACTCCCTTGGCTGAGAAGCAACCCCACACATGAATGGTTTCAGGATGCTTTACAGTTGGCATGAGACCAGACTGGTGGTAGCGCTCACCTCGTCTTCTCCCAACAAGCTGTTTTCCAGATCTCCCAAACAATCGGAAAGGGGATTGATCAGAGAAAATGACTTTCCCCCAGTCCTCAGCAGTCCACTCCCTGTACCTTTTGAAGAATATCAGTCTGTCCCTGATGTTTTTCTTGGAGAGAAGTGGCTTCTTTGCTTCCCTCCTTGAGACCAGGCCCTGCTCCAAGAGTCTCCGCCTCACAGTGCATGCAGATGCACTCTAACCTGCCTGCTGCCATTCCTGAGCAAGCTCTGCACTGCTGGTAACCCGATCCCGCAGCTGAAACACTTTTAAGAGACGGTCCTGGCGCTCGCTGGTCTTTCTTGGGCGCCCTTTAGCCTTTTTGGGAACAATGGAACCTCTCTCCTTGTAGTTCTTGATGATGCCATAGATTGTTGACTGAGGTGCAATCTCTCTAGCTGCGATTCTCTTTCCTGTTTTGGCCATTTTTGTGCAGTGCAATGATGACTGCACGTGTTTCTTTAGAGATAACCATGGTTCACAGAAGAAGAAACAATGATGCCAAGCACCAGCCTCTTTTTGAAGTGTCCAGTGGCGTCATTCTTACTCAATCATGACAGATTGATCTCCAGCCCTGTCCTCATCACCACCCACACCTGTGTTAATGGAGCAATCACTGATACGATGTTAGCTGGTCCTTTTATATGGAGGACCAACTCTGCCATATTTAAAAATGAATACAAAAGTAAATAAATGCTCAATAAATAAATAAGCATACAATTAATTGCCACCAAAAATACAATAAACAAATAAATTTAAGTAGAAATTAAATTATACAGTGAGACATAAATGTATATAACTCTTTTAATTAGCTTCTTTATTTATTTGCCTTTGTAATATTTACCTTATTTATTGTTTTGTTCTTTATAATCTTCAACTTTATTTTTTTATTACTTATACCTTTAAGTATTTATTTATGAGCATGTTATGATATTTTTGTCTGTTTTATTCTTCCTTTGTATTTTTTAACCCTATTTATTTCTACCCACCCTTTTTACATTTCTTTATGCATTTCTGCCTCATTATGCAAATGAAGAGGGGGGGTGACCTAGAGAGTCACCTTCTGCTCATTGGTTGGCGGCCATCTTCTTAACTCACAGAGCTCAGAGTACTAAGTTACATCTTCTCTTTTCTGTTGCTGTTGTTCAATAAAAGTACGTTTTAAGATGATTTGAGGTGAGAACATTATATTAAGCATCACCATATGGCCCATTCACAGATTTAATGCGTAATTTAAAAGAAAATGTTCTGAACTTGAGAGGACCGTGGCAAGCAGCGGAGCTCCGAAGCTAACGACAGCCAGATCTAACGGCAGCCCGTCTGCAGCGGCCCTCTCTCGGCATAGCCGTGTGTAAAGGACCGCTGGCTATGATGCCGATTTTTTGTTGTATTTGGCAAAGTTTGTCCCCACCAAGTATGTTCTTGTCAAGGATACGAGTCCCTACTCGCGTTCTAATGACTTCAGACTTGACTTCAGACTCTCCTCCTGTAGATTTTACCAATGTAGTAAAATGCTAACCAACCAATGAGCAGAAGTTGACTCTCTAGGACACACCCCCTCCTCATTCGCAGAATGAGGCAGAAATGCAGACAGAAATGTAAAAAAGGGCAGGTAGAAATAAATAGCGGCGAAGAAATAACTAGGGTAAAAAAATACAAAGGAAGAATAAAACAGACAAAAATATTATAACCTGCATAAAAATAACTTTTTAAAAATATAAGTAATTAAAAAATAAAGTTGAAGATTATAAAGGACAAAAAGAAGGCACATTATAAAAATAAGCAATGATATAGTATTAAGATGACATGACATTTCTTGCTTAAAAGCTAACACTCACCAGCCACTTTATTAGGTACACTTAATTTCTAAGCAGCCAATCACATGGCGGCAACTCAGTGCATTTAGCCATGTAGACATGGTCAAGACAATCTCCTGCAGTTCAAACCAAGCATCAGTATGGGGAAGAAAGGTGATTTGAGTGACTTTGAACGTGACATGATTGTTGGTGCCAGATTTTCACGCACAACCATCTCTAGGGTTTACAGAGAATGGTCCGAAAAAGAAAAAACATCCAGTGAGAGGTCAGAGGAGAATGGCCAGACATGAGTATTGTTGCTGACCATGTCCATCCCTTTATGACCACAATGTACCCAACTTCTGATGGCTACTTTCAGCAGGATAATGCGCCATGTCATAAAGCTGGAATAATCTCAGACTGGTTTCTTGAACATGACAATGAGTTCACTGTACTCAAATGGCCTCCACAGTCACCAGATCTCAATCCAATAGAGCATCTTTGGGATGTAGTGGAACGGGAGATTTGCATCATGGATGTGCAGCCGACAAACCTGCGGCAACTGTGTGATGCCATCATGTCAATATGGACCAAACTCCCCGAGGAATGCTTCCAGCACCTTGTTGAATCTATGCCACCAAGAATTGAGGCAGTTCTGAAGACAAAAGGGGGTCCAACCCGTTACTAGCATGGGGTACCTAATAAAGTGGCCGGTGAGTGTATATGTGTGACTTCATCTGTTTCTAGGTCTAGCGAGGATGAACATAATTCATGATTAACAAAACTAAAAAAAACAAAAAATTTAATATTTATTTTCTACTTTGATAAAAGAAATCATTTTGTACCGTGATTAAAAAACTATTTGTCAGGCCTCTTAGCTAAATCATATTCTGTAAAGCAACCTGACTAGTGTTTATTTAAATCAAAGGTATATTTATAAAACTGATAACATTAGTTTTACCAGGATAATAGTCACTCTTTCCTGGTTTTATCAGGAAAACCCAAATTCTGTCGGTACTCACAGAGCTTTGTTTGAAGCTTTGACCACTGGCAGCAACCTGAGAAGAACCTCCTCTGAAGCAGAGTATTTCTTCAGGTCAAACTCATCCAGATCTTCTCCTGACGTCACTAAGATGAAGGCCAGAGCTGACCACTGAGCAGGAGACAGTTTATCTGTGGAGAGACTTCCTGATCTCAGAGCCTGTTGGATCTCCTGGACCAGAGAACGATCATTCAGTTCATTCAGACAGTGGAACAGGTTGATGCTTTTCTCTGCAGACAGATTCTCAATGATCTTCTTCTTGATGTACTGAACTGTTTCCTGATTGGTCAGTGAGCTACTTCCTGTCTTTGTCATCAGACCTTGTAGGAGAGTCTGATTGGTCTGCAGTGAAAGACCCAGGAGGAAGCGGAGGAACAAGTCCAGGTGTCCATTTGGACTCTGTAAGGCCTTGTCCACAGCACTCTGATGGAGACTTCTTAGTTTCACTTTCTTAGATAATTTAGGTAAAAAGGAAGTCTTTTTTTGTTCTTCTTCCATAAGGTTGATTTTATAGGTGATGAAGGTCTGATGGACATGAAGAGCAGCCAGAAACTCCTGAACACTCAGATGGACGAAGCAGAACACCTTGTCCTGGTTCTGGTACAGCCCTCTCTCCTCTTTAAAGATCTGTGTGAACACTCCAGAGTAAACTGAGGCTACTCTGATATCGATGCCACACTCTGTCAGGTCTGATTCATAGAAGATCAGGTTTCCTTTCTGCAGCTGATTGAAAGCCAGTTTTCCCAGAGACTCAATCATCTTCCTGCTCTCTGGACTCCAGTGAGGATCTGTCTCAGCTCCTCCATCATACTTGACCTTCTTCACTTTGGTCTGAACCACCAGGAAGTGGATGTACATCTCAGTCAGGGTGTTGGGCATCTCTCCTCCCTCTCTGGTCTCCAACACATCCTCCAGAACCGTAGCAGTGATCCAGCAGAAGACTGGAACGTGGCACATTATCTGGATGCTTCTAGATCTATTGATGTGGGAGATGATCCTGCTGGCCTGCTTCTTATCTCTGAATCTCTTCCTGAAGTACTCCTCCTTCTGTGGGTCATTGAACCCTCTGACCTCTGTCACCATGCCAACACACTGAGGAGGGATCTGATTGGCTGCTGCAGGTCGTGTGGTTATCCAGAGGAGAGCAGAGGGAAGCAGTTTCCCCCTGATGAGGTTTGTCAGCAGAGCATCCACTGAGGTGGACTCTGTAACATCAGTCAGGATCTCCTTGTTGTGGAAGTCCAGAGGAAGTCGACTCTCATCCAGACCATCAAAGATGAACAGAACCTGGAAGTGATCAAAGCTGCAGATTCCTTTGGTTTCAGTGAAGAAGTGATGAACAAGTTCCACCAAGCTGAACTTTTTCTCTTTCAGCACATTCAGCTCTCTGAAGGTGAATGGAAATATGAACTGGATGTTCTGGTGGGCTTTGCCTTCAGCCCAGTCCAGAGTGAACTTCTGTGTTAAGACTGTTTTCCCAATGCCAGCCACTCCCTTTGTCATCACTGTTCTGATTGGCTGATCTCTTCCAGGTGGGACTTCAAAGATGTCTTCTTGTCTGATTGTTGTTTCTGGTCTGGTTGGTTTCCTGGATGCTGTTTCAATCTGTCTGACCTCATGTTCATCATTGACCCCCCCAGTCCCCCCCTCTGTGATGTAGAGCTCTGTGTAGATCTGGTTCAGAAGGGTTGGACTTCCTGCTTTAGCGATCCCCTCAAACACAGACTGGAACCTCTGCTTCAGACTGGATTTAAGGTTATGTTGACAAACTGAAGCAAAAAGCTCTGAAAGATGAAGGTTTATTGTTAGCATTGAAATAATTCCTTTCAACTCATTTTCTGTTCTTATGGAATAAATTAATAATTTATCCATCATGTTAAATCTTTATAGAAATCCTCTTACTGCTCTGCAGACGATCAGCCAGCTCCTCCTGCTTCATCCTCCTCAGGAAGGTCAGGGTGATCTTCACCAAAGCCTCTCTGCTCCTCCTCTGCTCTTCATCCTCTCCTTCCAACACCTCCTCATCCTCCCTTTGAGCTTCTGGATCATCTGGACTCAGAAGCTTCTGGATCTTCTTCAGCTCCTTCTTCACAAAACTAACAATGTTTTCCTCCAGCAGCTGAACAGAACAATAAATGAAGGACACATCAGACTGAGATCATGGAGCCAAACATCAGATCCATGTTGGACAGACTGACAGTCCTCTGGTCCACAAAGTGCAGCATGGAGATGACTGAACAGAACCCATGGAGAAGTAGTTGTAGTTCATGTACAGACCATAAATATGGAGTCCAGCTGGGTTTGATGCTGCTGGGCAGATGGAGCACTGGGAACCTCTGAGTTCTGCTGGTTCACTCTGTGGAGGAACCAGGAAGCATTAACTCACATTCTGTAGAACAACAAACAGACAAAGACCAAGGTCCTTCTGGTGTCCTGATCCTAAAGCTTTATGTCTTTTCACTTCTCTCAGGGACGACTTTCTGTAGCAAAGAAGCTCCTACCTGATTAGAGTTTGAGTTTCTGATGCTCAGCATTATACAGAAGTGAAAATATTCTAAATCCATTAAATATCATAGGTTTAATATTTCATAAAATAATTGAATTAATAATTGACCAAATATCATTTAAAAACTGTTAAATCAATAACAACCATTCAGTCTTTTTTTTTTAAATGTCTCTGAAATATTTCAGTTTCATTAAGCTGCAGCTGCTGTTGTAGTTTCTTAGAGAAATGTCTTCTTACCAACGTTTCCCATCCCTAAATCTAACTCTACTGAAGGATCAGTAAATCTAATCCTAGTCTGTGATCAGAGGCTTTAGCTGCTGTTTCAATGACTGACAGGAAGCTGGAGACACAGTTATTAAATCTTAACTGATTAGTTCATGAACATATTCCAGAGCAGCAGCCTGTGTGAGAACAATGAAGGCAAGTTAATCAGACAGAACAACGTCCAAAGAAAGGTTAAGAAATTTACATCCTGAGTTTAATCTGTTTTCTCCATGATAGACATGGTCCAACATCTGCAGAAAGCTAACAGGATTCATGTACAGAAATAATGTTGGTCCTCAGTAAGGCTGCAACAAGGCATTTCTTTACTTGAAATCAAGAACTTTTTTAAAAAAATTAAAAATAACATTTCTTTTATATTCTAGTTTGAGATTAAAGCAAAAATAAATCAGATGAAAACAGGCTTTTGAAAGGGAAGTTTAGGCATTTCTAGAGGTAAATTATTTATGGATTGGTCTTTAATTTGGTCATTTATCTTCAATTATGTGTTTCCTTAAAGTAATTCTGTTTGAAAATCATCTTATTCAACAAATGAACTAAAACTGTGTGAGAAACGTGTCAGAAACACAAAGTCAGGAATAAAGCAATCGACTAGAGTCTGAACTGGGAACAAATTATTCTGTCATTGATTTTTTTCTATAAAATGATTCATCTGAATTCTGGCTTCAGCAGAAATCAGCCTGACCCCTGCTGGACCAACAGGTGAACTACAGACACTTAGAAACACCTCCAACAATGTTTCCCCTGAACTCACTGGAGACTGAATTAGTGGAAAAATGAGTCGATTCAGTTTCAAACAGTTAAAACATTTAGACAGAGCTCACCTCTTTGCAGCTGAAGGTTGGTCTGATTTAAAATCAATATAATGATCCGTTGACCAGTCGCTCTTTAAGGAAACACAGCTGGGTTCTGGTTCTGGTTGGAGGTTCTGTTGGATCCTGAAGGAAAAACCCTGAATTCAGTCTCAGTCTAATAATGTCATTAAAGTTAAACAGTGAAGCCCAGAACTCTAAAGTGTCCCACAGTGGCTCTAGTTTGAAGTGGATCCAAATATTCCTGGTTTCACTGTAAATTGTATATTAATGATGGATTAATAATTAGCTCTGATGATAATTAATAAGGGATGATGTTTGGGTTTGTTAGCAGGAACTGAGCAATAATCAGAAAGTCTGGATGTAGAACAGTGTTTGATGTGTTCTGATCTTCTATCCTGATAAACTTTCTTCCTTTGGATCAGAGTCAGAACTGCTGATGGAGAAACAAGTTCATTTATCTTCTAGTTGATTGTTTTACTTGTTCTAGTCTAAAACTGATGATCAAACCCCTTTAGAGCAGCTGCTTTATTCTCAGCTGATCATTTCTGAGCTTCTGTTCAGCTTTTTATGGTAATACAGGCCATGGTGGTGCATTCAAAGACCTTTCATTAATGTAGTAATCCACACTAAGTTTCCTATCAAAGATTCATCTTGTTCTTATCATCAATCTTCCTCCCAGCAGCAGGTCAATGATCTTGTATTTCTGATGACATGTAGCGGCTGCTGAAGGAGACTGTGGAGCAGTTTGCTAATAATCAGACTGATGATCATTTTGAATGAACACAGATGAACTTTAGAAGCTGCTGATTTCACCGATGTTTGCAGATAACAGTGAGAGATCATGTTTTCCATCAGATTTAGTTTGATGGTTTAGTTTCCATCTAATAGTTGAATCAGCATCATGACTTGCCTACATGTGCATCACCTTAAGCTCTGCAGAAGCACCAACTCTGGTTCACTAATGTGACACAAGGTGATCCAGAAAGATTCAACTGGATGGAAGAACAACTGATTTTAGCTCCAATATCATCTAACAAGATCATTTCATATCATCACAATAAAACAATCCTTTGATTATTTCCATTATTTAGCCTCCATCTCTCACTGCTTCACATGTGAACACAGACATGTGAGAGAAAGAGTTGAGTTCACATTAATATGTTGGAATGAAGTTAGTTTAAACTGATTAGTGGAACATTTAGAAACAGCTCACCTGTTTCCTGATGGAAGTTGGTCTGATTTAAAATCAAGGACTTCATCCTTTGACCAGTTGCTCTTTAAAGACACACAGCTGGGTTCTGGTCCAGGTTCTGGTTCTGGTTGTTTCCTGTGAATAAAGATGGTTTGGTGATGTTCATGCTGAGCTCTGACATGGAGAAGAGTCCTGGACAGTTAGAGATGGTGATCTGACCTCTGAACTTTGCTCTGGTCCTCATGTTCTCCACACAGAGTGGTTTTAGAGGGAGGGACTCTGTCCTCTCTGTCCTCACACTGATCCATGCTGCTCACTTCACATCAGCTCACACACCTGCAGCTGCAGCCAAGAACACAGGATGAAGCTACATTAACATTCACTGATTCCCACCTGTAGGATGCAGTAGCTGTTTACCATCTATTACAGAAATAAAGATGTGATGCTAAACTATATCTAACATTAAAAACTAAAGCAAATGACTGATGAAATTGGTCAGAAATTAAACCATTTTTAAATTAATTAAATAATTATAGTTTGGAATTAAAGTGAATGAATTTCAGACTCCAACTCTATGATGTTAAAATATTATTCAGTCAAACTTCTTCCCGCATTATGGTGCTACGGGGGTGCAGTGTTAGCGCGCACGACCCATGTATGGAGGCCTTAGTCCTCCATGGGGCCTTGAATCCAGCCTGTGGTCCTTTGCCGCATTCCTCTCCCCGTCTCTCCTAACATCTTTCCTTTCAGCCCACTGTGCAAAAAACGAGCTACTAGCGCCGCAAAAGATACTACTTGGTGCATCAGAAACTCAGAACATCTGGACCCTATGTGTTTCTAAACCATCAAACTAAACAGATGGATTTTATGCTCCATTAAAGCTTCAGACAGTTTAATACAAGGAAATATATATTTTTAATAAAAATGATATTTAATAACATTGATGATCTTATTATGAAAGGCTCCACAGGAAGCAGCTGCTCTGCTTGTCGATTGACATTAAAGGAGAAAATGAAAGTTTGATCTAAAGACCTGAAAAAGAAGTATTTTTTAAGGGAAGAACAAACATCATCTGCTCTTCATGTTGACTGTTTCAGAAAATAATCTAGTAATCCTGGAGATTTTCCTTCATTTAGAGTAAAATGTAAACTTCTTTTGGACTTAAACTGGTCTGGAATAAAAACAGAATGTTTTCTAAAAACCCCAGAAAGCAGAAACAGACTGTTAAACGATTTAACCTCAACTTTTACTATTAATCATTATTAAATAGAAAGTTAAACTTACGGCGTCTTTAGGCGAAGCAGAGAACAGACGACGGTCTGAAGAAAACAGACTCTGAGATGGAGGCAGAAAAGGAGAACCAGTAGAACCAGTTTACCTGCAGTCAGAGCTTCACCTGAGATGGAGGCTGGGCAGGTAGGAGGAGTTAAGGTGAGGGACGGTAACCATGACAACAGAACAAGAGCTTTCACTTTGAGTTCTGATTTTTATTGATAACATTTGTAGTTACATTTTAGATTTCCTTCTGTATTTATCTCTCTTAGTTGTTGTTCAGTAATTTCCATTAGTTGTTATTTTTACTTATATAATTCTATTCTATTTTTTTTATTATTAGATCCCCTAAAATCTTAAAGTTAAGGAGTAATTTTTTTCTAGTCTTTTGCTGAATTTAATGATTACTTCTACGAAACTGAATCATAGAATATGATCTATATTGATATGAAACTATATTGATAAAGACATGATGTAACAGCTGCAACAAAGCAGGAAAACAGAGAATAGAATGTGTCCATCTGGAGCCCAGTTAGGTTATAGAAAAACCCTGATAGAGACATGGATGAAGACAGGAGGCTGGAAAACACTGCAGATGATGGATCAAATTCTGGGAAGCAGGACATTCTCCATCTATTTCCCCTTTAGGAGGTTTTTCATTTACATGTTGATCATGTTTCTAGTTCTATTTTCATTTTAATGCTGTTTGCAGCTTTAATGCTGTAAATATCAGAGCTCTAAAAATATTCAGCTGCTCATCAAGGACTGAGGTTCAGTTCAGTTTATATCATCCTGTCTGAAATTAGAATTTAGAACAAAACTAGACTGAGTCAGTTTATTTCATTGCTTCTCTACCAACACAGTTAGAGATGGAGGAAAATTAACTCATTATCTGATCCTAATAATGAAAAAAATAAGAGTTTTAAAAGTTATATATTTAAGGAGGAAAAATATATTTTCCCTCTAGTATTTAAGCACAGTAGTTTTAGCAGCTCTGATTGCTGATCAAGCTCTGCACTGGTGGCAGCATGATGCTGCAGCTTCCCTCTCATCAGAGAACGTTCCTGGAGCTGGTTGGACGTCCTGAAGCTTCTTTTCTGCAGCTGAACTTCTCAGCTTAAAGTTCAGTCTGACTTAGTTTCCATCTATCAGAGGTTGATGATGTTTAAACATGATTATAGCAGCTAGTAACAGATGACTCACCCTAGATCTGCTGCTCCAGGATAATTACTGAACCCTGCAGGAAGATCTTTGGACTCGTCACTCTTCATAGAAACACAGCTGGGTGATGGAGACTCTGCTCTGTTCTCCTCTGTGTTCATAACTATAACTGATGTTCTCTGCAGACATGAAGTCAATCTGAGAGGAAAACAGAGACTCTCAGTTAACATGTGGTTCAGTCCCAGTGTTCCCAGTTAGCTGCTCTCTGATCTGTCCTGTAGAGCAGGAAGCTGATTCTATTCTCAGTAAATCTGACAGAAAGTCTGACTGTTTCTAAGTGGGTCGCTCTGTCAGCTAAAGACATTTTTTAGAGTCTCAACTCCAGTTAACGATTAATTGATTATTAAATTAGTTGATGATTATTTCAATAATCAATTAATTATTTAAGTCCTAATTTTATGTAAAGTTTTTCTACTGTAAAACTTTTCAAACGGATTCTTCTAGCATGTAATGATCAGAACAGGTTTCGTTTCTTCCAGTTTCCAGACTCTGTTTACTGTCTGTTCACTTGGCTTCAAATGATCCAACAGAACCAGCAAATAAAATCAGATTAAAACAAAGAAGCTCAGGTCCTAAAAATGAGTCTCAGCTAAAAATGAACTGAAGGTGTTTGTCTCTCTGCAGCATTTTAGTTCAAGACAAGCTTGTTCTTCATTGAGTGAAATGACTAATGATGGGCAGAGGAACCAGAAACTTTACTAAAGAGCAACGATGCTTCATTATTGTTTCACTCCAGTAAAAGTAGAATACAGCAAACTACACATTAAATGATCTTTTAAATAAAGTTACTATAGTAAATGGAAGTAGTACCCAGCTCTGCTGGTTTAGGTTAGGCTGATGCAGAAGGCAGCAGGTTCAGAAAGCATTTGGTTAATTGAACTGATCTGAGGTGATGTTTCTGAGCTCCGATGGTCACTTTGCTTTATTTAGTGTAACCATTACAAGCAGTTAATGAAAATGTTATAAATATTCTGAAACCTTGATGAAAGTAAGTTTAAATAAAACCCACAGCCATTAAGAATCCAAAGTAAAGTAATTAATTATCAATAAACAACTTATTGTAAAACATTACTGCATATAAAGTAATAAAACAAATGATAAAGTATCCTATAAACACATTTTACTGTAGTTATTGCAGAGGTAATAAATTTATAGTAGATAGTCTACTGTATAATCTACCACACTGCATCTAAAGTTGGTCGGTTTGTAATTAGGAACTATTATATGCTATAAATATGTAGTAAATATTAACTATTTTCTGCTCTAAATGATCTGTGAGAGAAACTAAACAAGCAGCAACTCATCCGCATCGTTTTCCTGGGGAAAAAAGTATTCAAATATTCACTTTAATTAAATAAACGGAGATCGATGGATCTCAATCAGGCATCTTAGTTCATCTTTGCAAAGAGAGAACAGTTCATCATATCCTCCTTATTACATGGTAATCTGTCCTGTTCTTATCTGGGCAGAATCAAAACAAATAACAGACACTTTGGTTAAACAGTAAAATGATAAGAATAAACCTCGAGAAAGGATCTGGCTTGTTATGGGTATAAATATTTCTAACACTGACTCAGGCATTTTGTGGCCTTGTACACTGTAGGTGAAACAGACTGGCTAAATAGCACAACTCAATATATGAAATAAGATACATCTAAATTTTCTGACCACAATCGTCCCTCAAGCTTCATTAATAACTTTCTTTGATGTCCGAACAATGAGTCCTTAAGGAATCAAAATATACACAGAAGATGCAAAACTATGTATTAAAAAATGGAAATGTGCAAAAAAGCCTTATTTTAATTATATTTGTTTGCTTTTTCTTTCTCTTAGCTTGATTTAATCTTTAAATGGATATTTATATATTGATTAATATACAGAATATTAAATAAATAAATGATTAACATCAGATAAACAATTAAGAGTTACCATAATAATAATAAACCATGATAATCATAATATTGTGAACCATATGGGTCTGATGTTCAGGAAACAAAGTACAAATACTTTGGTTCCTTACTGAAGTAGAAATGTTGGCTATCTATACTTTTCTGTAGTAATTATTCTTTAAACAACTTTTTCCTTTTACTCCTTACATTTTTAAAATATATTTGATAGTTTTGTTTCATTTAAAAATTATGGCCTGTTGATATTTTAAAAAAATAAATAAAAACCATCAAAATAATTTTCATCCAGACAATTAATTTCTGTGGTTGAACTTGGTACCCAAACTTCACCACAAACAAAATAAATAGTTTTTCAAGATGATGCAAAGTTAAATCTGACACCATTAGTTATAAAACTAAAAAAAAATTAAATCTAAGGAAGTTATCATCCAAAAATGCTCCTTTAGTAGGGCAGAGCAGTAACCGGGTTTAAATCCTTTGTTTTTTTAACATTGTTTGATGCATTACTTTTGCTTTAATACTTAAGTAGTTTTACTGAGTAAAAAGCTAAGGTTTCTCCTCTAACTTCTAGCAAAGTGTTTTTAAACAGCAGGATTTCTAATAAAGCTGAATAGTTGGGACTCCTCAGTGAAGGACTGATGCTGGGCTTCTATAGTCTATGTACTTTCAGGCAATTCGTTTTTTTTTTCTTGAAAACCAAAACCAAAAATGGATACTATTTCTGTTTTTCCATTTACGAATCAATAACGGAAAAACGGAGAACAAAGCTGTTTTCCCTTTCCTGTCACCAGAATTTAGAAAAGAAAAAACAGAAAAACTTGATGTAAAAAACGGCCCGTTTTTTGGATTTCGCAAATTCCATTTAGCATTTTCTTCTTCAGAGTTGAAAGATGAAGAAGGTTTGACGGCTGGCCCGGAAATGCAGGACAGTATTTCAAAATAAAAGCCTAGATAAACGTGAACATAATGCAAGCCTGTTGAAAAAATAATGAAGCTTAGAGAATATATTAGAAGAAAAAGAGGACTTTTTATGTTACAACAATGTAGTTTATTGTAGAGACGTGAGCTTTATTACATTATTGTGTGTTTTATTGTGGGGGGGTGATGTCTGGGCAAGATGGAGGTTGAGATGAAAACCTGTTGCTGTTAAATCATGTGACTACAAAGATTATGTCTAAAATATTTAAAATAGCTTGACTATGGGGAAATCAAATCAAGATTGTTAAGAGAATGTCTTTTCTCATTCATCCCAGCCTGTATCTTCTCCATAGTGAAGGTACACACATGCCACTTACAGATTAACTTCTTTTTAATCAGCTGAATTATTAAAATTGTCTTTTTTTGAAGCAGCAAAATCCCTATCAGTAGAATAACCTCATGAAAAAAATGTTAAACAGCCGTGTACAGACTCATCTGCTAAAAAACCAACCCAGAAAAAGGTTTCTGTACTGAGGATATTCTGCAGGGGCTTTTCTGGACAATCAGCTCAGGGTTCTGGTAGAGGATCCTCAGAACTGGACCAGCTTTCTGGATAAGTTTGTTCAGCAAATGAGCAAAGAATTGCACTTTCTAAAACAGACTTAGAAAAGATAGGCAATGCAGCTCATCTAGCTGTTGTTTAGATTGGAGCTTGGTTTCTTTATAAATAAGAATCTCCACCTATAGGCTATTTAATAAGGGTGATTCATTTTAGTAAAAATGTAATCAATAATTTCCATGGAGGAGAGAGGAAGCACTAAGGAACTCCCATGAAAGGCTGCTATAGATCCTACAAACTAGACGCTTTTCTAGCCCCGACAGGAAGAGTTTAACTTTTTAATTAGCATCTTTTGTATGACAAATAGGAAATATATGAGGCACTCTATCCCAGTGGCAGTATTTGGTGTGGGTGAAGATAAAACAATTAAATCAATCAAAAAAAATCTTTGTTTCTCTGTTAGCTTGAAAAATATGTACTGTTCACTAAAATTAATACACATATAGAGAGTAATCCTATGCGAAGGTGGATTTTCCTTGATGAGAAAAATATTCATTAAGTAAACTTTCTATCTTTTTGGTTTACAGCTTCTGATTAGCGTTTGTCTTACATGTTCCACCAATAAAACACACAATAATGTAATAAAGCTCACGTCTCTACAATAAACTATCATGTCGTAACATAAAAAACTCCTCTTTTTATTCAAAAGACATCTCTACGCTTCATTTTTTCTACAGGCTTGCATTATGTTACGTGAATAACTTTTATTTTTTTTATTAAACATTTTGAACAAATGTACAAAATCACGTGGTCTGTAAATACATGAAGTCAAGGCCAAAAAAAAAATCAAATAAAATGAAGACAAGGGGGCATTATGTTAGACGTTTATCTAGGCTTTTATTTAAAATATTGTCCTGCACCTCCGGGCAAGCCGTCAAACCTTCTTCGTCTTTAAACTCTGAAAAAGAAAATGCTAAGTGGAACTGGCGAAATCCTAAAGTTTGTTTGTTTGTTTGTTGTTTTTTTCCCCCAATAAATTCTGGTGACAGGAAAGGGGAATCGGCTTTGTTTTCAGTTTTTCCGTTATTGATTTGTAAATGGAAACACGGAAGTAGTTTCCGTTTTTGGTTTTTCAAGAGAGAGAAAACGAGTTGCCTGAAAGAACACGGACCTTCTTCCCTCCACCTCTCTATCTGAGCTCCTTTAATAGTTCCTGTGTTTGATCTGCTGATTTCTGATCAGACTTTGACAGATATGTGGATCAGACATTTAGCAAACTACGGAACAGATCACTTCCTTATTGGTTCAACACGAGATCAAAGGTTTACCTGAGAAATAAAAGTCTGACCCTCCTGTCTGCGGTGGAGGAACATATTTCACTTTAAGCCAAAGAAAAGTTTCAAACCGATCCTAAAGTGTTTAGCAGAAAGTGTCATTACTCACCCTGCTGACTGTCTGGATGTCTGCGACTTAAAATGGAGTCAGAAGGAAAATAACTGAAATACTTTCAGTTTCACCTGATCTCATGATTGGCTGTTAAACTAACGTCCTTAAACAGGATGACAATGAAACGTTTCCTGCAATAAAAGGAGCAGGAAGAACAATTCTCACTGACTTCAGCCTCATTCATGTTTTAAAATCTATAAATCCAATCAGTCATTTTTTTCTATGTCTGTGAAAATACACATATAGATAAACACAATGTTGTTAATATGCTGAGGATGTTTGCAAACCTAGGAAACCAAGTCAAGTGGATTATTTTTAAACTTTTACGGAATGTTGTTAATATTTTCCTACATCATCCTCAATTGTACTTTTTTATCTTCCCTTTTCCTTTCTTTTCTTTCTATTCTCTTTTTTCTTTTAGATTTTTACACCTCCTTTTTCATGAACGATTTTGTTTATATTTATAATTAAGCTGAATATAAGCTGAATAAATATGAATATTTAAACATTACTTTAAATCTTCTCCAGTTTTCCACTTCAGCCACAGAAACATGTGTTTTAGTTTGATTTTAACAAAAAGATATTTAAAGTCATTATTTCTTCTGCTAGTTTCTCAGGTTGCAGTGAAAATGTTTGCAGACCAGCTGGTCAGAGGCCAAACTTTGCTCTCTGCTAAACTCAGAGTGTTTGTAGAACCATCAGCTCCTTCAATCCTCTTGATTTCATAAACAGTCCTGATGCTCTTTTGGAGCAGAGCAATTAATAATTATTATCCTCCTCTTTTTTTTTTACAATGAATAAAGACATCAATGCTTTGTTTTAATGATTTTTAATGATTGCTGTAAAGGAAGAAAATATTCTAACATAGTTAACTTTGGAAAAAGATTGGCTTCTGATTCTTCCCTTCCCCAGGTCCACTCGGCGAGCTGCGTTTGGTAATAAAACCAACATTGCGTGTTGACGTCACAGAATTACAGAGTTTAATCCAATATAAGACAATGCATACACTTTAGAAATAAGACAATGCACAAACCTACACCAGAAACTGCAGAACAACAGAGACATACATTCCATTACCTGACATAGGAGGAAAGAAAGCAAAGAGTACAGAGACATCTTTGGAGAGTTGCAAGGGCAAATCTGATCTTTTTCTTCTATTTAGAAAGCTTTATCCTCTTGTATCTAATCCATTCAAAAAGGGGCTGGCCCTCGGTCCTCCAACCAAACGCCATCTCTGACACTGCTAGGGCTTCCCCTTATTTACTGCAAACATCTGGGGTCATTTGCTTCTTTGTTTTAACAAGAAAAGGCGGAAAGCTTGTCCTGGCATCTAGAATTCCTAAAGTCATAAAACACAAGATAAGCTCTCACAGACAGCTTGTGGAATGCGGGGGGCCTCACCATCCCTGGTTGTTTATTCTGGAAGACTTTTGACCTTCTGTAAACCAAGCAGAAATCTCTCCTGCAGGCTTAACTGTTATTCACCCCCCAGGAGATACTCATTTTAAGGCCTCCTGTGCTTTGAATACTTACCCATTAGTAGTTTTAAATCATTAACACAGCCTTGTTCAAAATTAAGAAATATGTTCAAGTGAGAGTGTTTACACATGCCATAAGATTAACTGTAATAAAGTCTAAAAAATAATCATTTTTCTTTAACATTGCCTATTTTTAATAAAGCATGATTGTAGATGCATAATTTCTTGCTCAACAGATCTCATATTGATATTAATTTCTGACAGAAAGAAATGAGTAACATATGCAAAGAGAACAAACCACAGTGTCTGTGATTCATCCTTGAGTTCATTTAATAAAAAGTTTAGTCACTAACACTGAGCCCTGAGACACCCCACCTAGAATTATACTTAATTTTATTGTCATGGTGACTCACATATTCGGTGTTTATTGCTGTCTAGTTTCTAAATATCTAGTGACCCTGTTTAGCTCTAAACCTCTTATTCCATACCTTTGCTGTGATCGGGACAATCTAAACCTTTTTTCAAGTCTATCACTCCAACTGAGTTTTATTTAATCATTTTTGAAGAGAACAGCCGTTTTAACGTGCATGTCTTATATTTATTTTGTTTCAGAACAGTTCAATATAACTGCAGTACTCATAAGACACAGCAGATGGCAGCAAAACAGCCTCTCCAGTAATAATCATTGAACAAATTCCTTCATATTTCAACTTTTATGTCATTTCTTTCATCTGTGATATTTATTAGTGCCAAATCTGTTGAGCGAAAACTTCTAAAACCAAACTGATTTTCATTCAAATGAAAATATATTTATATAAAAGAATCAATTTTAACAAAACATTTGTCAAAGATTTCTGAAAACAGAGAGCAAAGATATAGACCTGTAATTATTAAGATTGAACTTATTACCCTATTTGAAAAGATGGATAATCTTTTTATTTATTCAGGAAATAAACACTGTTATAGATTTCACCAAAGTAATGGGTTTCCTTTCCAACTATCATTAATATACGATGGAATAGATTCAGACTAACATTATGGTAAATGGTATGTACTTATATAGCACCTTTTTTCAAGTCAGGAGAGTTGACCAAAGTGCTTTACACTACATTCATTCACCCATTCATGCACACACTCACACACTGATGGTGGCAAGCTACATTGTAACCACAGATGCCCTGTGCCCAAGGACACAACAACAATGAAAGTCGGAAACGGGGCTTGAACTGTCAATCCTTCGATTTCAGGGCAAACTCCTACATCCAACGCCACTGTCGCCCTATCATTAATTAAAAAATAGAATTAATCTCAACATTTTGCTCATTAATCAAGAAGGATGTTTGACTAAGAATTACTGTCGATAACATCTCTGAACACTTTCAACATTCCTTTCATATCGTCTTTTCTTTCAAAAAATAAATTTATGTAATAATCTTTATTTGTATGTCTGATTATTTTTATAGGCTTTGTATCATTTTTCATATTTTTTGAATGATATTTTATTTTATATTTTAGTCTTGATTCAATTTAATTTAATGAAGTTTATTTATATGTCACTTTTTCACAACATGTCATCTCAGGGCCCTTTATAGAGACAATTCAACCTCATCATCCAGTCAGATTAGTTCAAAGTTTTCTATCTAAGAAAAACCAGCTGATTGCATCGACTCATTGACTCTTCAGCAATCCCTCACACTAAGCATGCTTGTAGCGACAGTGGAGAGGAAAAACTCCCTTTGAACAGGAAGAAACCTCCAGCAGAACCAGGCTCAGTGTGAGCGGCCATCTGCTGAGACCCACTGGGGTTCAAGGAGACAGAAGCAGACATAGAAAAAGAAGCACAGATACAAAAGGCAACTGTCAACCAGCTCCACAGGCGGCCCCGTCCAGGAAACACACAGCCAGGCAGACGAGCTCCGAGCCAGCTCCCATGTCAGAGGATGAAGGGAGCACATCCAGTTAGTCACAGTCAGAGAAACAGGACTACACTGGAAAACAGGCCAAGCTCCAACACCTAGAAACAAAGGTGTTGATGGCAGCAGCACAGCTGATATTTCTCTCCAGGATGGAGTCACAGCCAAACAGGAACAGACCAGATGAAGCTACTATGAGAAAAAGCAGAGAGAGCAGAACGTTAGAGATTGAACTAACAGATTCTGCAGAGTGGGAGAATATAGAGAGAATGAAGCAGAATGATGAAAAAGGGGTCCCTATGTCCTCCAGCAGTCTAAGCCTATAGCAGCATAACTATAGAGATAGATCAGGATAACCTGAGCCACTCTAACTAGAAGCTTTATCAAAAAGGAAAGTTTTAAGCCTAGCCTTAAAAGTAGACAGGGTGTCTGCCTCACGGACTAAAACTGGTAGTTGGTTCCACAGGAGAGGAGCCTGAGAACTAAAAGATCTGCCTCCCATTCTACTTTAGAAATTCTAGGAACCACTAGTAAACCTGCAGATTGAGAGCGAAGTGCTCTGTTAGGAACATAAGGAACAATCAGATGTCTGATATCAGATGGAGCTTGGCCATTTAAGGCTTTATATGTGAGAAGGAGGATTTTAAATTCTATTCTGGATTTAGCAGGAAGCCAATGAAGAGAGGCCAGGATAGGAGAGATATGATCTCTCTTTTTCATTTTCATCAGAACTCATATAGATTATGTATACCAATTGTGACAGTAAATCCATTTAATTATTACACGCTGTATCTTTAAAAATCTGCTTTATTGCCTGCAAAGGTTTTTATTTTGAAGGTTTATTTTCATGTTGATTTTTTTTCTCATCAAATAATACTGATCTCTAGGTTTTCTGTTTTCCTTGATGTTTCCATTTTGATGAATTATTTTCTGATCCAGTAATGGCTTCTTGAACTGTGTGGGTGATCATTGGTCAGGTAGCCTATGGGCGGGTTTCTGAGCTGATTGCTGGCCAATCAGAGGCCGCCTCTGTTGTTAAATGGTCTGTTTGTTTTCCTCAGCAGGTGACCCTCACACAGTGTTTGAACTGACCTCCTGGTACAGAGCTGCTCTTTTTTCCACCTCTCTGACCTACAGACTTCATGATGGCTCCTCTCTCCATCCAGTCTGGGCTGAACTACGCCAAAACGCTGCTGCCAGAAACTCTGAAGAGGTGAGGAGGGCAAAGGGCTGAGAAATGTTTCCTCCAGAATCAGAGAGGGAAGGTTTTAGTTTAAAGCTTGGTTGGTATTTTGAGAAGAGTTTAGTTTTAGCTTAGGTAAGCTGGGCTTAAATGTAGTTTGGTTTGTTTGAAATCCTGCAGAAATTCATTTTCTCAACAAAAAATATTTCAATCTATCCAATCAAATCTCCTTATAATTCAGTAAGTTTGCTGCCATCTCATCATTTCTGTAGGCTTGATTAAAAACTATTCACACCAATGGTTCATTTTAACTTTTAGTTTTCTGTCTACTAAAAGTTATGTTCTGGAATAAAAGTATTTTGTTTCTGTGCATTTTAGTAAAAAAAATTTGAAAAAATATTTATTCCTTTTTTCAATGATAAAGGAAAATCCTGTTCCCCTCCTTATCTTTGGTCCAGCATTACTTTCCATGTTTCTTCTGGTATTTTGATTAATTTTCTTTACCTTTAAATCTTAGAGGTTGGAAGGCCTCCTGACCATCACCCTAATCTAAAACATTAACATTAATTCCTGGCAGAGGAACATTGGTCCAAATAAATCAATGCTATAAATCTGCTGACGGTGTGAATAATTTTAACAGAACAGCAAGTAAACATTAAAGAGTCAATAGTTAAAGATCTTAAATAAAATGTTTTACTGTATTTGTCTGAAAATAAAGCAAGAATTTCATTTCATATAAAACAAAATTTAGAGTCTTTGTTTTAAAATTTGGATCTTCGAAATAATTTGTAGTTTGTTTCAGAAAGTTTCCTATAATCTGTTTCTAAGTTAGACTTTGTTTGTGAAACTGCAGCTTGATTTTATTCTCCAGGGGAAAGTTTGATAAGGCATCATTATTCCTGGACTCTGCAGACATGCAGACTGGAGCTCAGAGATTATCCACCCAGAATTCTTCCAGTAAACATTCAGGTCTCTGCTCTGGTTTAAAACTGGATCACTCAGAGTGATTTGGGGATTTTCTTTTAGCTAAACATGTTTTTATAAAGATCAAATAGTTAATCAGAGAATAATGAAGTCTCCTGGTTTGGGTCCATCAGAGTGATGGAGTTCTGGTTCTGATCAGATCTGGATTAATCTGAATATTTCCCTAAAAGGTTTCCAGTTTAAGATGCTATAAACGGACCAGAGCTCCTGCAGAAAATAGTCCAAACGACTCGCTGACATCTGCATTATATGTAGCTGTTAGTGAGCAGCTGACCTCAGCTCTGCTCCTGCAGCAGCAGCCGACCTTTTCAACCCACTGATCCGTTTCATAAACTGTGTGGAAATCCAAGCCATTGTTGCAGCAGCTTTCAGCTCATTAAAGCCTCTTTGGGTCAGAGCAGGAAACGGGCTGCAGAACCTCTCTGTGAAATCTGGACCAGCCTTGATTTGATCAACGGTTCTGCTGCTTCTGTTCAGGACAGAATGAATGTTTATCATCTATTTTCCTGAATGCATCTGATGCGGATCTGTGATGGATTCATTATTTCATTTTCATTTCATTATTTATTAGTTAAATTTTTCATCAGAATCTTCTCTAAAGAAGTTCTCAGTCCTCCTTGTTTCCGATTAACTTCTCCTCCTGACATCCTGACTCCCCATCAGGTCCGTGTCCACGGTCCACACCACCATCTCTCTCCACATCCTGCCATCCCCTCAGCCTCACTGCTATAAAGTCTGCACCCACAGCCGGCGGCGGCGCAGGAGCCTGGTGGCGTCTACGCTTCCTGAGCTGCTGGAGCAGGTGAACATGGAGGTTCCTCTGGGATGTTCCACCTTTAAACGCTCCGCTTTACTGGCTTCTTCTCTTCCATGGTGGCGTGTCCCAGGCAGCGAGGGTCTTCATGCTGTCTTGCTGTAACCTCCTGACTCTGGTCCTGGAGGAGGACGGCACTGTGGTGGACTCGGAGGAGTTCTTCCAGTCGCTGCCCTGTAGCACTACGCTGATGGTTCTGGATAAAGGGGAGATGTGGAGCCAAAGTAAGGTGAGACTCTTCAGCTAGAAACAGCAGACAGACCAATGAAGGCTGATTTAACTGGAACTAGACTGTGAGCAGGGGCGGATTTAGGAAATGTGGGGCCCTAGGCAAAGACAGGCAGGGGGCCCTCTGACCTGAGAAGACAATACATAAAACAGACTCATTATACAGATAGAGAAATGTTAATAGAATAGACATCCATTATCTGTTCTAGGTTGTGTCCCTCTCTTCTTGTCCCTTTTCTTCTTGTTTTCCTCTCTATGTTTTGTACTCAGCTGACTTTTCATGCTGTCTCTAAAGGAATGAAAGATTTTTTCCAAGCACTAAGCTCACTTAGCTGATTGCTCCTTCCTGTGTTTCCAAAAAGTAAATAACCCAGTCCTTCTTTTCACTGTAGACAAGCCATGATCTGCTTATCTGTTCTCCATTTTTCATTTGGATGAAATAATAGCTGCATGAATCATGACAGCAGACAAGATAGAGGGGAGCAGGAGGCGGGGTTACCAATCTACTCGCTCTGGAGAGCAGAGTTCGCTGCTTTTAGATGTTGTCTCCAAAGTCTCCAGTAGCAGAAAAAAGTCTCTAGATTTGGCGCTAGGAGCTTTTTAGAAATCGAAGTGCTAGAGGGGTCTGAAAAGTGGCTAAATATAGCGACTAAAGCGCTAAGTTGGCAACACTGCTCTTTGCATGGTTTGTTTTCAAATGGTTTGCTGCTGTCTGTTTGGACATTTCTGAACATGTGCAGCAAATGGACTGATCCAATATGGTGGACACTGAATCTTATTATAGATTTGCTGTAATAAGTGCTGTAAAACCTGACGTTATCCAATTAAAATTGTCGTTATCAATTGAACGCCAACGTTAGCTGTGTGTGTCGCTCATTATTAGAGTGAACTTCGCTCTCGTTCACCTCCATTACTTCAAAACTGATCCGTTCACTAAAAACAGGAACGTATTCAGTGAACGCCGTTCATGCATAACACTGATCATATTAGTAATATTATTTGTGCAAAGTAAATATAAGGATATATAAAATAATCTAATATGAGGATCCTTTTATAAACTGCACCATTAAACCTTGGAGTTGAGAAGTTCAGCGGCTGCCCTGCAAAAAGGAAAATAAATATTCCACTTCCTGAATGTGGAATAGCCTGTCCTGCCTGTGCACCAGAGTTAAAACTGTAACATGATGCGTTGTGCTGCGCGACAACGAGATGGGTCTTAACCTGTGTGCATGGCGGATGGCGAGTCACCACCCGGTGAGAGCTTCATTGTTCTACTAGGAAGCCTACTCTACAGACCAATGCTGTTGGATTATTTCTTTATCCAGCTGGAGGGTCTTTGATTGGCTGTATGAGAACATTTTTCCTTTTTTTTTTTTTTAAAGCCCCTGTCACGCCAGCATATGTCTGACGTACGGAATATCCACAAAAACTCTGGCATACATTGGATAAGTTATGGGTATGTTTTGTATAAGTTATGATTAGGGCTGGGTATTTTCGCCAGAGTCCTGAATTGATTCGATTTTGATTCATAGGGTTCTAAATCGATTAATTTCGATTCGATATGTTTTTACAATAATGAAAGTGGTTCAACTGTGTTTCAAAACACTCATGTATTTTATTTTTTCCAACACAAAGTGAAAACTTGTAAATCGGACAGTTTAAACTTGAGATGTGAAAAAAAAAAAAAACTGTCTCAAAAGTGCAAACTTGTTTGTGAAAAGTGAAAAAGCCTCACTGGAGCAAGACATGCCTGAGCTGCATTATCTCCAATGCACAAACCATATTTGCAGCGTTGTCTGTAGCAACTACAGGGTGTTTGCTGGTCAGCCTCCATTTGTTAATGTCTTTAATCAACCTATCCGCTATATTTGCATCTTTGCTGCTTATTTGAATGTGAACGTCACGCTCGTCACTGTAAAACTAATCAATCTTATTCCCTAGACATCGATTTTGCAAAAATGTATTGATTTTTTTTTTTACCCAGCCCTAGTTATGAGTGCGCTGAAGCACGCTGCCCCACTTCGACATACAGCATGTACATCCCGCTGTATGCCAGAGTATGCCATACGTGGGCCATAAGTTCCAGGTCAGTTATCTGATGGTTGACATTTGTTAAGTCTAAGTTACTCATCAGTCGTGGCGTCTAGCTGATCCTAAACCTCTGAGTAACTTGTGCATAACGTATCTGACGTGTTCCAGACGAGCGCTGAACGTGTTTCTAACTTCCAGCTACTGTATAATGGCGTATTGGCAGCGTTTTGGTATAAAGGGGGTTCACAGGAGGAAACCGTCAGTTCTCCTCCAGACTTCATCCCCATCATAGGGTGAGCCAGAAGGTGAGTGATGGATCCTCTCTGCGTTCACGCCCACCACCAACACACTTCCTAGCAGACATGACGCTCAATCTGCTGCCACCGAAAACCTGCTTTTTTTTTTTTTTCTTTCTTTATTTCTTTTTTTAAACAGCTAGGTTATTACTGTGATCAAAAATAACTCTTTTGCCCCGTAAGCAAACTGGCTTGTGCATCATTTCCTGGGCATTACGCTGCTGTGCGTTTTGCAGAAGTTTCGTCGTTGGACATTGGTTCTGGACTCGTTATATCTCCAAAATTGAAAAAAAATACACAGAAAGTTCAGTGTTTGCCAGCATTTAATTAATTTTTTTTTATTTTAACAATGTCCTGTCTGGCAATGTGGCAATAAGAATAATTGTCTTGATGCCAAAACGAGCTGAAAAGATTTTACTTTCACTAGTGGAGCAGTACGGCTATCGCCATAGTGTTCCGCTTGATTTATGCATATAAATAACTTTTATAAATTTCATGCAGGGAGTTTTACAGCTTATAACGACACTGCAATGGGAAAGTAAAACAGGAAAGGAATAACAGGAAAAAAAGGAGAAAAGATGAAAGAAAGGGGAGAGAAAAAGGAGACGATAAAACATCTTAAGTCTGCTTCATCACCTGCAAAGAGATGTAAAAAGAACAGCACAGCCAACCAACATGGACAAGACATACAATCAAGTAACACCTAGATACTATCGCTGATGTATAAGTGGTATTATTTAATCTGACATATACTCTGTGTAACCTGAAGATTAGATATGCCAGAATTTTAGACGATTCTGGGACGTCAGGCACATACTGGCTAAATCGTCAAGGTGTGACAGCGGATTAAGGACATGTTTGAACATCCAAATACAGCTCTTAAATTAACTAATGACTTTCTTATTGAAAGGACTTATTATGTTTGTTTGTATATTATGGGGCAGAGCAGCTGGTTTTGTTTCTTAGATAAAGGCGGCTTGTGTGTGTTTGTGAAACTATTCAGAAACAAGAGATGCTATGAGAGCCCAAAGTTAAATTATAAAAGGATTTTCAGTTTTTATACATTTTATTAATCAAATAAAATTAGTTTTAATTTGAAAACCAAACTTGGATTGGCTCCTAGATGGGATAACAGAATGCTGCATTCTTCAGCTCTTCCAGCAGGTGGCAGCAGGTCCAAAGCATCTCAGAGATCAGGTTCACCTAAATTGTGCTTTAAGTATCTGATTAGGTTTTATTTTCTAAACTTTTCAGGTTCTCCCAAGCTTCCGAGAGCCGAAGAAGAAAGCGATTGCAAAGCTGACCTTTGACCTTTATAAAGTGCACCCTAAAGACTTCCTGTGCTGCCTGGCTGTCAGAGCAACGCTGTACGAGGTCTACACGCTGTCCTACGACTTCAGATGCACTCGAGTCAAACACGTCCTCAGGTGGGTCCAGCTGAGGAGGACATCTGGTTCTGTTTGGATCCTAGTTGGACCCGCCTCTCCTCCTGAGGATCCAGACTAATCCGGTCGTTCTGATGATGCATCTCTGTGTGTTCAGGTCCGTCCTGCGCTGCATCACCTGTCTGACCAGAATCACCGGGCAGCTGCTGCTCTGCACGTCCTCCTCACTGCTCCAGTTCACCACAGACGATGACGACGGCAGCTAGAGTCCTCGTTAACGCCAGCGCCACCCTGAGGCTGGATGGACTCCTCCGCATGTTTGGGGCTCAGGCTGATTTATGGTCTTTCTGCACAGAGAGCCTGTTTAACGCTAAACCTCAGAGTTTAATGTGCTTAGATCAGGAAAAGTGATAGTTTATCATTTGTCCAAGGTTTTAGATTTGATTTGCTTTAGATAAACAAAAAAACAAATTTTTTTTTTTATAATTGTTTGACTTTGTGAATGAAAAGTTTGAATAAAGACTAGTTTATTTAAAGCGATTTGTCAGTTTTGCCTTGGAAATAGACTGGTGACCTGTCCAGGGTGGACCTGCCTCTCGTGACAGCTGGAGAAAGACACCAGCACCCCTCACGGATGTAAGTTTTGGAGTTTTTTTTTTTTTGGGACAAGCTAAAAAGAAACCAAACATATCAAGAAAAGCTGGAAGGATATGGAGTAAAACGCCAGAAGTCCAAGAGAGGGAAAAGATGACTGATCCTTAGAAAGGCAGCAGAGCAGGAATCTGAATCCCTCCCCCGGCTGCAGGAGGAATCCATTTGCTCCCACAGACTCGCTGCATCACAGACGGATTCCTGTTTCATTGCTCACGGCGTGCCGTAAACCGATCTCAGTGCTGACCTCTGCAGCAGCTGACTGATCCCTCATCAGCAGGAATGTTCGCCTCCTGGTATCCTTCCTCATTAATCATCCAGTCACTGAAGTCAGATTCAATTTCAAACACTTTTCTACATTTAACAAGCAAGAAAACAATATTAACCATATCTGACATTTTACTATAACATAATACAACATGTAGGTGATTGTTATTTCTGGGATGTCCTCAGTTTTAAGGGAAAACCAATTTTTAATGTCTCTATATAGTTTAAAAGAAAAGGGACAGGAAAAAAAATATTAATGGATTAATTTGGAGATTAACAAAAGGAGCAGCATTTTAAATTAAATTTAAATCTTTTGTGCAATAATTCTGCCACTGGGTAAATATTGAGATTTTAAAGTGATTCTCTAACAATTGGTGCGCGTGGACAGGGTGTGGCCTCATGAAAGCAGCTGTGAGGAGCCTATATAAGCGACTACAAGCGTCCAGAGCTTCACATTCACCCACTCGGCAGAGAGACACGCAGGGACATCATGAGGGAAATAGTCCACATCCAGGCGGGACAATGCGGGAACCAGATCGGCACCAAGGTTTGGATCTAATTCTACTTTCATTTAATAAACCAGCGACACTTTTACTGTTTATTTTCACTCTGAAAGGCTTTTCTTATTTATGTTACTTATATTCATTGTCATTCTGATTTGGTTTTACAGTCACTTAAAATAGATTCAACCTTTTTTAAATTTAATGTTTCAAAGATCAAATAAATTTAAATAGTGTTTTTATATGTTCGCTTTTAAATGATATTGTATTTATTAATCCATCATTAAATGGTGCAGATTGAAGGTGTATTTTTAAATCCTTTCTCTAAATGAAGAGTCTTTAAAAACCTAAATATTAGATCTAATTATAAATAGTTTTCTCTAACATTTAAAAATGTAATTTCTTTTATCTTCTTTTATTTTCCTGCACATTCTCCTGTTTTTAAGGACCTTCCTGATCCCTGAGCCAATAAAAACCCTGTTCAACCAATCAGAATTAGTCCTCAGATGTTAAAATTACTGATTAAATTAACTTAATTTAATTAATGGAACTTTTTCCATTCAACACATCTTTTCTAGTTAAATGAAATCAACACAATTTTATAAAACACTTTTAAAGGAAAATAATAGAGACACCAAATTTGACTCTGGTTGATTAAACTTAATAAAATCTGATTCTGTTGACCTAAATTTGTCCCTGCATTGAATTAAGTTATATTCAATTAACTCATAACATTTAAATAACCCAATGAAAAATTAATTGGTTTTTCAACTCAGTTGTATTTAAGAACAGAAACGGTTTTAAAGGAAAAGTCCGGTCTGAGGAATAATCAATGGATCATTATTTATACCTAAAACTAATACATTTGCAGTGATTTTTATTTTTTTTTTAAGATTTGTTTTATTAACAAAAGCGTTTATAAGATATCTATGGTGTAAAGCAAGCATTTACAGTTATACTAAAAACCGTATTTTATAAAACAAACCTATTGATATATATAGTCTTACAGACACAGAATACAAGGAAGACGATTTTTGATTTTTAACACCAGAAGAAAACAACAAAACAAAATATAACAAACTTTTCCCCTCCCACCCCCCCTTCTCGTATAGTTCTCTATATCTTTTAATTTCTGTACACAACACATCCATCTGAGCACATTAGTCTCTGTATAATTCACACTACTTCTATCAAGGTACATAAGTGAGGAAGTTTTATAAGAAAAACCTGCAAAGGGCTAATTTGAAGCAAGTCCCGAAACCGCAGAATGTCTGTCTTTTTTTTTTTGCTCTAACTTTATATAATATATTTTCGTGTGTGCAGTAAGATACAAGCTCATTGATCCAGTGTCTTACTGAAGGTGTATTTTTGGATTTCCAGTTAACCAGGATATATTTAACAATCGCGATGATTCAATGAATTTAGCGTTAATCAGTAAAAAAAATAAAAAGAATACATTTCATTGCGATCACTGAGTCTGGGAGCGGCCATTTTTGCCCATATATAGTAGCCCCTCCCTCCTGCCATCTTCCAGCAGTGACGTCACCGTGCGGTTAGCCTAGCGCCATTCTCCCCGCTTTCCAAGCTAAATCAATGGGAACTACTAGACACATCTGCAATCAACAACAATTATTGAAGATTTCCAGAGGACTTCACCATTGAAATTCACCAGAGCTATAGTGAAACTGACAATGCCCACGTGCATGGCAGCTGGATGCTGGAATACATCGGGTAAAAGTGAAAAAAAGAGTTATTCCACCTTTCTGATTCCTGATCCTCCACGGACGGGTTGGTCGTTGGATCGCCAACTTGAAGAGGGAGGATTTGCCATCGAACTTCTGGCCAGAGAAAAAACCCGTAATATGTAGCCAACATTTGGAAGAAGAATGTTTTCAAGATGACTTGGATAATAGCGCGTTGTGACAAACACCAGATACAGCACTGGGACTTGATCAACAGCCGATACCGCACCGTGACAATGTCACTAACCAGTAGGTGGCAGTAGTGTTCTTTGACAAACATGGATGCCTCCAGTAAAGCACATTCACATGAAAATTACTCTGAATTAAAAACACGGATCATTTGTTGCACGGCTGCATTATATTTTTTCAGTGAAGGAGACTCTTACAGAAAAGGAAAATCTTTGAAGAATCCAGAGAGTTTCTCTCACAAGTAGGAGCATGGGCGTAGGTTTGCATAGGGACCATAGGGACATGTCCCTACCAAGATTTTGAACCGACCTAATTGTCCCGACCAATAATTGGATGTGAGCAACATGTTTATAATTTCCAGCAGTAGTTGTTGCAGCAGTGGCTTCTTTTCCTCTCGCAGCTCCTCTGCCTGGTCTCTCCTGTCCCTTTCATGTAGCAGCGCATGGAACTGCTGCGCTGTTTAACTCCACTCTCATTGGTTGTTCTGCCTTAAGTTCCGCCTTCTCTCTCTCTGATTGGCTGTTTTCTAGTCCGCGTGTGCTTGGAGCACAACATTGAAAATGTATTCACACTAGAATGCAGCGGTTACTACAATTAATATTAGGCTACAAAACTAGTCCCAATAAAAAAAATGAATATCATGTACACTAAAAAACAAAAACCTTTTTTTTCTTTTATAAAACGAAATATTCTGGGTCAGCCAGGAGTTCTGAAGACTGCTGGAAAAATGGGCAAATAAAGGCTGTAAGCCATCAATATTTCTGATTCTTAGCCACAGCCAACTAAAAAAGAAAATGTGAGGATTTCCTTTTTACCGATATTAAGTTGATATTACTGTTTTCATTTTTTTTTTTTTTTTTTTTACAATTTTGATATAATAACTGATCTAAGTGGGTTGCTCTGTGGGGAAAGGCACATTTACATTTATATTACTGTATGTTTTAAAGTCTCTATACTCCAGTTAATGATGAATCACATACTAAATTAGTTGACGATTATTGAAATATTCAATTAATATGATTCATTTTTTTCAGCCCCAGATGAAATACATGAAATGGGCTACACAGAGTAACTACAGCCCAGATGTTCCACTTTTATAGTGAAGTTAATATTTTAATGAATGTATTATTTTGCTTGATACAGAGAGAGAATAGTAGGTAAAAATATAAGAGTGGGGTTTAACTCTGCACAATTCTATATCTTCAAAAGAAAATACTGTATTTACCTTCTCTCTTAGTCGTTCAAATGAAACCGTTTTCAAAGTGGAAAACAGTCCTAATTCCACATTGATCAGAGCCGGTGATGCTTCAAACATTGATAAACAGCATCTAATGAGTGTAGAGCTTATAACATTTTTATTAATGGAGCAAAATGTTGCTTTTCTCTTTTAACAATGAATTCCTCTTATCAGTACGGATGCTCACATTGAGCATAAAAAAGGGCATGCATATTGCATAGCACCAATGACACCAGACCAATAGTGTCCCTACCAAAGTTCAAATCAAACCTACGCCCTTGAGTAGGAGGGATCAAACTGTTACTTTGCCAAGTCTGTACGGAGTTACAAAGTGATGAGGTGGAGCAGAAATCACTGCCTCCTAACTGTGTTACCATGGTGGTGTGTTCTAAGTGTGTCTGTCTAACCCAGGCCTGCCCAAAGTTGGTCCTCAAGGGCCACCGTCCTGCAGGTTTTAGAGGTTTCTCTGCTTTAGCTCAGCTGAAAGCAGAGAAAAATCTGCAGGACGGTGGCCCTTGAGGACCAACTTTGGGCAGGCCAGGTCTAACCAATGAGATGGCTGCTTACACCTGAGGAGCAGCTCTATGAGTTATAAGGTGAGAAGGGAAGACAATTTTATAAAGGATTAGATCATTATAAGTTAAAAAAGAAACTGGAATTGTAAAAAGCTAGTGCTTTTTAAAATATTTTTTAAGCTTTTAATTAGTTGTGGTTTTTAAATCTCAATTTAGACAGAAGATTTTAAAATGCAGTGTTTAATGGTGGATGAATAAATTCAGTTTACAATTGCTCTTCAACAGCTCGTACTAAAATATTGAATTACAAATTAATTTGGAATTTGGGTTTCTGATTGTATGATTTTAAATGTTAAAATTTTTCAGTGCTTCTCCTGGTCCTCCATACGTCCTGATTTGCCTCTTTAACACGTCCGATTCAAATGAGCTGAGCGTCCAAAGACACACAAGTTTAACTTTAACACTAAAACAAGTCGGAGCGATTTCAGACCCACAAAACAAAACAGACTCCATGATGCAGAAAGATCTGATCTGAAAGTCTGACTGAAATTTTTCATCTAAAAAATACTAAATATTTAAAAAAACTTTATCTAAAGCTCTCCATTGAAACAAAACATTGAAATGATATTTAGGGAAGCTCCTTTCTTGACTCTTTACAAATGTTTACATCTAGTTTCACTTTAATCAGGAAGTTTCATTTGCTTTAATCTCTCTTAAATTCCAGAGAGAAAGATCTCTTCCGGTTTTAATTGAAACATTTAAACCTGTATTTTAGAGACAGTTCTGCTCTGAGATCAACTGCTAAACTGAAGCAAACCAGCGAGGGAACAGAGGGATTCCATCAGTGATGAATGTTGGCATGAAAACAGGAGAACAAACAGACTGAGGAGCAATGGGTGGAAAGAATGCAGCTGAATGAGGAACAGTGCAGCTTAAAGATTAGGCTTATTGGAGACTTCTGTTCTAGAAATAATGGAAGAGGACGTCTTGCATCTAGTTTTATACTTTTTGAAATGCTTCGATGCTGACCTCCAGTCCTGCGAAGTAGTTGCCCTGTTGGACCAAAGACCCAAATGTTTGCAGTAAAGCCCTGCTAATGACCCATTATTTGATTCAGGTGTGTTGAAGCAGAGAAAAGAAACCAGACTTTAAGGACTGGACTTTGGCTGTGTTCACACAGCAGCCTGAAGGGACCCAAATCTAATTCTTTTTTTTTTTTCTTTACCTGCATCCGATCTTTTCATAACCGTCTAGAATCTATCTTTGTAATATGATCCAGGCCTCTTAGCTGTAGCTACTTTCACACTGCAGGCCTTAATGCTTAATTTTGATTCTTCTGCGTGGCCGTTCACATTTGCAAATAGATGCGGCTTGTATGTGATCACCTGTTTGAACTGCATTCATGCAACCTAAGTGTCCCTCATGTGCAGTAGAGGACGCAATGAAGTAGGCATGCATGATAGTGCTGCAGTACGTATTGCCATCTTTTATTTCTTTTACATTAACAAAGCAATCATTTCAGGATGGTTGAAAATAGACTGCTCTCTGCATCGTCGTCCGCCATGATTGTTGTTTTTCTTCCCGCTTCTGCATAGCAAAATGCAGAATAGTGATCTTTGTTGAGTATTAATGGCGTTCAGGTTGGATAAATGCGACTGGGCTGTTCAGTCACAGGTTGCATTGAAAAAAAAAATCTGAACTGTGTCGTTCAGACTGTCTTAAAAAGAACAGATGCAGGTCGCATCTGGACAAAAATATGGGATTTGGGTCACATCAGGCTGCTGCAAGGTAGCGTCATTATTTTCACTCACCTCCAAGCACCCAGTCCAGGTAGACCAGATCCTTGGGGGACGCAGATGCGGAAATCGAACACACCCAGTGGCTGCAATAAGAGGCTACTTGTTTATTCCTTTAGATGTAACCATCGTTTGAACATGGATGCCATGTTGACCTCTAAACTTTCGGCCAACTTAGAGATCCATGGTGTCCCCTGTTAAAGTTTTTAGTGGGACTTTAAATGATTTAACAAACTGCGGTGGAGCTTTGCTTTTTATTTCTGTTTTTCTTCTGATGAGTTGTGATTCATTATGTGACATATTTAAGAAGCTCAAATGACGCCTGATTAAAATGTCTTAATTTTATTTTCTAGTCTTTTCCTTTGTGGTTCTGATTCCAGTTGAGTCATGAAGTTTGATGGACTTTAAAGCTCTAATCAAAGTTCCTCCGAATGACGTCCCGTCGTTGGGTTAAGATGTTAGAAACGGTTGAACAAAACTTCTAGAAAATAAAGGTTAGGTTCTTCCTCTGCTGCCTCCCAACATAAACAGTAACTTCTACTCTGCAAACCTGGAGGAACCGACTGCTGCATGCTAACGATTTAAAGAGCTTCTTTTAGTCACGTTATTATCTGCAGTGGGGCAACCTGATACAAACAGAAAGATTCAGCTCTTTTCCAGCAATTTGAATTGTTTTTATTTTTTTTAAAACCACAGAACTTTGGGGTTTAAAATGTCTCTTTCAAGAGTTAGATCCGCTTTGATGTTCTGATCTGACTGTTTCAGACTGAACAGGGAGAAGGAAGACTTATCATCAATCTGTTGGTTAGGATCATCTCTTTCCTGTCCTGAAATCTTCTAATTTATGTCTGGACCCTAGAATATTTCCTAAGGCTGAGGTGATGCAATCAGAGGGTTTTGGATTGAAGGAGCTCAGCAGGAAGCCGCTGAAAGCTCAGATGTCTGTGAGGGAACCGTCCAGCTGATAGAGTAACGTTCTTTTCTCTGCTGCAGTTTTGGGAGGAGATCAGCGACGAGCACGGCATCGACGCTGCTGGAAACTACGTGGGCGACTCTGCTCTGCAGCTGGACAGGATCAATGTCTACTACAACGAGGCGTCCTGTAAGCTGTGTCGATCCCAGCCTGTGAGTCTCTGTCTGCAGCCTTCAAATAAACCCTGATCTGTTTGTGCAGCACATAAATACGTCCCCCGCGCCGTGCTGGTGGACCTGGAGCCAGGGACCATGGACAGTGTTCGCTCCGGCGCCTTTGGACAGCTCTTCAGACCAGACAACTTCATCTTCGGTAAGTTTGTTTGGACTGGGCCTGAAGGCTGCAGAGGAACTTCAGAGATGCTGGATCTAAGTCTGCATCTGCTCCCGTCCCGGTTTCAGCTTTCACTAATGCATCTTCTCCTGCTGTCTGTAGGTCAGACAGGTGCTGGCAACAACTGGGCTAAAGGTCACTACACAGAGGGGGCGGAGCTAATGGACTCGGTCCTGGATGTAGTGAGGAAGGAGTGCGAGCACTGCGACTGTCTGCAGGTGAAACCAGACCTAACATTTCTAGAATCATCTACCAAACTGTTGGCATTGACTGGAATCTGTTAGTGACGCTAACCTGCTGCCTCCAAGGCTCCCTGAAGGCTTTTCACAGGTTTCAGACTTTGCCTGCAGACTCTGTGATGTTATGCATTTGCTCTCATGTGAGGATAACAACAAATACTTGCTATAGTTGCTATGGTTACTGATCTTAACAATGTCCAGAAACTCTGCATCCAACAGCAGAGGTGTAGGGAGAAAACCCGCAGAATATTTCCTGGGAATTAGGGTTTATTAATGGAAGACGGGCTGAAACTCAATAGTTTTATTCATCTCAGTTTTTTGGGAGGCTTTTCATTTCAATGCATTTATTTATTTGACAGGAAGGGTTTAACTTAATTAGCATTGCTGCAAATGCACATGAATTTGCCAAGAGGCTATTTTTCATCTGTTATCCCAGGACAGATCTTAAGATTGTCCAGCTAAAAAAAAAAACAACACTAAGAATTTTATAGTAAACAATAGGAATATGAAAAAATAACAGAAAACAACTCTTCAAATCTTGTTCAGGTTAATAAAAATAAAACATTTAAATAATTAAATTAAATTATTTATTAGCATTATTTGTTACAGAATTAGCCCTGATAAAATCCAGTGTGTACTCCAAGATAACTTACATGTAGCCTGATACAATCACAATCTGAAATTATCTAAAACTAAAACTGAATTCGGACGAGTATGAATTCTAATTTTGGATCTCAGTGGGAGAGTTGCTGCTAGTCATACTTGCTGTTTCAGATATCAAAAATGAATGTAGTATTCTAGATATCCAGAATCTATCACAACAAAGAAAATGAAAGAGAGAAATACGAAGAGGAAACAAAAAAAAGAGAGAAAGAAAGAAGAAGAGAAAAAAAAGAAAAAAGAAGAAAAAAATAAAAATAAATAAACTAAACAGATTTACACTCATACAGACACAATATATATATGTATGTGTGTGTGTGTGTGTAATGTGTGGCCATGTCTTTAATACCTGGTGGGGACAATTTCCTAGGAATATGCTACATTTTGGGGACTCATAGGTACTTGTGGGGACCAACAACTGGTCCCCATAAGGAAAGTTTCTCTTCTTGGGGTGGGGGTTAGGTTTAGGACTAAGGTGTGAGGGACAGAATTCCACCCCTTAGTTGCTGTAACTGTAAAAGCTATTTGACCAAAAGCCCCTTTATGCAAAGGAACAACAGTCTCCTCTTCCTGAGCCTCGTTGCACAATCTGTGAGTTCCTGATCTTTACAAACTGACTGAGTGGAGGAGATGACAGACCATGGATTTTGTACAACAGAGGTTCCATCTAGGGCTGAAACTATTTATCCGATTAATTACGATGAATCGCTTATTGAAGTAATCATTAACTAATTTAGTAATCAATTAATCTTTAACTGGAGTATACAGACTTTAAAACGTTTCTTTAGCTAACAGAGCGACCCACCTTGAGCAGCAATTATACCAAAATTGTAAAAAAAAAAAAAAAAAATATATATATATATATATATATATATGTGTGTGTCATTCTGTCCTATCCAGAACTCAAGTGGAAAAGTTTTAGTTTCGCCTGATTTAATTTCTTAAAAACTCTTTTGGAGATTCTGACTCTCTGATTGTTAGATTTTTAATCTAAAAAATAATTTACACAATCGATTCAAATTATTGTTAGTTGCAGCCCTGATTTCAATACTTGTTGACATTTTCCCAGGTTAAAAGCTTGTGCTTTAGTAAAATGGCCCAATGGTCATATTGTGATGATTTTTTTTTTATCCAGAGTTTTGATTTTAAAGAGATTCTAAAGGATTTAGTTTTGCTGATATAAAAGCTGCTCTTTTTTATGCATGTGGCCCAAAGACAGTAGTTGATTCTGGCAGCGGCTTGAAACGGTAAATATCTAATCAATTCATCATTGTAACAACACAAACACATCCATCCTCAAGGCTTGTTACACTTGGAGCTCTAGTGTCTTTTTCTCGGTCCTCCATCTCCACTATGGTTTCTTCGGTTTGAGGCTGAATGTCTGAAACTGCAGTTTTTCCTGTAGGGCTTCCAGCTGACGCACTCTTTAGGAGGAGGAACTGGTTCTGGGATGGGAACCCTGCTGATCAGCAAGATCCGGGAGGAGTATCCTGACCGCATCATGAACACCTTCAGCGTCATGCCCTCACCTAAGGTACAGCCCTGGCTCCGCTATCCTCCATACTGCTGAGACTCTCCCAGGTTTTATTTTCCTAAACTGCTCCCTCAGGTTTCGGATACGGTGGTGGAGCCGTACAACGCCACCCTCTCTGTGCACCAGCTGGTTGAGAACACGGACGAAACCTACTGCATCGACAACGAGGCCCTTTACGACATCTGCTTCCGCACCCTGAAACTCACCACCCCCACCTACGGAGACCTCAACCACCTGGTGTCTGCCACCATGAGCGGCGTGACCACCTCGCTCCGTTTCCCCGGACAGCTCAACGCCGACCTCCGAAAGCTTGCCGTCAACATGGTTCCCTTCCCGAGGCTGCACTTCTTCATGCCGGGCTTCGCCCCGCTGACTGCCAGGGGCAGCAAGCAGTACCGCGCCCTCACCGTTCCCGAGCTCACCCAGCAGATGTTTGATGCCCGAAACATGATGGCGGCCTGCGACCCCCATCACGGCCGCTACCTGACCGTGGCCACCGTCTTCCGCGGGCCGATGTCCATGAAGGAGGTGGACGAGCAGATGCTGAACATCCAAAACAAGAACAGCAGCTACTTTGTTGAGTGGATCCCCAACAACGTGAAGGTGGCCGTGTGCGACATCGCCCCCCGCGGGATGAAGATGGCCGCCACATTCATCGCAAACAGCACGGCCATCCAGGAGCTCTTCAAGCGGATCTCGGAGCAATTCTCGGCCATGTTCAGGAGGAAGGCCTTCCTGCACTGGTTCACGGGAGAAGGGATGGATGAGATGGAGTTCACGGAGGCGGAGAGCAACATGAATGACCTGGTGTCCGAGTACCAGCAGTACCAGGACGCCACAGCCGACGATGGCGAGGAGAACTTTGAGGAAGACGATATAGACGAGTAGGGCCCATTGATGAAATATTTCGGATTCATGTTCGTCTTTGGTGTTTGATTTCAGTAAATTTAGATCAAAACCATACAGAGTTAAATGATTTTTAGCGTAATTTTTGTCTTGAAGCCTGAATTTTAAAATCGTAGGAAAGCGGCTGTTCCAAATGTTGCATTTCCAAATTCTCCTGAGTGGTGCCCGACTTTACACCAGTGAATAAAGTGAATGTGATTGGTTGTTTATCAAGGGGGTGGGATTGTTGTGCCAGAAGATTCGCAAGCAAGTTTGTATGTGGCCAGTTTGTCGAAAGCATCTTGCTAACCAGTTAGCATCTTAGTGCTACTTGGTCCCAATGGGAAATTCCATTGGGACCAAGTAGCACTAAATTGGTGACTTAGAAACGACGCTGTCAAGGAACGCTATGGACAGAGGAAACACGCAAGAGGAGGAGAGTTTAGTGTCGGAGGTCGTGGATGAGTCTCCTCCGTCATCCATTTTTTATTTAGAGGAGGAAAGCGGGGACGAAGATGTTGTGGAAGAGGACGCCAGGGCGGCAGAAGCTTGGTTTGGTGTAGAAGGCTTCCAGCCGTACATGTTTGAGCCCTTGCCTCGCAACGCTGCCAGTTCTGTTAGCTCTACGCCTGCCGAAGACACAGACGTCCATCCCCGTGAACACTGGGACGGAACTCAATGGGAAAGGAAAGGATTCTGGTTTCAACCGTTGCGTATATTAGCTGCGACACATGAATCAAGATGCTATGACCGAAAAAATTTGACAGATGACCGTTGATATATGATTGGCCGAATTTAGGTGTTCAGGCTGACGTAGAACTAACTGGCCTGCATAAAATAAAGAGGAAAATAAACTAAATTTTGGGACAATATGGTCATTTATATACATGTTTCATGATTTGAATTTAAATATGATTTCCCTATGACTTTAAAATTAAATGGCTTTATTTTTGTCAAATTGATTCTGGAACATTTCAGACTGATGTTCAGACACATTATTTCTATATAAATATACTAACATATTCAGTTTTGCAATGATTAATATCAGGATCATTAATGTGTTTAAAAGGGAACAAACCAATGTTAAAATAGATATATTTCTGTACCTTCAAGCAAAAAAGTTGTAGAAATGCAAATTAAAGGTAAATAGAATATTAATACCAAAGATGAATGCAGAGTGTTTCAGCAGCTGGTTAAATTCAATATATCGGAGCAGAGGTTTGATTCAAGTCTGCTTCAAAATGCCAAGGGGTGTGTTTGTTTTAGCATCTGCGTCCTTCAAGGACCCGGTCTACCCGGACAGGGTGCTTGGATGTCCGTAATAATAAGGTGGCCGCAAGAGTTTATGTCTATGGATTCAAACAAGTCCAGCCTTCTCTGTCTTACCGTCTGTATGTTATGTTGCCTAGCAACCATAACACCTGGCAAAGAATGGATGCCAAACTTCTCACAACTGTTCAAGGTGCAAATTACATTTCTGAGGAGCTTCAGCAACAGTACCGTCGTCCCAGATATCAGACTACAGCCCCCACACTGTGGTCTATTGAAAGGTTTTATCTGTCTATGTGGAAATGAGTATGGCTAACATTTAAGCTCAGATTCCAACACATCCAATCATCACCCGCCACATATCTGACTCAACCATTTAAAACAACTAGTTTCCTTCATTTGAGATGGAACTATTCACATACTTGTGTTCTACTAAACTGCACTTCCAATGTTTACCGCTGTTCGGCGCCGTTTCCCTTTTTCCTCTGAGCACGGAGCAGACGGCTTGCTTGGACTCGCAATGAATCATGGGATACCCAAGGCTACGGAGGATACAGCGGTCCTGTCCCTAAGAGAAAACAAAAGAACCGACCAGGCCTCGACGCAGCGCTATGACATAATCTGCAGACAAATCAGGCCTTCGGAGGACGCAGTCACTGAATCTGAACTCAGCAAAGGAGTCAAAAAAACTTCAGAACCCAGTGGGTTTGTGTTTCCTATTATCAGGATGTAGTTTCGTTGCCACCTGCTGGATCAGATGCTAAATATGAGAGCAGGTCTGTATATATTTTCTCTAATGAATCCGCAAGTGTTTTTCCAAACACTTTGTCCTTATGTTGCATTCAAGGAGAAATCTTTAGACAAAGTTTAAACTGAATCATTTAAAGTTCTTTAACTTTTCAATGTTGATGATATAATTTTAGCTAATTTTATGTATATCTGATGTACAGATTTGTTCTAATCCCAGAGCTCAGATTCCATCCAAAATCTCCCTAAAAAACTTAACCTTTCCTGCAAGTTTTGCTTGAATTAAAATTTGTTTCCAGATCTTAAAAGCCTCTATTTTTTAATCTTTCCAATGTTTACCCACAGAAGTTATAAAGTAAACATGGGAGTATATTTCCTGTCTGTTCAGAACTGGTTCTTCTATCCATGTAGAAGTTAAATTCTCTTTTGTTTGAAAGCTTCTAGTCAGCTGAATTCCTCACCCCCCCACTGTTCAGCCAGATGGAGCCTGATGATCTGCCTCCATCAGCAGTCAGAGTCGACTCCCCAGCAGTTCTGTTTGTGTGGAGGATTATAAGCAGCCGTAGCTGTCAAAGACAAAAATGCCTGCATCATGTGTGGATCTGGAGCCGCTGCATCAATTGGTCCGTTTCATTACGAAGGTTCTGGGTGAACATTGAGCTGCTAATGGAGACTCTGTTCAAAAGGTGGAAGGAAACATCTCTTTGTTTGGAAACAGTAAATGTTCTCCGATTTAACCAGCTAGCAGTTAAACAAGAGAACAGATGCTGGATGTCAGTCATCCAGATCATAGTCATTCCAAAGAAGTACAAGAAAACACATGAAAGGTGGTTTGAAAGGGGTGTGAAGGAAGCCATTTATGTTGAGGAAGAAAAAACAACCTTAAACATTGGTGGTGAACTCAGGTTTCTGGTCTCAAACTCTACATCCTTCCCACTATTGTCTCAATCTTCATCACCACGCAGGAGGACAAAACATCTCGCCTGGTCATCCAGACCAAAAGCGACCCTAATGACTCCCTTTTTCAGAGGCATAGGCCAGTATCAGGTATTGCACTCCTCATTACTAAGGGGTGGACCTGTTTATTTGGTTCAATTTGCATGTTTTCTTAGCCACAATAAGGGTTTTGTTGGGCTACCCTGGAGGTCTTCAATAGTGGGTCCATGGAGATACTGCATGGGGGTCGCGAAAGTTCTGGTTGATTAAACATATATATATATATATATATATATATATATATATAATTAGGGGGTCCCCGCTCCATCTCACCATCAGTTTGACGGTCCTTGGCCTCGAAAACGTTGAAGACCCCTGGGCTACACTATTAAGCCTCTAACTCAACGTTAATCCAGAAATTTCAAATTAAGAAAGCTTCCTGCATGGGAAGCAAAATGTTTTCACACTTGGTAAACAATGTTTTATAAAACAAGAGAATGTTATAAGAGACCAACTTTGCCTGGAGAGATGCAGAAAAATCCTGCCTCTTCAAGAACTCTCCTGCATTTTCTGATCTCTTCTGTAGATCTAAACATATGATTGAATCAAAATGTTTCTAAATTAAAACGATGGAATTAATATCCTAAAAAAAGTTTTCAACAGGTGATTGGATGTGAAACACAATAAATCCCTAGAGGTAGACTGAAAAGATGCTGATGGAAAAAAAACAAAATGATTTTGTGGAACAAAGCATTGACTCTGAGCACAGGATTAATTTACAGTTTAAAACTCCATCAATCATGATGGGGGGGTGGAGAGTTTACATAATTCCATAAAAATAAAATGGTGAGCAGATAAATTTAAATCAAACATTTCATTGAAACAGGCAGTTAAAGGGGAGCTTTGCTGACCTCTGGTGGCTACTTCTGGAAACTACAGCATCAATAAACAGTTTGCCTCAATTAACTTTATAGAGCTGGGAAATGTCACTGCAAACACAATTATAGGAAGATAATTTATAAACTCTGTACAATAAAAGAAACTCGCACAAATGATGAGTATTTATCAAAAACCCACCAAAAAGATTAAAAGTTTAGCTTAAGATTTAAGCTTAAGCAGCTGAAATGAATAAAAAAGCGAAAAATGTAAAATATGATGCTACGTTTTGCTACTAATCTGGAATAAATCAACCTGTGTTTCATGTTAAAAATAAGTATTTTAGACTTATTTTTTTAAATAATAACTAAACATCAATGTAAGATGCTAGAATCCTGTTGGCTGCGCTTCTGATGGGAAACTCTCCAAAGGTTAATTAGCACCGGATGTCTCTACATCAGATGTTTGAGCCAAATGCTTAACTTATGATTGGATATTTTATTTTTTCAAGTTTTTTTTTTTTTTTTGTCTGATTTGACATGGCATACCAAATCATTAAATATTTTGGTTTGAAGTATGAGTTGACTTAACCCTTTATAGGTCACTCAGTGAAATACTTTGAAAATCCAAATTTCAAGCTGTTATTAGAACATTTGGAACATTAAAAAAATACTTTGGAACATTAAAAAAATATGGATATTTTAATGGCAAAAAAAAATTATGTCAATGAATAACAAGAAACTCCAGTTTGCCTGAATATATAACTGTTAATTAGGCTTATTCATTTTTTTTTACTTTTCAGTGAGCTTTCACCTGTTTTTTTATTGACTTGTCAACTTTTTTCAACTTATGTCCAGTAGGTAATATATCAATAAAGGGCTCATCTAATTGGTCAAATGCCAAAATAAGATGTACAGCCATGTAGCAGGATCTTTGCTGAATGGCTGGATATAGATCTTGTGTTTCTAGACCTCACTGAGGGATTCCATTTATAAGGATTATGCAAGTGATGAAAAACACTAACTTGCCCTATTAAGGGTTAATTATGAAATAATGAATTTGTTTAATTGTATTTTTGCTTCTGTGTATAATTGGACGCTGCTTCCTGGCTCCGCCCCTTCCTCCTAGACAGGTGAGTGCAGCACCTGGAATATATTGGAGTTAGTTATTGAGCTCTTGGAACATAAAGCCATACAGTTTATGACGGCTGCTTGTTGTTGTTGTTTTTCGAGTGGCATAAAAAGAAAGATAAGAGCCGATATGATCGAGGAGAAAAGTGTGTTGGATTATTAGGTCACTTTAAAAACATTTGACAGAGCTAAAGTGAGTCGAACTTGGATGCTTCTGCACTGAGAACCATGTGCATCTTTATTGGAAGGATTGCGCTAATAATATATTTTGCTACTACAGGTGCTGGTCATAAAATTAGAATATCATGAAAAAGTAGATTGATTTCAGTAATTCCATTTAAAAAGTGAAACTTGTATATTATATTCATACATTACATACAAACTCATATATTTCAGATGTTTATTTTGTTTAATTTTGATGATTACAAATGACAACAAATGAAAATCTCAAATTCATCATATCAAAAAATTAGAATATTGTGAAAAGGTTCAAAATTGATGGCCCCTGGTGCCACACTCTACAGGTGCTGGTCATAAAATTAGAATATCATGAAAAAGTAGATTGATTTCAGTAATTCCATTTAAAAAGTGAAACTTGTATATTATATTCATACATTACATACAAACTCATATATTTCAGATGTTTATTTTGTTTAATTTTGATGATTACAAATGACAACAAATGAAAATCTCAAATTCATCATATCAGAAAATTAGAATATTGTGAAAAGGTTCAAAATTGATGGCCCCTGGTGCCACACTCTAATCAGCTAATTAACTCAAACCACCTGCAAAAGCCTTTAAATGGTCTTTCAGTCTAGTTCTATAGGCTACACAATCATGGGGAAGACTGCTGACTTGACAGTTGTCCAAAAGACGACCATCGACACCTTGCACAAGGAGGGCAAGACACAAAAGGTCATCGCTAAAGAGGCTGGCTGTTCACAGAGCTCAGTGTCCAAGCACATTAATAGAGAGGCGAAGGGAAGGAAAAGATGTGGTCGAAAAAAGTGTACAAGCAAGAGAGATAACCGCACCCTGGAGAGGATTGTGAAACAAAACCCATTCAAAAATGTGGGGGAGATTCACAAAGAGTGGACTGCAGCTGGAGTGAGTGCTTCAAGAACCACCACACACAGACGTATGAAAGACATGGGTTTCTGCTGTCGCATTCCTTGTGTCAAGCCACTCTTGAACCACAGACAGCGTCAGAAGCGTCTTGCCTGGGCTAAAGAGAAACAGGACTGGACTGCTGGTGAGTGGTCCAAAGTCATGTTCTCTGATGAAAGTAAATTTTGCATTTCCTTTGGAAATCAAGGTCCCAGAGTCTGGAGGAAAAGAAGAGAGGCACTTCATCCACGTTGCTTGAAGTCCAGTGTAAAGTTTCCACAGTCAGTGATGGTTTGGGGTGCCATGTCATCTGCTGGTGTTGGTCCATTGTGTTTTCTGAGGTCCAGGGTCAACGCAGCCACATACCAGGAAGTTTTAGAGCACTTCATGCTTCCTGCAGCTGACCAACTTTTTGGAGATGCAGATTTCATTTTCCAACAGGACTTGGCACCTGCACACAGTGCCAAAGCTACCAGTACCTGGTTGAAGGACCATGGTATCCCTGTTCTTAATTGGCCAGCAAACTCTCCTGACCTTAACCCCATAGAAAATCTATGGGGTATTGTGAAGAAGAAGATGCAATACACCAGACCCAACAATTCAGAAGAGCTAAAAGCCACTATTAGAGCAACCTGGGCTATCATAACACCTGAGCAGTGCCACAGACTGATCGACTCCATGCCACGCCGCATTGCTGCAGTAATACAGGCCAAAGGAGGCCCAACTAAATACTGAGTGCTGTACATGCTCATACTTTTCATGTTCATACTTTTCAGTTGGCCAACATTTCTATAAATCCTTTGTTTTTATTGGTCTTCAGTAATATTCTAATTTTCTGATATGATGAATTTGAGATTTTCATTTGTTGTCATTTGTAATCATCAAAATTAAACAAAATAAACATCTGAAATATATGAGTTTGTATGTAATGTATGAATATAATATACAAGTTTCACTTTTTAAATGGAATTACTGAAATCAATCTACTTTTTCATGATATTCTAATTTTATGACCAGCACCTGTAATCAGCTAATTAACTCAAACCACCTGCAAAAGCCTTTAAATGGTCTTTCAGTCTAGTTCTATAGGCTACACAATCATGGGGAAGACTGCTGACTTGACAGTTGTCCAAAAGACGACCATCGACACCTTGCACAAGGAGGGCAAGACACAAAAGGTCATCGCTAAAGAGGCTGGCTGTTCACAGAGCTCAGTGTCCAAGCACATTAATAGAGAGGCGAAGGGAAGGAAAAGATGTGGTCGAAAAAAGTGTACAAGCAAGAGAGATAACCGCACCCTGGAGAGGATTGTGAAACAAAACCCATTCAAAAATGTGGGGGAGATTCACAAAGAGTGGACTGCAGCTGGAGTGAGTGCTTCAAGAACCACCACACACAGACGTATGAAAGACATGGGTTTCTGCTGTCGCATTCCTTGTGTCAAGCCACTCTTGAACCACAGACAGCGTCAGAAGCGTCTTGCCTGGGCTAAAGAGAAACAGGACTGGACTGCTGGTGAGTGGTCCAAAGTCATGTTCTCTGATGAAAGTAAATTTTGCATTTCCTTTGGAAATCAAGGTCCCAGAGTCTGGAGGAAAAGAAGAGAGGCACTTCATCCACGTTGCTTGAAGTCCAGTGTAAAGTTTCCACAGTCAGTGATGGTTTGGGGTGCCATGTCATCTGCTGGTGTTGGTCCATTGTGTTTTCTGAGGTCCAGGGTCAACGCAGCCACATACCAGGAAGTTTTAGAGCACTTCATGCTTCCTGCAGCTGACCAACTTTTTGGAGATGCAGATTTCATTTTCCAACAGGACTTGGCACCTGCACACAGTGCCAAAGCTACCAGTACCTGGTTGAAGGACCATGGTATCCCTGTTCTTAATTGGCCAGCAAACTCTCCTGACCTTAACCCCATAGAAAATCTATGGGGTATTGTGAAGAAGAAGATGCAATACACCAGACCCAACAATTCAGAAGAGCTAAAAGCCACTATTAGAGCAACCTGGGCTATCATAACACCTGAGCAGTGCCACAGACTGATCGACTCCATGCCACGCCGCATTGCTGCAGTAATACAGGCCAAAGGAGGCCCAACTAAATACTGAGTGCTGTACATGCTCATACTTTCATACTTCAGTTGGCCAACATTTCTATAAATCCTTTGTTTTTATTGGTCTTCAGTAATATTCTAATTTTCTGATATGATGAATTTGAGATTTTCATTTGTTGTCATTTGTAATCATCAAAATTAAACAAAATAAACATCTGAAATATATGAGTTTGTATGTAATGTATGAATATAATATACAAGTTTCACTTTTTAAATGGAATTACTGAAATCAATCTACTTTTTCATGATATTCTAATTTTATGACCAGCACCTGTAATCTGGAATAAATCACCAGGTTTTTAATATTGAAAATAAGTATTTGTGGTTTAATATTAAATCATAACTGAACATCGATATAACTAAAGCGCTTCTCTGCTGTAAGGCGTTGCTAGAATCCTGATAGCTGCGCTTCTGATGGGAAACCCTCCTCGGGTTTATAAGCACCGACTGTCTCTACATCAGGTGCTTTATCTTAATGTTATGACACTTTAAAGCTGAACGGCAATAAGCAGCAACCAGAATGAAATTCCTTGTTAAAATATTTATTGTTACACAGAGAAGATGGTTTCCTTTCACTTTTATCCATTGATTTCCTTTAGCTAACCAATCAGTGTTTGCGTTCTATGACTCATCCAATCACACTAGTTTTCACTAGATGTGGGTGGAGCCAATGATCTGCATTGGATGGAGCACATGACGGGAAATAAAGATTTAGAAACATTAAACCGAAACCAAGAGTAACGAGTAACGTTTGTTTTAAAAATGTAAGGAATAGAAAGTACAGATACATGTGTGAAAAGTCAGAAGTAGGAGGAAAAATAAGTAATGGAGTAAAGTATAGATACCTAAAAAGTGTACTTAAGCACAGTAATGAAGTATTTGTACTTCGTTACTTGACACCTCTGCTTAGTTTAAAAAAAAAATCACAGCAGATTATCACAAACTAGGATTAACCTCTGATAAACCAACTGAAAGGAAACAGCTTTTCATTTTTAATGTTTCCTTTTTTTCTTTCCTTCCCAATTGGATGTAATTCGTAAAATACACCAGCAGATGTTGCTGCAACACAACGTCCACTTCACTCAGGTCTTAATGGGTGAAAAACTAATTATGACTTTATAGTTTAATGATTGTTTTTATTTTTGTTTTATTTGAACAGTTTAAAGCCCTGCAGGGAATAAGTGATCTTTAGCAATATGCACCATGATAGAGACATTAGATTTTATTAATATGATCTCTCTGTTCCTGCCAAATAATTTGATGTAATTGATACAAGCATAATAATCTAGAAAATAATCAAAAAGGAATTCATTGCTTATTTATATCCATTCATTTCACACAGGGTGATTTTATTTAGTTTACATTTAATTTAGTTTTTACCTCTATGAATTTACTGATATGATAGATGCAAAAAGATCTAAACATGCCTATTATTGTAGATCAGTAGAAAATAGATATTTGAGGCAGAAATGAAGTGTTATGTCCTAGCTAAGACTGCTGACTGAACGGCTGTGCCTCAGATCGTACCTCATGTTCACTATCGGGGGGGAAATCCTTAAAGGTCCCGAATAAAGAAGTGTATCCAAACATAGTAATAGAAAGTTAAGGGGATGAGGGATTGCTGGATGAAAAATGATAACCTTAATGGAACTGTGCAGCAAGTTAATCCAAAACTTAAACTAAAACATTTTATAGCACCTAATGTTTCCTCGCCAACTAAACCCCATTGGTGATTTTTTTTTTGGAAAATGTTTGAAATACTCATTAATTTTATAAAATAACTGACCAACAATTAGTCCAAAAATGTCTTGTCTAATTTACATGATTGGTTATCATTTCAAACTGAAAGCATCTCAAATTTGGAATCAATACTCCAATCAAACTATATATGGACCATTTAGAATAGAATATGTCATTATGATCTTATAGGTGGGGAAACATCATATTAATGATAATTGTAAATAAACCAAAAGTCAGTTTTTTAACCAGTATTTTAATTATTTTAAAAATTCTTCAGTTCAATTCAGTTTATTTCTATAGCTCCAATTCACATCATGTCATCTCAGGTCACTTTCCAGTTCACCAGATCATCCAGTCAGTTTTCTATCTAAGGAAAACCAGCTGATTGCATCGACTCATTGACTCTTCAGCAATCCCTCACACTAAGCATGCTTGTAGCGACAGTGGAGAGGAAAAACTCCCTTTGAACAGGAAGAAACCTCCAGCAGAACCAGGCTCAGTGTGAGCGGCCATCTGCTGAGGCCCACTGGGGTTCAAGGAGACAGAAGCAGACATAGAAAAAGAAGCATAGATACAAAAAGTAACTGTTAAAGGGGACCCCATCCAGGAAACACAGAGCCAGACAAACAAGCTTTGACCCAGCACCCATGTCAGAGGATTAAGAGAGAAGAGAGTCCAGTTAGGACTCCAGGATGGAGTCACAGCCAAACAGGAACAGACCAGATGAAGCTACTATGAGAAAAAGCAGAGAGAGCAGAACGTTAGAGATTGAACTCATAGATTCTGCAGAGTGGGAGAATAGAGATAGAATGAAGCAGAATGATGAAATAGGGGTCCCTATGTCCTCCAGCAGTCTAAGCCTATAGCAGCAGAACTATAGAGATAGCTCAGGATAACCTGAGCCACTCTGACTAGAAGCTTTATCAAACAGGAATCCCAAGCCTGGCTTTAATCAAAACAAAGCAAACAAAATGAAATTAATAAAAGATATTTAAATACTTGCTACTTAAAAACACTTTAAAACAGCCATTTACTCCAGACACTCCTGTTATTCTTCCTCTTAAATGCCAAAATGTTTGATCTGTTTTAGGATTCAGAACATGTCTTCTGCAAGGTTAAATTTATTACTTAATTGTTGTGTTCTTACTAAAATTTTGCAAAGCAAAGTAAAAAAGAATAAAGGAATTTCTCATCTTTCCATTATTGGGAGGGTATATTTTTTATTCATTAGGACATGACACTGGCCTACACTGCTAAAGGTTCCAATAGGATCACCTCCTTAAAATCACTATTAATAAAAAGTGGGTTTTCTAAACGCCTCAGCAGGACCACAGGCTGATCTCATCCAGTATTCTGAGAGCAGTATATGGATGTAGTTTTCTGCAGCAAAATGTTTCTGAATTAAATCACGTTTATCAATTTTATGGCATATTCTAATTTCCTGAGAAGCTGATTTATTTGGTTTCCAAAGAGCAGCAAGGAACAATGGGTATCTATTAGTCCATGTCTAAAGGTTAAACTTTTTGGATTGAACTGTTGAAACTAAATCATCCTTCATAGATTCTCCTGTCTATTAGTGAGTATTGTGGGGTGTTTCTGTTTTAACAATAGGAATAAGCCTGAGCCCGACTGTGTCCTAATGGCAGCTGCCCATAAAGCCCAGGTCAGCATCTCTGCAGAGCGTCTAAGTTCTTTAACCTCGGAGGCAGAAAGGGTCGTCTAATGAGCGAGCCCAGATAATTGGCTGCCGCCAACGAGGGTGCAGGGATGAAAGTGTATAACACAGGAGGGGGGGAAGGATGTTAACTAGGGCTTTGGTTGCAGAGACGAGCTGCAGGGTTTAATCGGCCGTCGGGGGTCAGAGAAGCTTCAAAAGATGAAGCTGCTTTGTTTCAGAACATTCAGAACAACGACAATCAACTGCTTCTGTGTCAAAACAAAGCTGATTCTGTTCCTGCAAGATGCTGAGTATGATTAGTCTGATTTCACCTCTAAAGGTGCGCTCACATCGAACCTGAAACCTGCCAAAATTTCACCAGCTTCGTCTGTTTTTGCTGCCCGTTAAAATTTATCTGGCCATGAAAGCACTTCAGCTGGCAGGTGAAAGAGCCCTATGTGATGAAGTGTGGTCATAATTGCTTTCACCTCATCATGGCAGACATTGATTTACAAGTGCAGGAGGTGGGAAACAGACGGATCCTAACTAAATTAACTTCCCTGCTGGATAATGTCTCCCCACCCCATGCATGAAGGTGGTGCTGAACTGGAGAGCTCCTTCAGTGACAGACTGCTGCACTTTAAACGCACCAGGCAGCGTTATCACAGATCCTTCCTCCCAGCAAATGTCCATAGCTGGATATTGGTTATTTATTCTCCAGTTTTATATTGTTAAAACACTTTACAGTATTTTATTGTTTATCTTTTAACTCTTCACTATTATTTTATTTGTATACATTTTTCTAAGGTCCACATTGTGTGACCATTTCTTCTGTACTCTTTTTGCCGCGGTAAACACCAGAATTGTGGGACAATAAAGGGATTTTCTACTCCATTCCATTCTATTCTATTATGTTCTAAAACTGGCAGAGAACCAGGACCAGACTGCCAGAATTCTAAGGAGCTGTCCCGGGAATCAGCATACTAGAGCGGGGAGACAAGGCAACAGCTTGCTGCCCCTAACTTTGAAAGATAGCAGAAAAGTATGGCGTGAGATGGGCATTCAGCATTTAAACATCACACGCGCACACTCAATTCTTGTATGGCGCCTGCTAAAGCTGAAGTTTTTCTTTAAACCACATGTGGCATTTGGAACAAGTGCTTTCAATGGTTGAAAAGTGGCGCGTGATTAGTTGATGGTGAGGTTCATTTCCATACATTTATGAAGTCCCAAGAGAAGAGACAGAGTCAAGCGAGTAGAGAAACAGCTGTTTAGTGCATGCAGAGATGGAACCGAGCATGAGGATATTGAGTTGAGCGGGATTCAGGTTTTGAGCGAGTGCACGCATGAGATGTTTAAAAGCTGAATATATCATGATCTTGACACTGATGACTGGATCATTAGTTTCATTCCTTCCACCTGATTAGCTCCGCCGAGTTTTCATCTGCCCTCATCTGATCCACCTGTTCCAGCTCCTATTCATGCTGCCTGTTTCCAGCCATCAGTGCCAGATTATTCGAGCATGCCGTGTGAGAAGGATCTAGCGTACCCTGTTGTGTTTTGTGATGACTTGATCTTGACCTGTTTCTACCTCTAGATTCCTGAGTTTTTGGCTTGCCTCTGTTCCGGTCTGTTTCTTGTGTTTGGACTGCAGTTTGGACTCAGCTGCCTGTTAGTTACCTTGGATCTATCCCCTGAGCTTGGGTTAGATAATCCCTTGGGTACCTCTGTGTCTCTTGGATGTTCTGGTTTGGACCCCTGCTTCATTACCTGCTCTGGATTCTGCCTCTGGACCCTTCTCCTCTACAGCGTCAACTGGCTTCTAATCTACAGTCTGCTCTGCCTTGCCACTGGAACGCTCTGGACGACTCCCGCCGCATGTTGTGGAGAACTCCTCTGATTGGTTCCCACACCTTCCTCTGGACACAGACTGAACTGAGAACCAGGTTAGTGATTCACATGCTCGCCCCGATCCAGCACTAACATGGTAGTATTGCGAGTACCAACAAATAGGGCACCTTGCTTATCAAAACCTTGACCTCAACGTTATTTCTGACATTTTGATTTGAAAAAACCTTCTTGGATGGGAAGCGAAACATCTTCAAAATTGGAAACAAAGTCCAATGGATTGTTTTTAATTTTCTCTTTTTGGGAAGGCAGAGGACAAATATGGCGTTTCTAATTACAGGTCGATCTCCCTTTTATCTCAATTTTCCAAAATATTGTAAAAAGATATTTCATAAAAGATTATTTAATTTCATAGCAAAACAGAACATTCTCTTGGCAGCAAAATGGGTTTAGACCTGATGTGACCTCTGGCACTGGTTTGCCTTTACATAACAGACCATTGATAACCACTGATAACTGGCCATTAGCAAACAATACACTATATTCATTGGGTGTTCTTTGACCTAACTAAAGCTTTTGATACCATCAATCATGAGTTATTACATAAAACGATGTGTACAGTAGCAGCCATTCAAAATGGCCCTTCCCAGTCAAATGCCAATCCCTCCAACTCCGAGCGAAATCCCCTCCAACTTCCAGCCACTGCAGTGACCCCCTCTTGGATATTTTTTTCACTCTGACTCCACCCTTTCACTGAATTACAGGGTCTGACCAGGAGATGGCGCTTCGCTTTAGATCTTAATGTCCACAAATCAGACAGAAAGAGTATATTGGTAAAGATTTAAGTTTATAAAGCAATTGTAGGGGACCAGCCAAGGAAAGTGTCGAAATTTTGAATAGCTACTACTGTAGGGGATTAGGGGTGTGGCTCTTTCTTTGATCAAGAGCTTTTTAGAGAATAGATCACAGTATGTCCACATAACTGATTCACGGTTCTGTGTGTTTCGTTGAAGCAATTTGCCCAAAAGGTTCAACGTCTCTTGAGGCGTTTTCTCACCATCACTAGATTACATATCATAACACGGCATTCCAATTCGGGTATTAAATATCAACCCTGCTAATGTCAGCCATCCTGTGCTTACTCTGTAGGTTCCAGTCATCTACCCAGCATGCATTGCACCATTGGAAAAAATGGCGTACTTAGTGCAACATTTCAGCAAATAGTCATGAATCCTTTTAAGATCCACTTTATATCCAGAACCAAATCAGCAATACTTCTTAAACTACGTTCACAATTCTTCAAACCCAACAAAGACCTGCACAACCTAGCATTGATCAGTATGATCGCATCATTTCTGCATTTTTATTGTATTGATATGGATTCCTGTTCCATGTTCTGATTTTTGCAAAGTCTCTTCTCTTAGGTTCCCAACATGTCAGCTCTTCAGACATAACGTTGACTTCCTGCTTTATTTATTCAACCTTCTGAGGTCCTCATGTGTGTGATCATTATTTTCTATAATCTTTTGCTGTAAACACCAGAATTTCCCCATTGTAGGACAATAAATGGATTTTATTCTGTTCTACTCTACTCTTTTCTACTCTATTCTATTTTATTCTATTCTATTCTATTCTGTTCTACTCTATTCTATTTTATTCTATTCTACTCTATTCTATTCTATTCTATTCTATTCTATTCTATTCTATTCTATTCTATTCTATTCTATTCTATTCTATTCTATTCTATCAGGACCAAGAACATAAAAGCTCAGTTAATTAATTTGATTGATCTGTTTTTCATGCTAAGCTGCTCTTTGTCTTTTTATTTGTTGTTTGTTTTTTTGCCCTCTAGTGGATAAAACTTTAAATTATTCTTTAATATCTGTGTCAGCCTCATTATTTCACCTCTCCCCGCTCACTCATCAGGTTTTAAAAACCTCAGAGCTTTTCCAGGCCTAAAGGCATCAAAGTTCTCATGGACTTTCCTCTGCTGACGTCTGCACAACTTTATTGGCGCTCAGGTTTACATTACAGCGTAAGCCTCTAAACCTTATTGATGTGCAGGTTATATGTGGAACAAAGACCAATCATTGGAGAGGCTCTGTGAAAGTTGCTGCCATGGTAACGGGGGTTATAACAAGGGGGTAGAGCAGTTAAGAGGAGGGGGTGCCTTTTTATTCATGCAAAAACATGCAGTTAACTGAAAACTTCATGCAGGCTGTTTTTTTCTTTCTGCAGGGGAGAAAGAATCACATAGAACTGGGGAGTTAACTAGAGTTTTATTGCTGCAACAGTAAAGCAAACAGTGAGTAAAGAAGCAAAGAGGGAGGCAGGAATGAGGCTGCAGAACAAGCCTGAGCGAGACACACACACACACACACACACACCTCCCTCACACACACTCTCCTTCTCTGAGTGGAGCGTCAGAACAGGAGGAGGAGAAACAGGAGCTGCTGGAACACCACACTTCGCCTGGAGCCTCCGAGGCTGCCTGGCAGTCCAGAAACAGGGTTTACACTTCTGCTGGGATCCTGGGAGTAGAAAGCTGGATCTTCTCCTGCTTGGGAAAAGGTCTCCGTTTATTCCCCAGCAGCATCTCCCTCCATGTGAGGAGACCTGCTCCTCCAGGATTTAGCCGGGATTGGATTACAGCCGGAGCGCTCCCAAGTCAGAGGGAGAAATCACCATGAAAGATGAGGAGCAATTAGGAGCTCCAAGAACAGCCAGATGAGATGTTCCTCAGAGATCTGGAGCTGAAGTTTGGTTGAGTTCCTGCTGCTGCAGAGTTCAGTCCTGATCTAAGAGACAAACCAAACTTTCAGAATGATCTTCCAGGAGTTTTTCCCTAATCCACAGAGTCTGATCATCCCTGAACCACTGGCAGCTTAAGGTTTCTACCTGAAAGAGGAGAAGCAAACAATCATCTGTGGAATCATCAGAAGTTTAAGGAAACATGAGGAAAACCTTCATGCAAAGTTTACAGCATCTTTTAAACTCTGAGGAAAAAAGCTTGAATCTGGATTTTCCTTCAGGATCCATCAGAAAAGTAAAAATGTTCCATTTATTGGAGGCAAAGCTTTAAAAACCAGGATTTAACCTTTCTGATGGTGGACGTTTCTGCTCAGGAAAAAACTAATTCACATTCGCAGCAAGGTAAGAAAAATAACCAATTATTTTTCATAATATTTTCAAACTAAAACTTTAAACAAAATGATGTCACTTCTGAAACATCAACAATAGCTTCAAACTTTTTCTTTTTCTGCTTCTTATAGGAAAAGAAATTCCTAATAATCAGATGAGGACATTAAATTCCCTTTGTTAGACTAGAATAAAGAACCTGGGATTATTCTGGGACACATCTGCAGGATTATTGGTATCTGAGCAACATCTGTAGGAATCCAGATACGGTGCAGTCCTGCAGAAAGAAAAAAAAACTTTATAACTTCTAGCATCAGAGTCAATAAATTAACCCCAAAGAAGGAAAAAAAAAACATCAAAGCAGACTGTAAAAAACAGAAAAAGTTTAAATGTTCCTTTAGCTGAACCCAGACAGAAAAAAATCCCCAAACGTCTAAAACAATAACAAAGGAATAATACTTCATGCAAAAGGAGCTAAAAAAAAAGATTAATGGTTCAAAATCTGTAAAAATTAAAAACTAGAAATTTGTCGAAAATCACAATTAAAGAGAAACTGTCAGAGAAAAACACTGGATGAACAAAAACTAGATAAAAACATCCAGAACCAAAATATTTTGGTTTTGCTGCTGATATTGGAAAACTTTAAAATCGTAAAGTTAAATTTGCTCTGTTTGCCTTTTTCATTTCATTTTCAACCCAGATCCAAACCTCCTCTTTTCTGGCTCCTTTGTTCCATTTTTTAGTTAATGGATTTATAAACTATAATTCTTCCAGCCGTCGTTTCATCTCTCTGACGCTGCTTCGGCCTTTAGAAACAGGAAAACTTAATCTTTTCCCCCTAAAGAACTGGAGACGGCAACATTCTCATAGAAATTATAAAATGAAAAATGAAAGGAGTTTTCTTTAGTGTTTCCACTGAGGTAGATCTGTGTCTGTTCTGCATATTTGCAAATCTAGACTAGAAAACCAAAGATTAAACTCTGGCAGGAATTTAAAAAAAGTTTAAATATAAAATTTAAATACAGTATCTAAAAGAAGTAAATACTGTAAAAGAAAAAGCATGAAGTTTTTTAAGTTATGAAGCAAAATTCTATCACCTGATAATTTTGTGCTTCTGAACATAAAAAAAATATAAATATAAATATAAAATATTTAGTATAATATAACCAGTAGATATGTATTTTCTTCATGCTAGAACTATATTATCTAACTTAGAAATAAGTTTCAATTTTACAAAGAGAAAATAAACTCCAGTACTGAGAATAAACAATAAAACATTTATCCAGAATAAATGATTTCATGATGTGTAAATGGAAACTTTGACGACAATTTAAAGGTAATTTCTGCAAACCTGCTGCTTATGAACAGCTTAATGTCCGAGGAGCTATTACAGAGCAGCTGCCATGTCAACCCACCCCAAGCCCCCCCCAGACACTTCAACATTAAACCAAATGTGGATATTTTAGGAGCCAGATGGCCGAAGATGAACGGCGGCCTCTTGGTTTCTTTCTTCCTAAATAATCTTCAAAGTTAGGTTAAGTCTTCTCGTTTCTGGCGGTTCTCCAGTGCTTCTCCACTGCGGTTTGTTTTTCTGCCCCAGTTAAATGTTCTGCTACTTCAGTCAGAGCGGCGGCAAAACATCAGGCAGTAATGAACGATAAATGACCCAATTTCAGGATCAAGAAGAAGCAGGAAAACAAACCAGCAGGCTTTTTAAAACTGCTCCTTTTGAGGAAAGATGAAGCCTCAACAGGAGAAACAGAATCATTCGCTAAACCTGCCGTAGACTTTCAAAGGTCTAAATTGTATTTGAGATGAAAAATCTTTTATAAAGTAAATATGAAACATTTAAAAAGTAAAGAAGTCTTTAGTTTGAGGAAAATATTGTGTTTTTTTTTCTTTTCAGGTCTCCTTTAATGAGCAAATGTCTGGGATATTCTATCAGCTCATACGTTCTTCTCCCATCATGGACTCATATTTCGCCGTCATTCCTTGGTGACCAGACCGAGCTACAGATTCTGTATTTAAAGGAAACACTGACTGAAAATTAACTTTGATGAAAAAACAACTTCTGGTGTTAAATATCAGAAAGCGAGTAAGGAAACATATTTATTTATGCTATCATTTGGAGACAGAACATTGTGGACATCATCAGGAGATGAAAACACACATTGAAATCACACAATATGCAGTTGATACGTTTATTTATATCAAAGCTGGAAAAGTAGATTTTAAATTTTCCCTGAGCTCTTCTTGATTTAATAAGGGAATATTCACTTCATCTGAAGTTACATAACCTGATCAGCACCATCAGGGTTTGGTTTGAGCTTTTTCCATCTCTACCATCAATCATCATGCTTCCTGGAGGACCAGGATCAAGCGGAGGAGGCCGTGGGAGCGGACTCTGCATCCTCAGGTGGCTTGGGCTCCGGCTATGGTCCCGGCGGGGGACGCTGCTCTTTGCTCTGCTCTGGTTTGGGTCTTGGCTGTTCCTGAACGGTCTGGTTCTGGTGCACAGGAGGATTCTGTCCGACTACTGCACCGATGACAAGAGCAAGAGGATCCTGCAGCGGCTGGTAAGTCAGATCAGTGACTTCCAAACATTTCCTGACGTTATATTGGGAGGCACTTCATGTTTTGGTTGATATTTTAAATGTTTCTGGTAAATCTGTGGCAGTGATGTCTCAGATTTACAAGCTGTTGCACAAGGAGTTGGTTTCAAGAAAAAGATAAATACAGTTTTAGAATTTTTGGGATTTTACGTCTCAATGCACATATCCGTAAAATACATCAGCTGTGCTGCAGTGCAGAAGATATTGGCTTCCTGACTGGCCTCAGTGGATAGTTTTAGGTTTGTTCTTGGTATTTGTTTTTGATCCATCGCCTGCAGGTCTCTTTCTACCTTTGGACCCACTCTGCAGGTTTTTACACACCTTCACATGTAGCTTTGTGAAATGTAAGTGATAAGAAACTAAATACCTTGACGTACTATAAAAGGAAACCACTTGCAATAAACTGGCACTAAAATACTTTTGTTTAGGACAATATCTATCATGATCTATGAATAGTTGCAGTTTGCAAGTTGTTTTTCTACATTTTAGAAGCAGGTCTGGGAACGTTCAGATTCTGAAATCTGTAAAGCGCAGGAATGTTGCAGAGCTACAGGAATCATTAAAATATGCAAAGAGGTTTTTCTGATCTGATGAACTTTAAGCAGTAATCTCTCTGCTCTTGGCTTGGACGACAGTCGTAGTCCTGCTGCCCCTCGTAGCTCAGAGGATCCTGTAAATGGAGATAAACTCTGGGTCAATAGCTCCTAATGGATGCTGTTTATCTGCTGGAGCATCTGCTGCTGTGCTGTGGGGCGACACGGATAACAAGATGCTGTTTTCTCAGAGCAGCTCCGGCATTTTCTGCTTCGCATTTTAATTTTCTTTGGCTACCTTCTTCCCATTTCCACTCCATCCGTCTGAATGCCGATATCTTTTCCTCATTTATCACCGGATTCAAATGGATTTTCCTCGTTCCTTCTGCTTCGTAATTTTCCGAGATGCTTCATCCTCTCTGTAAAGTTTCCCCTAATTGTCTTTGGTGTCCATAAATCTTGATTTTTTTTTCTTTGGTTTCCACTTTGTTAGTTTTCTTATCTAATTTCTCTCAGATGTTTTAAGTGGCCGATGCACAAACACATGGGAGGAGAAATTGTTTAAACTCTGATGGTTTACATTCTCTCTTGCAACGCTATGCTTCAGCCATAAAAGTTCACATTATGCTTTGTCTCCACTTGTTATTCGGTTGTTGTTTGTTTAATACTTTATGTACGATCGGAGGAAGCGTGGCATTTCCAGAACAAGTCTAATACAACCTCAAGTTTCTCATTATTTGCAGTTTTAAACTCTATTAAAAAAGGAACAAATAAAACACTTTGAAAAACTAAAACATCCTTTAGGATGATTTAATCAGCACCAAATGCACGGATTAACTGAGTTTAAACAGAGTGGCAGCCTTCATAAAAGTCTTACAATGTAGGAAAAAACATCAGCAATTGCTGCTAATCAAGGACAAGTTAAAAAGTCATAATCAATATTAGAGAAAGGTTATTTCTGAGAGGAGAACCCCACTTAGCAAAAATTATTTGTAAAGACGACATGATTTACTGCCAACAATGGGTGGTAAGGTTGCTTAAGGACCCAGATGCAGAGCCGAGTGAAGCAGATATTAGTTCTGACAGGTTTAATTGAAGCACAAAGGAAACAGAGGTACAAATCCAGAAATCCAACGAAAAAGTTGAACAAACCAAAAACCATGGAGACATCAGGGGAAAAACGAGCCTGAGGAGCCACTGAGAGATGAGTTGAGTAGACGAGTACAGCATTGAGAAGGAACCAGCACTGAGTGATTGCAGAGGTAGAGTATTTAAGGAGAACAGAACAAAGGATGGACTAAGGAGCTGAATGGGGAGCAGGTGTGGGTGGAACTGGCAAGAGGGAATCCAAGGGGAAAGAAAACAAGCACAAGGGGGCAACAGAGAGTAACTAAAGAATGCTTGAATATCATGGAAAATAAAAACAAAACAACTGATAACAGAAAACTGAAAACTCAGAATCATAACAAATGGGAAGAACCATAACATTTACATCCAAATGAGGCCTACTTTTAGTTTAAAACATGAAAAGCCTTATTTTTCCCAATCGTTGAAAATACTTAGGAAAATAATTTTATAATATCTTTCATAGGACTAAAATGGGACTAAATCAGAGTGACCCAAAACAGCCTGAATTTCAAATCGAGACTTTGTCGGACCGACCAGAATTAGCCTAAAAACAAACGTCTAAATGCTATCTGGTGTTTAGAGGGGGAAATTAAGACAACCACCCAACTGCTCAGAATATCCCCACAAAATCAGCCCAAGGTCTGAGCACAGAGAAAAGACATAAGAGCTCCATCTTAGACTCTACAGACCTCAGTAATACCCGTGAACAATGAGCTTTTAGGGGCAGGGGAACAGCTCACTGACGTATGTGTGCCCAGGTGAAACGACTCGGCAGCAACCCGGGTTAAAATAACCTGGGCTCTGATCGCCATGCTGTGGGAACACCAGAGCAGGGTTGACGGTGAAGTTTATTGAACGACGGGTTCTCTCAAAACAACGAGACGTTTCATGTTTCTAGAAGCGCAGCAGACGGCTGTAATCCAGGTCAGCTGCAGGTCTGTTTTTAAAGCTCCATCAACAAAACCTCAGGTTGCTTTCAGTGACTCATAATTCTGCTGTTGATCAAATCGGTTCTGGCTTGTCTGGACCGCCGCAGGTGTTGTTGAGACCTGAAGAAACGTCTCCTGCCTCTTTCTGCCTCTCCTTCAGACTGATCCCTCCATTCTCAGGCCTGCCAACCGCCTATTGAAGCTGCAGATTAACAGCAGGTTGTGTTGTTCATTGATGTGCTCAAAGCTTTGCACTGCTTTCATAGGACGGCCGTTTGGGGAAGTTTCCTGTTTTCTGTTTGGATTTAAACAATAGTAACAAGTTGGTTTGGAAGAAAGACTTTAGAGAAGAAAAGAGGTTTCTAAAAACTCCTCTTTCTGAAGGAGATGAAAATTAAACCGATTTAAAGACCATCATTGTGTTAAAACACCATAAAGTCTTGGAGCTTCTGCAGTTCATGAACACATTTAAGGTTGGTTAAGATTCTCAGTCATCCAGGTTATAGTCATTCCAAAAAGGTAAAAAAAACAATCCACTAGACTTTGTTTCCAAGTTTGAAGACGTTTCTCTTCCATCCAGGAAACTTTTCAGTTCAAAAAGTCAGAAATAGCGTTTAGTTCCAGGTTTTATACAGCAGACCAACAAAGCCTGGTTTTAGTTTAGAAAACATTCAAATAGAAACGGATGAACGGGTCCCCCCCTTTGGAATGGGGGTCGTTTGGCCTTAAATTCTCCTTAGGTGGGAGTGTGAATGGTTGTTTGTCCTGTTTGTCTCTGTGTTGCTCTGTAATGGACTGGAGACCTGTCCAGGGTGGACCCCGCCTCTCGCCCATAGACTGCCAGAGATGGGCACTGATGTCCTGTCAGATGAGCATACCCCATCAGACCAACATACCTACGCTGGTATAGGGCAGGAAATTTGAGCATGCTCAAAACTTGTCGACGTACTGTACTGTATGTCAACCTGTTTTATCATACTTCAGTGTACCAACGTATGCCAGTGTTTTGCCAGATTTTTCGTACGTCAGACATTTGCTGGTCTAAAACGTCAAGGTGTAGGGTTGCCAACCGTCCCTTGAAAAAAGGAATCGTTCCGTATTTAGAAATAAAAGTACCTGTCTTGTATTTAGTGGAAAAGAAACGCAATTTGTCCCATATTACTGTGAGAGTAAAAAAAAAAAAGTAAGGAAAAAAAAGTAATGGAAAATTAAGAACAAGGGCACGTTAGATACAGAACATACAGTAAACTTGTTCCCGTCCCTTTCCTGCATTGTGACAAATGAGCTGACAGCATATATGTAACGATCCAGAATCCCCTCATCCCATTGGTCGATCCGAGGGTTGCTCACGGAGAAGATAGCGGGAGACAACAGAGCAGTATGGGGGACGAATGGAGTCATTTAAATGCTGACGCTGCTTTTGGGGGCGGTGCACCTTCGCATAGCGATGCTCCCCCTCCTTGTCATGATTTAACTATAGATCTGACCCAAGTGCAGAAGACCAAACAGAGAGACCAGGGAAAGGTTTAACATGTTTTATTTAGAGCAAGTAGACAGGAGTACAGTGCTGCTCTGGACACTGTCGAACCGGGAGTGAAAAGTGAAGGGAAGATTCTGCGGTTAGTTCAGGCTCAGTGGGAAATTTGTGTTTTCTTGATTGAAGAAGGGAATTCAGGTTGCAGACTCACGTTTCCAGAAAAAGGTGTCTCTTATTGAATCCAGTCAGTGTGGGTTGTTCCAGTGAAGGACTTGTTCATTGGAGGGCGGACAGGGTTTACCCAGAATGCGGTTGTTCCTTGGTGAACGGAGAAGCTGACTGCCACTTAGTTTTCCTGCGGTACTTGAATGGGTTATTGTGGAGATGAATCCCCTCCTCAGAGAGAAGCCCAAAACAATCATTGGGGGGAAAGTTGATTCAAACCAAAAACTTGAATCCTCAGCTCAGTTTGGTGCTCAGAGAATCCTTCCAGGGGGGAGAAGGTCCAAAACATCCAGTTTGCAGGATGACTTCCTGCCGAGAGGCAAAAACAAGAACAGCAAGGTTAAAACTCAGGTTGACAAAAACTCAGTTTGACTCAGCAAAACTCAGCTTGGCTAGAGTACCCCAAACTGGCAAACACTCTGGCGTCGAGGTAGTGGCAGTCAGCAGCTTAAGAGTCCTCGGGTAATGAGGCAACGAGCTGCAGGTGTGCAGGCAGGCCCAATGAGGACGGGGCACCACCTGGTGGAGGAGAAAAGGAAACACAAAAACAGACCACACAAACTGGATTCCTGACACCCCTGAAAAAAAAAAAAAACGATGCAGAAATATTGGGAAGAATGGGAAAAAACAAATACCTGGGTGGAAAAAGTCTGCCGTAATGAATATAAAGCACACAGGAAATATGCATCTAATTTGATGCAGATTTGAGTCAAATAGTTAAAAAAATCATTTCACACACAAAGGGGGGCTAAAAAAAAAATCACCATGCCAGGAGGGGTAAAGGCCATTGGTTCAGCTGGCACGGACATGAGGGGTCCCTTTTTTTCAGGGAGTTGGCAACCCTATAAATATGTGACAGTGGCTTTAAGCTGTAATAAGATTGAGGTTGCATGGCAGCCATATTGGATTTTGAGGCTAGTCAGAAATCTGCCACTGATTATTTTAATTTTTTTTTTTTTTTCAAACGATCCAGTGGAAAACATACGTCTGGAACAACATGTCAGAACTTCTGAGTATAAACGCTGAGTTTCAGCACTGATGCTAATATTTTACTTACATGTAAGGATTGTAGTTTGGTTTTTCACTGAGCCTCAGATAAACAATGAGTCCTTTCTTCTGAAGCCGATCTGCAAAAAACCAGCTCATTGTGAGCTTTAGTATTTTTATGGTTTTACCATTCACAGGATAAACCTCAGAGTAAAGTTCTATAATGTTTTTCGACATTACAAAAACCTGAAGTTTAACAGAGTTGAACATGTTGTAGAGCTACTGCGAGTGTAGATCCGCTCAGCTCCGTTTGTTTTTCACTAAGGAGGAGTCAAACAGGACTGCATGCTTTACTGAAGGAGAAACATCTTAAAATATTTATTACAGCCAATAAAGCGAAGAGGTTCATTTCCTTATTTGATCTGATAGATCATTTAAAACTTGGCGTTAACCTGAGAAGGAGCAGCGTTCGTGTTTTGGTTCTGCTGATGAATACGTCTGGAGAGGCTGCAGAGAAATGATAAACAAGCTGCCTTAAAAAAAAGGTCAATCTGGAGCCTCTCGCTGTGAAAACTCCGCTTTCTGCCGAGCGCAGGAATGACATCATCAGACAGAAATACACTCCTGGGAAACTTTCACCGGAGCTCATTTCTCTCCAAGACGTTCGGTCGGGAGAGAAAGGGAGGCCCCCGAATAAATGCAAGAAGGATTTAATAGAAATCACCACATCAAAACAATTCCTAACTGCTTGGATCAGAAACAGAGAAGTTTGCATCAACATCTCCTCCTCCAGCAGATCTCTACCACAGCTGTATTGGAGCAGAGTTCTGCTGGAGCCACATTTGGCCCTTTGGACCGACCACACTGGCCCCTGATAATGATGGCTGCCAATTATAGCCAATTAAACAATATTTTTAAGCACAGACATCATTAGGAAATTTGGATTTTAGAAGTTTTTCTCTTTGATATTCTTTTGATATATTAAGTTTCTGTAAGAGAGATGGTTAAATAACACAAAATGTTTTATACATCTGATAAAAAACTAATAGAAATTATGTTTTTTCCTCTATTTTGCACAAAGTAAATATTTAATAGAATTAATCAGTGGTGTAAAATAACAAAGTACATTTGTTTGATTAATGTACTTAAGTACTTTTTTTGTGTATCTTTACTTTACTTGACTAAGTTTTTGAGGGTGTACTCCATTTCCAGGAACCTTCTAGTTCCTTGTTCCTTTTGGATTAGCTTAGCTTTCTAATCCACTGTTGCTGTTTTTCTTTCTTGAAATGCAATCTCCACACGGCAGATAGCATCCTTTAGGACTAAATCTGGACGCCACTGTTTTAGAGATTTAATGAGCGTCCACTAATGTGAGAAACTCAGAGCAGATTTTATTAGTAGTTTATCATTTTAGTAAGGCGTTAGTTGTTGCCATGTGGTCAAGTTGTTGTAGTTTCTGTGTGGTAAGACATCTTTTCCATAGTGAAAGAACAAGAGAATCAAGACTCCTCTGTTTTCTTTTTGGTTCGTTTTTAAATAAGAAATTATATAATAGCTTTATTTTTTTGTGGCCTTTTTGCTGCAGTTCTGTAGAATCTATAGCAGGTTGTTCTACGCATGAAAACATCCGCTGGTTTCTGAAAGTTACAGGTACTTTAAAATAACTTTAAAGTGGTGATAGAATGATTCTATAGGGCAGGCATCCCCAAACTCGGTCCTCAAGGCCCCCTGTCCTGCAGGTTTTAGAGGTTTCCTTGCTCCAGCACAGCTGATTTTAATTGAAAGCTGATTAAAAGGCTTTTGGTCTACTGCAATCATTATAACCTGCTGTGCTGAAGCAGAGAAACCTCTAAAACCTGCAGGACAGCGGGCCTCAAGGACCGAGTTTGGGAATGCCTGCTATAGGGTATCTGGTCCTTCAGGTCTCTAATAGGGTGTGTAACATTGGTTGGGCTGAAAATGGCCTATTAGCTGTTCTATGAGCCCTAATGCGGCCTGGTTAAAAGCCCTAGAATGAAACCACAGGTTTTCTTCCTTCGATCATGAATATTTAGATGAGCTGTGCTCTGATTGGTTGGTTTACAACGAGCCAAGCTGCTGAGCAAAGACGCATCATAGCAACAAGCACTCACTCACTGAAACATCAGATTGTTGATATGGTAGGGGGACCAGATGTCCTCGTTTTCACAGATATGTCCTACTTTTCAGACGTAAAAAAATGTCTGGGGGGGATTTCAAAATTCTCCTGGATTTTGGTCGCCTACAGTGCAGCAGAACCGAGCCGTGAGCTCCAGGGCTGGTCCGGGAACTCCGAAGGGCAGGGGTAGGGAACCAGCGGGGGATGGAGCAACAGAACCGGTCGGGTTCGATCGTTTTGTCCCCGTCCGGCTTCGGACCTGGACCAGCCCCGCAGCTGAAAAAGTGTCCTCCATTTCAGAAACCCAAATCTGGTCACCATAGATATGCTAGCATTGCTATCAACATCTTAGCGACAAAATCATACTTACAGCTTGCGGTTGTGATGGCCTTAAGGTCAAGCCAGGACCAAATAAGGCAACATCCCCAAATTGACGTCAACTTGACGCTTTGTTTGGATTCGCCCGTTTTATAGTGGTAGTTTAGAATAGTGAGATTTGCAGAGAAAGGAGGTGTTGATGGAGTTTGAACTTCTCTGCACGTCCATTTCATCCCCTGAACTATCGTTATTCATCTGTGACAATGGAAACCGTGCATTCTATCACCTGTTTAAACATTACACAGACTTGTACTTATATTAGAAAATTTTATTTGTATTTTTGAATACTTAAGTGCTTTCAAACACATGTACTTTTAAATACTTATGTATTTTCAAAAGTCAGTACTTCAATACTTTAACTTGAGTAGATGTTTGACTGAGTAACATTTATTGTAGTTGATTAAGAGTATTATTACTTTTACTGAAGTACTACTGCTGAGTCCTTTGTCCACCTATTGTCCTATTTTTGATAACATTCCGTTTTTGTCCTAATTTCAAAAACTTCAAGATAAATTTGTTTATTAAAGGATGAAAACAGTCATTCAAAACCGCTAGACCTCGTTATTTGTTTGCACTATGTAGTTTATTTTAAAACAACTACAAGTACATTAGTTAGGACAGATACTACAAACTAAGTAATACAAATTGATTATATTTTTGCTGCTATCCAACAATCTTCAGTGTTTTCAAAATATTGACAAAAATCACATATTTTTATCACTAATCATCTGATTTTTCTGTCTGTTTTAGTCAAATAATTGATAGAATAAACAGTTTTTCGATGAGAAAAGAGATCTAATAGTTATATCTATCACTTTATTATTTTCAGAAAATGAAAATATTGTTTTCTTTAACGCTACTGAAACATTTATGGCTCTAAACATTTATTTTTTTAGCCGGGCCAAGTAAAAAATCTAAGTTCTTTGATCATAAAAGCCGCAGGAACCAAAAACAGCAGCTCTGATCAGCTTTATCAAATAAAAAAATCTACCTTTCATGATCTTCTCCTTCTCACTGTGCAGCAGAACGAACAATAGATCTGAACTCTGCTGGGAAACGCATCAAAGAGCAAACATGCTCCGTCTGCAGCTCCACATCTGTGCCTCCATGTCAACATTAGAACATCTAACAAGGTTCTGATGTAAAATTCTCTATAAAGTCTATCACTGCTCTCCGTCTGTTTAATTCATGGCAGGTTTATAGAACATAACAGAAATATAAAGTATGGCTGAAAGCTGTTCATAGCTGTTCATTACATAGATTAAATATAATGTAGAACAACTGTAATTGATTTGACTTCAGTAGACCTCATGCTGGCTTTTTACCTCAGTTTGATCGTCTTGCATCAAACCAATCTAGTGTGACCGAGGCATTGATGGAGTTTTAGTCTGGAAGTATTTCATATTTCATCAAACCACTAGTTCAAAACCTCTCCGAAGCTCTTTCTGGGAAATTTAGGCTCTTCTCAGGTCAGACGGATAAAAATCATTCCAGCCTAATGAACCCATCCTGTCCGAGAAAGAAAAATCCCAGAATCGAGAGAAACTAAAGCGGAAACTCCTCTCACACTGCAAAAACTATCTGAAAATAAGTAGAAATTTCTTAAATCAAATGTATTCACCCTTAATTTGAGCAGGTAAATAAGATAGTTTGCCAATGGAATGAGTATTTTTACAGTTAAAACAAGATAAGATAATATGCACTTGAAATAAGACGACGCAATAGTTTTTTTCTTATTTCAAATGTAAATTGTCTTGTTCCATTGGCAAAGTGTCTCACTTACCTCATCAATACAAGGAAAAATGCACTTATTTTAAGAAAAAATTACGTATTTAGGCCCCGTCCACACGAAGCCAAACCCTGGCCTAAACGCACACATTTTTCACCAAACCAGCCTCTCATCGAAGCCGGCGTTTCGGGGGTCTGTAAACGATCTTTTTTTTATTAAGCCTTCAGACTGGGAAGATTTTGAAACGCCATTTTCGCGTTTCCATCTTTAAGCTCTAACCGCATTTTTTTTCTTACACGCATGCGTCATAGCGTCGCCTCTAAACACAGTATCACAACAACAATGGCGCCGTACTGTGTTGAATGGTTGCTGCTCATGCTCCTCACCCTGCTGTCGGGCTTACAACAGAATCTTCTTCTTCTGGAATATCTCCAGGAAGAACAGAGCAATATCGACCACATAGTTCAGCACCTGAATTTGACTGAACCACGAAAACGGACCCGCAGGGCAACCAGGCAAAGGTTTTTGGTGAGGCCTGGCAGAACCACAGCGCCACTTACAGGCCTGGCATACATTTTGCAGCGTTTTCATGCATTCGTGTGGTCGATCACATTTATTTTACATCTCCGTCTTTATGACAAACGTTTGTGTTCGTTTTGACTTCGTGTGGACGGGGCCTTAAATGTAAATTTTTTGCAGTACAGGCCACTCAGCCGTTCGATTCAGCGGCCTGCAACCAACTATGGTTCCTTTCTACTTGATTACTGGTAGAGGATGAAATCCTGACTGCACAGCAAAATTGAAAATGTTTAATTAACTCTTAGGGAGTTAAAATAAACACTTTTATAGTGTCTATACACTAATTTAGGTTAGAATGACACTTTGGCAGAGGTGTCAAGTAACGAGGTACAAATACTTCATTATTGCAATTAAGTACACTTTTTAGGTATCTATACTTTACTCCATTACTTATTTTTCTTCCTACTTCTGACTTCTACTCATTACATTTTCACACAAGTATCTATACTTCAGATTTAATGCAGAGGTCAAGGGTTAGCGGACCACGGTCCGGTGTTTTGCCGAGATATGCATCCACAGTCACGGTAGTGCGCCTCGCTCTGAACAGCTGCATATCGACGAGGAAAACGGATTAAACTATGACCAAAGGAGCAACTTGTTGTTATACTAATGATATAAAAACTTTTAAATATTCCTCTCGTGGGAAAAATATTGTGGTTATTTGGTAGATTCATTTACAAAAGTATGGGTGTTATGAAAAACATTAAATCCAAAGATTTTGTCCGAGGTTTGGCTGATTTATTTGTTCTAGTCTCTGGTTATTCACTCATAACAATAAACAGTGATAGCAAGTTTTGAAACTGCAAAGCTTTTTCTTCAGCGGAAAATCAAACATGCATCTACACAGCACAGCGTTCACAGACAAGTGTGATGCATTCACGAGCGTTAGATAGCTTTGGTGCATTCAGGACCATGGGAAATTTCACACTTACAAGGAAAGAGACATAAAAGGAAAAGAACTTAACTCATACAATAATGTATTTATTCAGAAACAGTGTGTGCTTTCTTATAATACTGAATGCTGTATAATTGTATTTCTGGTATTTCATCTGCTAGCTTTTTATTCTAAAAAATCTATTATATTACAGAAGCAAATTATCAAAGATTTTTAAAAAATAAACCTGTTTAAAAGCTCCAAATGAGGCTTCAGATCAGACAGCGACACTTACGCTGACATTGTTTTACAGGCAGAATTAGCATTTGCTGACCCTTGACCTTTGACTACTGATGGATATACAGGAATACAGTGTCAACTCCTTTGAGATAGCATGGGGTGCAATGTTTGACATGTGTTTTTGTTATTTAAAAATTCAATGTATAACATGAATGCATAAATACCTCATTCTATTTCAGTGATAAATTCTGTTAAAAGTAACAGATCATTTAAAATGTCTCCGGACCTTTAATGGTTGATGATTTTCTTTATTCGGACCCCATTGATTTTTAATTGGCTACCCCTGGTTTAATGTTTCTAAATATTTATTTCACATCATGTGCTCCATCCAAGGCAGATCATTGGCTCCATCCACAAGGATGAGGGAGGTCTGGTTGGTCTCCGTCTCCCGATACGCTCTCGCCTGTGTCCGACCTTTCAGACATTTCAACATCTTTTTCTGAATCCCACATTGTAGCATGGCATAGACAATTCACGTTAGCAGTTTGAAGAACACCTGCTTGCTTCTGATGGTTTCCTTTAGCTAACCAATGAGTGTTTGCGTTCAATAGGCCGGATTTATCAAGATCTAATTTTGTGTGCAGTAATTTGCGCTCGCAAACTGGAATTTTGAGCGAGGGGCTGAACCATGGTTTGCAGATGATTTAACAAGAGTGATTGCGTAACTGGTGGCAGGTGCAAAACTGTTGGAGACGCCCTATTTAAATGATGGTTTTGCGCGTTTTGTGGTTTGCGGCAAAGTATGTAGTTTGTACAAACTAGTGCATTAAGAAATTTAAATCTTACAGTGACCCCCAACAAAAAAAATAAAAAAAAAATATATATATATATATATATATAGCCTTTATTGGCAACCTTTATTCCCTAAGGTGGTATGTGGCTGAATTTCTACTTCACTGCAGTAAAAAAAACAAAAAAAACAGGTGTTTTGTATTGGCCTGTAGAAAAATGCAGATACCAAATGGCTCACAAGAAGTGACTGTGGATGAGATGACTGTGCGTACGCATCCCCGCAGCATTGGCATTTTGCTCCACAGGCGCAGAGGTCGGGGTTCTCCGGTAGGGCGTCAGGGCCACATGGCATTTAGAACGTCGGACAGCACTTCTGAAAAACGAGATTGGGAGATCCCAGCTCTCGCTGCAACCGTATGCTAGAATGACCCAGATGCAAAAAAGTGCAATGTTGCAAGGAGTTTAGTGATATCTGGTATTGCGTGGGTCCTCCTTGTGGCTGGCTCCAAATCCATTCGGAGTTCCCCCAACAGCTCCAAAATGGCAATGCTGGATAAACGATATGTTTTGATGATCGTTTCCTCGTTCATTCCAAAAATATTTACACGGAGTGAAAAAATGCGTTCTCTGTGTCTCCTTGCTTCATTTCCATGTCTCCTTCTTGCGACAATAACCGCTGCCATGTGTGCGCAATTACGCATACAGACCATTTGCACCTTCTTTTGAAACGTGTTAAATATAGAGTCAGATACCGTTAGCAAAATTGCTTTCAGGTTTGATAAATCACTTTGCGAGTGCTAAATTAATATATTTACATGTTCTCCTCCCACAAGACGCACTTTTGCGTGTAAACGCCCCATATAGCACATTCATTGCAGAAAAAGTACTAAATGGATAAGAGGCGCTATTTAGCACGTTTAAAAGATCAAATCCTTTTAGCACGCTGTTGATAGATCAGTTTGTACATTTTTTAGCGTGCGCAGTGAAATAGCTCACGTTTTTATACACGCAAACCTTTGATAGATCCGGCCCTAAGACTCATGCAATCAAACTAGTTTTCACTAGATGTGGGCGGAGCCAATGATCTGCATTGGATGGAGCACATGACGGGAAATAAATATTTAGAAACATTAAACCGAAGCCAAGAGTAACGAGTAACGATTGTTTTAAAAATGTAAGGAATAGAAAGTACAGATACTTGTGTGAAAATGTAATGAGTAGAAGTAGGAAGTAGGAAGAAAAACAAGCAATGGAGTAAAGTATAGATACCTAAAAAGTGTATTTAAGTACAGTAATGAAGTATTTGTACTTCGTTACTTGACACCTCTGGATAATATGTAGCAGAAAATCCCCTTCTATATTACATATATCTGGCTTTCTAAGGCTAATTTTTTCTAGATATATTTCTTTTAATGTTTCTCTTATAAAATGCTCCAAAAATGCTCTACTAAAAAAAAAAAAACTCAATGCATTTGTAGAAGCAAACCTCCGAAAAAAACTTTTGTTTTCTGTCATGTTTGATAAAACGAATATTATCTGAGAACCTTCAGAGGTCTATCTAATGAAATACCTGCTTTGTGTCATTTACCAGACAGCTGAACCTCCCAAGAAGCAACTCTGGAGCTTCTAGCATAAACTGTTGTTGTAGGAGATGCAAGTTTTTTTTCTGAAGCAGCTTTTCATCCAGATCCAATAAATCCCATCTTATCCTCTCCCTCAGTCTGTTTGTCTGCATGCTGTCTTTGCAGCTCTGCACATATGCTTTACGATGAAAGAGGAATCTGTATGTTCTCCGATGATCCTCGGACTATTTATAGCCTCTGAGCTGATGTACGCTGAGATCCGAACTTGTCCCAGCCTGCAGTTTTAACTCATCTGCCTTTTTATGGCCTGGTGCGACTTTTATTTGACCTACATATATTTATAACAGAGCTTTGATCGTTCCTGAACGGGGAATTTCCTTCAGTGTACACAACCCTGCAGGTTCCCAGAGGTTCAAACTGGTATTTTCTTTATGGGACAGCAGGACATTGTTTACTGGTGCTGTAAAATCCCAATGATGGTGGAGGAGGAGTTTTCAGGCTCAGCTTAGTATCAACTGATTAGTGGTTTAAGAAATTAATGAATTTAGAAACCAGGGAGCAAAATCTAAAGCTTTGTTCCTTTAAAGAAATTTTCATTTAACCCTTAATTTGAGCATGTAAATAAGATTATAAGCTAATGGAATTAGATTTTTTATTCTTACATTAAGAAAATTGGATAATAATCAATTGAAATAAGACAATGCAATTCTAAATTTTAAATGTAAATTGTCTACTTCCATTGGCAAGCTGTCTCACACGATTATCAAATTATTATATATTGGTTGAGATTTTATCTGCGATCAACATAAATAATAATTAGATTTGTTTTGGTCGTACTGATCAGCACGTTGCTTGGAGGCAATCTTAATAATAAACACCAGCAGACTACAAATAATTAACTTCGACTCCTCCTGGCTTTTGTGAAAATAAAATATTCAATTATCTGTTGTTGTTTTTTCCCATTAACCAGAAGCAAACATTATAATCTGAAATGGCATCAGACTTCTTGAGGAACCTGTTTCCAAGCAACCAGCTCAAAGTAAATGATACAGAATGAGTCAGATAAAGTGGAAATCTTCCTCGGTTCCTGCAGAGGAGGAAACTGGATCACCATCGTTCTAAAGAACATCTGGAAATGATCAGAACAAAATCAGAATCTCTTTTTTTATCTGATCATGAAGCTATTTGTAACCAAGCTAAAATAGCTGTACTTTTATTTTATTTTTTTAAATAAAGAGACCATTAATCACCTTCTATGGTTTACAGCTTTGTCTTCTATAAAAGTGCCAATCTCTCCATCAGACAGATGAATAAAACTCGTAGGGCACAGGGGGTGAGAATTAAGGTACTTACAGCTGTCTGTTTCTCCCATTAAAATACTTGATAACAGTAAAGTTGGAAGTCCTGCTTAGAATTAAACGTTTATTCAAGAAGAAATGTTCCAAACCCTACAATGAAAGCTAAAAGTGCTGCAGAAACGTCTAAAAGCAGACTGACGGGGTTCAATCCTCTCATTTTCAGGTCCGTCGCTCAGACACAGTGTCTCTGCAGAGCTTACAGTCAGTCAGGGATGGGCGCACCAAGCTGCAGCGAGGGGGAACTTCAGGAACTTCCTGGGTTTGTAATTCAATCCAGGTGATTTACAGCCGCAGGTCGTAGGTTTAATTCTCCTCTAAAACCCATTCTGTCCTCAGGCTGGAGGCAGGTCTGTTGACTCTGTGCAGAAAGGAATGAAAACTTAATTACTATCTGACATGTTTAATGATCGAACTGACTGTAAAGGTTGTGAAATGTTTCTGCATTCAGATATCAGAACTTTGTAGAATCGGCTCTGTTTTTAAAGGAATAGTACACCCAAAACATGATTAGCCTTCATTTTCTACTCACCCCCATGCTGAACAACACTCTGGAGTACTTTTTTGATATCTCAAATGCATCTGGAGATCTGGGAGGCTTCTTGCTGTCTGCTGACATTCAAATAATGGAGGTCTATGGTGCCCGAGCAGAAAGGTCCATAAAAGTCCACAAAAAACGTGTCAATATTCCTCCATACTGCTCGTCCAATGTATTCCAAGTGTCCTGAGTGGGTAGCATCCAGAATTTACTCGAAACGAAGTCATTTAGAATGTTTTTAGAGCATAAACAGTAGTGTATAGGATTTCCTAAAAGCGCGTTCACGACGCTACGGAAACCGCGGCAGACCACACCAGATGAAAGTGCGCATTCAGCGTCTGCTCTTCCAATAATGCAAGCGTAGAAGAAGAAATGTGTTGTTTACCTGTGCAAAGAAAGAAACAACGAAAGAAAAATGTCTGAGGACTTCAGTGTTGAGGAAGAGCATGAGTTCTTTGCCGAGCTGAATGCGCACTTTCATCTGGTTTGGTCTGCTGCGGTTTCCGTGGAGTCGTGAATGCGCTTTTAGGAAATCCTATACACTACTGTTTATGCTCTAAAAACATTCTAAATGACTTCGTTTCGAGTAAATTCTGGACGCTACCCACTCAGGACACTTGGAATACATTGGACGAGCAGTATGGAGGAATATCGACACGTTTTTTGTGGACTTTTATGGACCTTTCTGCCTCGGTCGCCATAGACCTCCATTATTTGAATGTCAGCAGACAGCAAGAAGCCTCCCAGATCTCCAGATGCATTTGAGATATCAAAAAAGTACTCCAGAGTGTTGTTCAGCATGGGGGTGAGTAGAAAACGAAGGCTAATCATGTTTTGGGTGTACTATTCCTTTAAGTTCATCTCCACCAACTTTAAACATCTACAGACCAAAAGCTTTAGTAATAAAACAGCTCAAACTCACTCAAATGTAATGGAGAACGACTCTATAAGTAATGTTTCAGATCCATCCATCGTGCTGGTGGAGATTCTCAGTCATCCAGGTCATAGTCATTCCGAAAAAGTTTAAACACCGGACACTGGAGTCCACTGGACTTTGTTTTTCAAGTTTGAAGACGTTTCGTTGACAGGAGGCATAATTTGCTAAGGCCATGCATTCCGCAGAACACTGCCATTGGCGCGTTGTTTTGGCTGCCAAGGGCCCCACCATGAGGCGGTTCTCTTTTCCCACAGGATACAGTTTGAGATATCAAAAAAAAAAAAAAACTCGGCACAAGAAAAGCACATGTAACACGAGACAGACATTTCAGCAGAGGGTCACATTGGAGGCTGGAGCCAAACGAAAGTCAATCGGGCATTTAAGCATCAGTTGTCTGTGTATGAAGAAGTGGGTTCAATTTGTCCATGAATGCTGTCCACAGGCCATTGTCCTTGATAAGCCATAAGTTTATCAACTGGCACTACAGTCCTGGACCTGGAGAGGTTTGATAAGGGGTGGAAGCCGAATCCAGAATAACACCTATTGTTTTGAGAGCAGGCTGCACAGGAATTCTCCGTAGCATAGGGCTCACCTGATGGTCCTGCTCATTCACAGCCTTTGTGAGGGCGTCAACCTCTGCCTGATCAATGCCCAAATTGCCGCCAACATCCTCTGTAACCTCTGTACATCAGGTATCCTCCAAATCCAAACAGGAGAAATCTGAGTATCATGAATCCGAAAATCCAAACTTCTTCAATATCCTCTACTGACAGCATTGTGAAACACACCATCCTCCAAGCCTTCCAGGAATCCAGGCTGTATCCCATGAAGTATGTCCTGGCAGGACAGGAAGGGTCCCATTTTCCCTGTCTTCCATTTGAGAAAATTAGATCGCATTGAGAGATCAGCTGACCAGATCCATTGTTTGAATTCAGGCGATATGAAGAGAGGGCTCAGAAACGACCAGACATATCAAAGCCGGGACAGAACAGCAGAAAAATGTCTCCTTCAAGAGTCAGAACAGAAGAGGATAATGCTGCCACCACCATATTGGTGAGGTGTTAAGATCTTATCTGGTCATCTTCCACAGGTTTGCCCTTCATTGCTCATGCAGACCTTTGAACTGGATCATATGACCTTTTTCTTCCAGGAAGGTCAGGTTTGTACTAATGAATAATGCATGTTGTGTTAAAAGAGCTGTACCTCACGAGCTGCCACAGCTCCTTCAGAGTCCTCGACTCGTTTTCGCCTTACCGTTCGCACACCAGCTGTTCATTCAGGTTTTCCAAGAAACCTCTGATGATTTATATGACTCCAAATACTTACCAAGTGAGTTAACTGGACTGTTGCTATAATAGCCAGTTTCACACTGCACTATTTTGCATTGATCCGTTGCTGCTTGTTATGACACGCCGAGCGGCTAATGTACCTGTCGATCGCGTGTAAACGTGATTCAAAAGATCTTCTTGCAGTACAAAAATTGTTCCAGCTAGATTAACCATTTTGTGCAGCAAATAATTTATTCCACGATGCACGGCCACAGGGATAACAATGACTCCGCCACAGCAGTCAAAAACTTGTATGCCCTTCCGGATTCAACACCTGTCAATTACCTGTCATCTCCTCGTTTATATACTGGAGCCGACAGCCCCATTTAGTGATCACAAAAAAAAAGAAACAAAAATACACATATTTGGCTCCAATAGTTGCTGTCACAGTGGGGGTGGAGGTTTGACAGGACCCAAATGCAGACTGAAGCTGAAGGAGTTTTCTTGAAGTTTAATTAACCAAAAGTTCAACAGAAGCAAAAATCAAAAACATTAATCCACAAAAATCCAACAACACTGAAGGCCAGGAATACTCAAAACAAGGGGACAAAGAAATGATGACAAACCAGCAAAGAGTCACTGAACAGGAGGAGAATAAATGGGAGAGACAAACAAAGACCAGGCTGATTAGCAGATTGGGAGCAGGTGTGAACAGAGGCAAGAAGGGAGCTAGAGAAAAGAAGACTGACACAAGAGGGCAAACAGGAAATATATAAAAACTCAGATACAATCAAAAATACCTAGAACACAAGAATGAAAAATAAGACCAATGAAAACTCAGAGATAAAAACTAGAACAACACCAAAACCATGACTGTTTATATTTAGGAATATTAGAGAAAAAGAAGGCTGAACACAAAAGCATGCCACACCTTTTAGATTTTTATTATAAACATTGTTCACAGTTTTTCTGCATTGATCATAGCATCATAATACCACTAGAGGTAATAACTGCAGGGACATTTTGCAACAACTCCTGAAGGCATTACATGTGCATGCTTCCTGCGACTGTTGCAGAAAAATGTGAATTTTTAATTAAATGAAGCTGCCTTAACCTTTGCTGTATGCTCAGCCTGGGGCATCAATCCGGAGGAATGATGTGTTTGGACGACAGTAAAAGAAACTATCGTCTGTCAGAGAGTCAACCACCAATCTGAGCTTTGTTTCAGTTGGATGAACCCACCTCACCTTCTGCCCGGAGGACGACCAATCAATCAAAACCAAATGAGCTGATTTGGAACATCAAGCATCCTAAATATGACCGGGGAGCTAAAAGCTGAAGTCCTTCAGCAACCAATTAAAGTTGGTATTGATCTGAAGATAAATGCAGATTAAAAAGGGGGAGAGAGCAAAAATTTAATTTTCTAAAAGAGAAACTAGATGGAAAGACTCCACTGCTGGCAGGCCGCCTCCCGTCTGCAGCCAAAGCCTGAGATGTTTCTCTGTTCAGAAATCAAAATCACTGTAATCCAGATAATGACTGCTCATCAGTCCGCTCACACAACCACTTCTTCCCAATCACAAGCAGCCCTCACAAATTAATGCACGCTCTCGTTGGAAGTGCTCGCTGCAGGCAGTTTGATCTGCAGCCGAAGCGATTTATCCTCCGCACTCAGCCAACTCCCAGTTTAACTTCAGATCAGCTCCAGACGGCGCCGGAACAAATGTTGATGTCCGACCAAACAGAGAAAACTTTAACCAGACCTTTGAAAAAGCTGAACTGATTCTCTGTAATTTTAGGATAAAACGTTGTTCATCACTGTGTGAATATTTGTTGATAACGACCGTAGCTTAAAACTTTTCCTGAATGCTATATTTGTTTACTGAAATTTACATCCTTTTAAAGAGAAGTTAATTATTTTATATCAGCTGTGCTGCTGCCATCAACACCTTTGTTTCTAGATGTTGGAGCCTGGACGGGGCCGCCTGTGGAGCTGGTTGACAATTCCCTTTTGTATCTATGTTTGTTTTTCTATGTCTGCTTCTGTCTCCTTGAACCCCAGTGGGCCTCAGCAGATGGCCGCTCACACTGAGCCTGGTTCTGCTGGAGGTTTCTTCCTGTTCGAAGGGAGTTTTTCCTCTCCACTGTCGCTACAAGCATGCTTAGTGTGAGGGATTGCTGAAGAGTCAATGAGTCGATGCAATCAGCTGGTTTTCCTCAGATAGAAAACTTTGAATCAATCTGACTGGATGATCTGGTTGAACTGGAAAGAGCTTTGGGATGAAATCTATTGGGAATTGGCTCAATTCTGCAGAGTGGGAGAATAGAGATAGAATGAAGCAGAATGATGAAAAAGGGGTCCCTATGTCCTCCAGCAGTCTAAGCCTATAGCAGCAGAACTATAGAGATAGCTCAGGATAACCTGAGCCACCCTAACTATAAGCTTTATCAAAAAGGAAAGTTTTAAGCCTAGCCTTAAAAGTATATAAGTATTTCATGGTACATCCGGTCCTCCATATTTTGCTCCATCTCCGATCCAATTTATAATCCTGCCTCCATGTCTGAACTCCTCATATCTGCCTCCCAGTTTTCTGAGTTTCAGGAAGGAAATACTTCGACCCTTTAGTGGCGCTGCAAACTATTATCCTTTATGATTCGTCTCTCTTCGCTGAACGCAGCCTTATATTAAACACTTCTATTCAAGTGAAGCAAACAACCTGAATAACTTGATCTGTTCAGGGTCTTAAAATCCAATAAATCTCGGCTGACGTCCTGCTTGTTTCCTGATCTACATCATGTTGAAGGGTTGGACCCCCTCCACATAAATTAGAGCAGAACCGTTCAGAGGGAACAACCTCGGGTCATTTAAAGTGTCCCGTCAGATTTATCACATCTGTAGAACATTTCTTCTATTTAATTAGGGCACCTTGATTCGCTGCACTCATTTAAAAAGCCTGATCTGCCCAGGCTTTACATGACGTGTGATAATTAAAGTGGCAGCTGATGTAAAGGCTCCCTGCTTGGAAAGCAGCTGTTAGAGTGGAGCAGAAAATGACTGTTTAACCTTCAGGAATGTTATCAGCGCTGCTCCTCAGGCTTCAGCTCCGTCTCCGGTGACTTCAGCTGCAGCCTGAATGTTTAACATCCAGAGGTTCTCACTGCAGCAGGAACCTCACAGCTGACCATTCATGATGTCTTTGCTTTTATCTGAGCCGGTAGATCTGAAGCATCAGTATCTTCAGACCTTCATGCGTAGGGCATAAATCAAGCTTTATCACCTGGATCTGGCCGCCATTTACGTCCTCCTGCAGATAAATCTGTTCTGAAGGGGAATACAGCCAACTTCCTGTCGGCCATATTGGAGATTAAAGGATAAATGTGTTTGTTGGGTTCAAAAATGTAGTTTTTTGTAAAAGGAAGAACTGAAATACACAGTAAGGGATTTTTCATACAGCTTCTGCAGAAGGAGAGACAATAGAAACCCCAGACTCAAACACATTGTCTCACACTGGACCTCCTCTGCAGAGCGTTTTATTAACAGAACATGACACATGGTTACAAACAGAGTATTGTTCTGACAGAACAATTGATCAGTTCATAAAGACAGGATGCTCTACTAGAATGAAAAGGCAGGATGGTCTCCTGACTGAATCATGAGACAGGAGTGGAGCATCTCATTTCTACAATGTTTCATATGAACACATATTACTTTAATAATTGTCATTGAATGAACCTAACAGTGTCCATACACATCACGTCTCTTTCTATGATACTAATTCTGCTGTTGTTTACCAACCTTTCATAAATTTGATCAAAGAAACTTAACAGTTAATAGGATCTAATGTCACACTAATCATTTGTCGCTGAAATCACTTTACATCGTAGCTCATATTTGGTAGTTCTATATTTGATAATGAAAGGTAAAACGAGTCGTAAATAGTATATGCCTCATTTCAGGGTATCCAGGGTTTCATCGGCTCCCATTGCAAATATTAATTTCTTTAATTTGTTTTTCCCATTTCTCCAAAGATTCAAATTCGATCATGTGATTAATATTTGGCAGAACCGTCTTTCAAAGTCTTATGACTTGGATCAAATGTTTTTGGTTTTCTTCTACAAGCTTCTCAGAATAGTTTGCTGTAACTTTGGCCCATACTTCCTGACAGGACTGTTTGGGCTGAGTTCAGGTTATTGGGACATTGCTATGGTTTCCTGGTTTCTCAGTCCAAAGTTTCCTTCCCTGTGTTTTCACAAATTGTAATCTTTCTTTCAATGCTAATTTGAACATCGTGGCTTCTTCCTCTCTGCGTGGCTTTTCGGTCCATGTAGGAGCAGGACTCTTTTTACTGTGGATATTATTCAGCAGTATGTTCTATCTGTTGCCTTTGGGTTGATTCACACATTTCACAACAGAACCTTCCACCTCTGAAGGAGAGAACTTTCAGACTTTTCGTATTGGTTGGTTTCTGCTGGTAAGGAGCATGTCGATAATCTAAATGTAACAAGTTAAAACTAGGCTTGGAATGAAATCCTAGTAAGACTGCCGCGCTATACTCAGTACTTGAGTTGAGGGGAGTTGAGGGGGGATGGCATCCCCCTTCTTAAATGACCATCCTCCCATACCATCCCCTATGACATTTTATCACTGAAGGTGTAAAATCTCTACTATATATTTACAGTGATAGCAATAATATTGCATTTTCAACATTTGGCAGGCTGTGGGCTTATAGCCTGAGCAAAAGAAATCAAATCAAAGAAGTGGCCTGCCATGACTATGAAGCTGATCCCAGTGGGAAATTAGTCCCTAACTACTTTGGGGAAGATTCTCAGTCATCCAGGTCATAGTCATTCCAAAAAAAGTGGGGGGAAAAAAACAATCCACTGGCCTTTTTTTTCCAAGTTTGAAGGCGTTTCGCTTCCCATCCAGGAAGCTTTGTCAATTCAAAATGTCAGGAATAGCGTTGAGTTCCAGGCTTTATACAGTAAAAAACATGCAAATTGGAATGGACGAACAGGTCCACCCCTTTGGAATGTCTGTCGTTTGGCTTCTTTGGTCAGAGATAGCCATGCTAACTATGTAGGAGCAGGGTTAGCCATCCCAGTCCAGCGACTGACTGCAGGTGTCTGTAAGGTGCCTTGGTCAAGGTCAATGATCGGCGTACCTGACATGTAACAACCATAGGCTACCATGCATAGTGCTTTAGGTTAATACAATATACTTTATAATAGGCTATGTATGCTCCATAAAAAATGTTAAAAAAATCGACCATCCCCCATGTTTTTTTTTAGCATTAGCATTAGACTACTGTCTGTACTTAAACATGCTGTAGGTTTTATCCATATAAAATCCATTATAAATTTTTCATCTGGATCATACTAGTTATACATCATACATATAAACTAAGGTTGAGTTAATCAATAATTCAAGTTTTATTAATAAACAGTTGGAATATACTGTTAAAAAGCTTTGTTGCAGGAAAAGGATGAATCTGTAAATGTAATTTTTTGAAGCAGCTAAAGATAATCAAAACACAGTTTTTATTATTTTTGCTGAAATGCAATATTTTAAGTTTAGTGTCAGGTGTCATTGTCAATTATGTAAGACATTTGACGCTTTAAATAAAAATAGTCTGTTTCTGGGAGAATAAGAGTAAAAACAAATAGAGGCAGAACGGTAAATAATGCTTAACATTCAAAAAATACCAGTTAGAGTTAGATATAAACCGAGCCACTCCTCCCAGACAGCTGTGGGTCAGTCTGAACGGAAAGTTAATTAGACACATAGATCAGCAGGGGAAGTTTTTAGAAAGTTTCCATCCCTGTTGAATTCTATTAATGGAAACCACTTTGATAAATTAATTTGTTTCTATACCAGCTGCTGTCGTCCAGCTGAACTAAGCTGAAAACGTCTCAGGAGGAACCATCCACAAGGTCGTTGCTTTCTTGATCTGTATTCAGCCATGTCTGCGGCTCGCAGAAGAAGAACAGAAGGTCAGAGAGACGGAGGAGGACAGATAAGAACATAGACGCTTAAAAAAGACACAGCTGCAGAGTTGGGCATGAGGGCTGCATACAAACGAGGAGGCCCGCGGCTCCCAACAAAGCCGGCAGAACCTCGTCAACAAACAGCATCTCTGCTATTCTCTCTGAAGAAGATCTGAGCCGAGAAAACAGACTAATGACGAAGCTTTGAGCTGAGCTCAACCTCACAGCACGTCCTGGATGGATGGATGGATGGATGGATGGATGGATGGATGGATGGATGGATGGATGGATGGATGGATGGATGGATGGATGGATGGATGGATGGATGGATGATGGATGGATGGATGGATGGATGGATGGATGGATGGATGGATGGATGATGGATGATGGATGGATGGATGGATGGATGATGGATGGATGGATGGATGGATTAATGGACGGATGGATGGATGGATGGATGGATTAATGGACGGATGGATGGATGGATGGATGGATGGATGGATGGATGGATGATGGATGGATGGATGGATGGATGGATTAATGGACGGATGGATGGATGGATGGATGGATTCATGGACGGATGGATGGATGGATGGATTAATGGACGGATGGATGGATGGATGGATGGATTAATGGACGGATGGATGGATGGATGGATGGATGGATGGATGGATGGATGAATGGATTAATGGACGGATGGATGGATGGATGGATGGATGGATGGATGCATGATGGATGGATGGATGGATGGATGGATGCATGATGGATGGATGCATGATGGATGGATGGATGGATGAATGGATTAATGGACGGATGGATGGGTGGATGGATGGATGGATGGATGGATGGACGGACGGATGGATGGATGGATGGATGGATGGATGGATGATGGATGGATGGATGGATGGATGGATGATGGATGGATGGATGGATGGATGATGGATGGATGATGGATGGATGGATGGATGATGGATGGATGATGGATGGATGGATGATGGATGGATGGATGGATGGATGATGGATGGATGGATGGATTAATGGACCGATGGATGGATGGATGATGGATGGATGGATGGATGGATGATGGATGGATGGATGGATGGATTAATGGACGGATGGATGGATGGATGGATGGATGGATTAATGGACGGATGGATGGATGGATGGATGGATGGATGGATGGATGGATGGATGGATGATGGATGGATGGATGGATGGATGGATGGATGGATGGATTAATGGACGGATGGATGGATGGATGGATGGATTAATGGACGGATGGATGGATGGATGGATTAATGGACGGATGGATGGATGGATGGATGGATTAATGGACGGATGGATGGATGGATGGATGGATGGATGGATGAATGGATTAATGGACGGATGGATGGATGGATGGATGGATGGATGGATGGATGGATGGATGGATGGATGCATGATGGATGGATGGATGGATGGATGCATGATGGATGGATGCATGATGGATGGATGGATGGATGAATGGATTAATGGACGGATGGATGGGTGGATGGATGGATGGATGGATGGATGGATGGATGGACGGACGGATGGATGGATGGATGGATGGATGGACGGATGGATGGATTAATGGACGGATGGATGGGTGGATGGATGGATGGATGGATGGATTAATGGACGGATGGATGGATGGATGGATGGATGGATTAATGGACGGATGGATGGATGGATGGATGGATGGATGGATGGATGGATGCATGATGGATGGATGCATGATGGATGGATGGATGGATGGATGGATGGACGGATGGATGGATTAATGGACGGATGGATGGGTGGATGGATGGATGGATGGATGGATGGATGGATGGATGAATGGATGGACGGATGGATGGGTGGATGGATTAATGGATGGATGGATGGATGGATGGATTAATGGACGGATGGATGGATGGATGGACGGATGGATGGGTGGATGGATGGACGGATGGATGGATTAATGGATGGATGGATGGATGGATGCATAATGGATGGATGCATGATGGATGGATGGATGAATGGATGGATGGATGCATAATGGATGGATTGATGGATGGATGGATGGATGGATGGATTAATGGATGGATGGATGGATGGATGGATGGATGGATGATGGATGGATGGATGGATGGATGGATGGATGGATGGATGGATGGATGGATGGATGGATGGACAGACGGAGGGACGGATGGATGGATTGATGGACGGATGGATGGATGGATGGATGGATGGATGATGGATGGATGGATGGATGGATGGATGGATGGATGGATGGATGGATGGACGGACGGAGGGACGGATGGATGGATGGATGGATGGATGATGGATGGATGGATAGAATGATGGATGATGGATGGATGGATTAATGGATGGATGGATGGATGGATGGATGGATGGATGGATGGATGATGGATAGATGGATGGATGGATGGATGGATGGATGGATGGATGATGGATGGATGGATGGATGGATGGACAGACGGAGGGACGGATGGATGGATTGATGGATGGATGGATGGATGATGGATGGATGGATGGATGGATGGACGGACGGAGGGACGGATGGATGGATGGATGGATGGACGGACAGACGGAGGGACGGATGGATGGATTAATAGATGGATGGATGGACGGACGGAGGGACGGATGGATGGATTAATGGACGTATGGATTAATGGATGGATGGATGGACAGACGGATGGATGGATGGATGGACGGACGGAGGGACGGATGGATGGATTAATAGATGGATGGATGGACAGACGGATGGATGGATGGATGGATGATGGATGGATGGATGGATGGACGGACGGAGGGACGGATGGATGGATGGATGGATGGATGGATGGATGGACGGACGGACGGAGGGACGGATGGATGGATTAATAGATGGATGGATTAATAGATGGATGGATGGACAGACGGATGGATGGATGGATGGATGGATGGATGGACGGAGGGACGGACGGATGGATGGATTAATAGATGGATGGATTAATGGATGGATGGATGGACAGACGGATGGATGGATGGATGGATGGATGGATGGACGGATGGATGGATGGATGGATGATGGATGGATGGATGGATGGACGGACGGAGGGACGGATGGATGGATTAATGGACGGATGGATGGATGGATGGATTAATGGATGGATGGATGGACAGACGGATGGATGGATGGATGGATGGATGGATGATGGATGGATGGATAGATGGAGGGACGGATGGATGGATTAATGGACGGATGGACAGACGGATGGATGGATGGATGGATGGATGGATTAATGGATGGATGGATGGATGGATGGATGGATGATGGATAGATGGATGGATGGATGGATGATGGATGGATGGATGGATGGATGGATGGATGGACAGACGGAGGGACGGATGGATGGATTGATGGATGGATGGATGGATGGATGGATGATGGATGGATGGATGGATGGACGGACGGAGGGACGGATGGATGGATGCATGGATGATGGATGGATGGATGGATGGACGGACGGAGGGACGGATGGATGGATGGATGGATGGATGGATGGATGGATGGATGGATGGACGGACGGAGGGACGGATGGATGGATGGATGGATGGATGATGGATGGATGGATAGAATGATGGATGATGGATGGATGGATTAATGGATGGATGGATGGATGGATGGATGGATGGATGATGGATAGATGGATGGATGGATGGATGGATGGATGGATGGATGGATGATGGATGGATGGATGGATGGATGGACAGACGGAGGGACGGATGGATGGATTGATGGATGGATGGATGGATGATGGATGGATGGATGGATGGATGGACGGACGGAGGGACGGATGGATGGATGGATGGATGGACGGACAGACGGAGGGACGGATGGATGGATTAATAGATGGATGGATGGACGGACGGAGGGACGGATGGATGGATTAATGGACGTATGGATTAATGGATGGATGGATGGACAGACGGATGGATGGATGGATGGACGGACGGAGGGACGGATGGATGGATTAATAGATGGATGGATGGACAGACGGATGGATGGATGGATGGATGATGGATGGATGGATGGATGGACGGACGGAGGGACGGATGGATGGATGGATGGATGGATGGACGGACGGACGGAGGGACGGATGGATGGATTAATAGATGGATGGATTAATAGATGGATGGATGGACAGACGGATGGATGGATGGATGGATGGATGGACGGAGGGACGGACGGATGGATGGATTAATAGATGGATGGATTAATGGATGGATGGATGGACAGACGGATGGATGGATGGATGGATGGATGGATGGACGGATGGATGGATGGATGGATGATGGATGGATGGATGGATGGATGGACGGACGGAGGGACGGATGGATGGATTAATGGACGGATGGATGGATGGATGGATTAATGGATGGATGGATGGACAGACGGATGGATGGATGGATGGATGGATGATGGATGGATGGATAGATGGAGGGACGGATGGATGGATTAATGGACGGATGGACAGACGGATGGATGGATGGATGGATGGATGGATTAATGGATGGATGGATGGATGGATGGATGGATGATGGATAGATGGATGGATGGATGGATGATGGATGGATGGATGGATGGATGGATGGATGGATGGACAGACGGAGGGACGGATGGATGGATTGATGGATGGATGGATGGATGGATGGATGATGGATGGATGGATGGATGGATGGACGGACGGAGGGACGGATGGATGGATGCATGGATGATGGATGGATGGATGGATGGACGGACGGAGGGACGGATGGATGGATGGATGGATGGATGGACGGACGGAGGGACGGATGGATCGATTAATGGACGGATGGATTAATGGATGGATGGATGGACAGACGGATGGATGGATGGACGGACGGAGGGACGGATGGATGGATGATGGATGGATGGATGGATGGACGGACGGAGGGACGGATGGATGGATGGATGGATGGATGGACGGACGGACGGAGGGACGGATGGATGGATTAATAGATGGATGGATTAATAGATGGATGGATGGACAGACGGAGGGACGGATGGATGGATTAATAGATGGATGGATTAATGGATGGATGGATGGATGGATGGATGGATGGATGGACGGATGGATGGATGGATGGATGGATGGATGATGGATGGATGGATGGATGGATGGACGGACGGAGGGACGGATGGATGGATTAATGGATGGATGGATGGACAGACGGATGGATGGATGGATGATGGATGGATGGATAGATGGATGGACGGATGGAGGGACGGATGGATGGATTAATGGACGGATGGACAGACGGATGGATGGATGGATGGATGGATTGACGGACGGAGGGACGGATGGATGGATTAATAGATGGATGGATTAATAGATGGATGGATGGACAGACGGATGGATGGATGGATGGATGGACGGACGGACGGAGGGACGGATGGATGGATTAATAGATGGATGGATTAATGGATGGATGGATGGACAGACGGATGGATGGATGGATGGATGGATGGACGGACGGAGGGACGGATGGATGGATTAATAGATGGATGGATTAATGGATGGATGGATGGACAGACGGATGGACGGATGGATGGATGGATGGATGGACGGACGGAGGGACGGATGGATGGATTAATAGATGGATGGATTAATAGATGGATGGATGGACAGACGGATGGATGGATGGATGGATGGATGGACGGACGGAGGGACGGATGGATGGATTAATAGATGGATGGATGGACAGACGGATGGATGGATGGATGGACGGACGGACGGAGGGACGGATGGATGGATTAATAGATGGATGGATTAATGGATGGATGGATGGACAGACGGATGGACGGATGGATGGATGGATGGATGGACGGACGGAGGGACGGATGGATGGATTAATAGATGGATGGATTAATAGATGGATGGATGGACGGACGGAGGGACGGATGGATGGATTAATAGATGGATGGATTAATAGATGGATGGATGGACAGACGGATGGATGGATGGATGGATGGATGGATGGATGGACGGACGGAGGGACGGATGGATGGATGGATGATGGATGGATGGATGGATGGATGGATGGATGGATGGATGGATGGATGGACAGACGGATGGATGGATGGATGGATGGATGGATGGACGGATGGATGGATGGATGGATGGATGGATGATGGATGGATGGATGGATGGATGGACGGAGGGACGGATGGATGGATTAATGGACGGATGGATGGATGGATGGATGGATGGATTAATGGATGGATGGATGGACAGACGGATGGATGGATGGATGGATGGATGGATGGATGGATGGATGGATGATGGATGGATGGATAGATGGATGGACGGATGGAGGGACGGATGGATGGATTAATGGACGGATGGACAGACGGATGGATGGATGGATGGATGGATGGACGGACGGATGGATGGATGGATGGATGGATGGATAGATGGATTGACGGATGGAGGGACGGATGGATGGATTAATGGACGGATGGACAGATGGATGGATGGATGGATGGATGGACGGATGGATGGATGGATGGATGGATAGATGGATTGACGGACGGAGGGACGGATGGATGGATTAACGGACGGATGGACAGACGGATGGATGGATGGATGGATGGATGGATGGATGGATGGATGGATGGATGGATGGATGGATGGACGGATGGATGGATGGATGGATGGATTGACGGACGGAGGGACGGATGGATGGATTAATGGACGGATGGACAGACGGATGGATGGATGGATGGATGGATGGATGGATTAATGGATGGATGGACAGATGGATGGATGGATGGATGGATGGATGGATGGATGGATGGATGGATGGATGGATGGACGGACGGATGGATGGATGGATGGATTGACGGACGGAGGGACGGATGGATGGATTAATGGATGGATGGACAGATGGATGGATGGATGGATGGATGGATGGATGGATGGATTGACGGACGGAGGGACGGATGGATGGATTAATGGACGGATGGACAGACGGATGGATGGATGGATGGATGGATGGATGGATGGATGGATTGACGGACGGAGGGACGGATGGATGGATTAATGGACGGATGGACAGACGGATGGATGGATGGATTGACGGACGGAGGGACGGATGGATGGATTAATGGACGGATGGACAGACGGATGGATGGATGGATGGATGGATGGATCTATCCAGTTCAGGGCTAGCATCTGGTGTCAGTAGGAAGGAACTGGTTTCTTCTATCAGGGCAGACCTTCCATCAGAACCAGTCCCAGTAAACCTGCTGCTGTCATGGTGGAACTGGACTTCAGAGAACAGAAAACACTGACTCAGCGGTTCTGGAGCTGATGATCTGGCTCAGCAGAGGGATCCATGGATGAAAACACGTTGCTAACAGCAACAGCAGCTGCATCAAAGGTCCAGACCTGGTGTATCACCGTCTATGCATCCGGTTCCTAAAGTAGTGACCAATAAACAGCATGAAAACCAGTTTAGTCCTGAAGTTTAATCCCAGTTTATTCTGATTAGGAACGATGAGGTCAGGTTTAATGAACCCAAACCCCTTTCAGCCACATGTAGACGTCAAGTTCTGTCTCCTCACATCAAACCTCGCTGGGTTTCATTATCCATCACAGCCGTTCTTTCTTCACTCGTTTTTCTGTTTCTTCTCAGGAACCTTTATGTCATTTCTCATTTTATAAAGGTTCATCTGAAGCTAATTCCCTCTAAAATCTCCTGTGTAAAAATCATCCCTCTGACCTCCCATCAGGACAACATACTAAAAGATTTGAATTTAGAAACCTTATGTCTATTCAGCAGCTTTATTTAATGGTTTAACATTTTTACTTGACTAAAAACCAAACCAACAAATAAATCCTATAAACTGCACCAGTTAGGGTTACTACTAATGAAAACAAATGATGACAGAGAGCAATGGAAACCCTCACGTAAAGGTTCTTAAACCTTAAATAAAAGCTTGCAGTTCACAGCAGAGGCTTTATTTAAAGAATTGACAGAAAAAAAGCGAAGGACTGGGTCGAATGTTTTTAAATAAAGCTTTAAAAAAGCAGCACCTGCAGCGACACGCCGCCGCCACAGTTAATTAGACATAAAAACGCTGGAGTTAGAGGCTTTTCCTCTGCAGGAACATCAAGTCTCTGCTTGCTTATTTTCACTGAGATGAAGCCGAAGGGAAACAAACACGGACGTAAAGCCAGGAGATCAATCTGGAGACTGACAGCCTGCTTTAGATTACTTCACTCTGGAGATATACTGGAAAAACAATCTAGGAATAAGATAAAATTTCCTAAATTACGGGTATTTACCCTTAATTTGAGTAGATAAATGAGATAATTTGTCAATGGAATTAGTATTTTTACTCTTAAAATAAGATAATGAGATACTATGCACTTAAAAAGACAATGCACTTGTGTTTTCGTATTTAATTGTCTTGCTCCATTGGCAAAATGTCTCTTTTATCTCCTCAATCTAAGAACCAATGCGCTTCTTTAAGAAAAAATGACTTATCTAGACTTCAATCTTTTCCAGTGATGTTCACTGCAAAAAAGGAACATCTACACAAGTGTAATAAACTTTAATTCAGCATTTTGTTCTTATTACACTTGTTTTTCAATGTATTTTCTTAGTAAGACTGAATATTGTTAAGATTATTTGACTTGTTTCAAGAAAATACATTGTTTTCATCCTAACTAGATAATACAACTAATTCTAAGCAGCTTTTTTCTTAAATAGCAAACATTGCGGACTGAGTCGCTTTAACATTTAGACTGTGAGTACATTTTTACTTGTTTCAAGACAATAGGACAATCCATATTAACCTGTTTTAAGAACTGACCCCATCTCATTAAGATATTCCAGCTAATCAAATCTGATTGCGTTCAAATTGATAAAAATTTATAGGGTTATTGAGATTATCATTGGTATAGCTTTGAGATTCTGGGTAAGCGTTAGGTTAGGTTCTGTGCAGCCCTCAGCTTTGTGTTTTTTTTTGTTTTGTTTTGTTTTTTTGGCGGGTGGGGGGGGTATTTCGCTTAATTCTGTGACATTTCGCAATAAAAAAAACGTTTTGAAGTTTTTGTCAGGTGTATTTTTCCCCATACATTCACTACACCTAAATAATGAAAGTAATTCTAGCTAAGAAAAACAGACTAGTTTTAAGCCTTTAAATGAACTGGTATCAAGTACATTGCCTTGTTTTTAAGCCTGTTCTATGCTTGTTTTGAGCAATAATTGGTTAGAGGACATTTAATTCTAAGCAATAATGACTAATAAATGAGAAAACATTGCTTAAAATAGGAGAAAAAATCTTAACAAGTAAAAGAAAAAATTGATTTTTCTACTTGATTTAAGTTTTTTTGGATGCTTACTACTTGGATATTATGTTCTTGTTTTAAGAAATCTTACCAAGTCTCATTTGCTTGCTCAAAATAAGCAATTATTCACTTAAAACACTATATTTTTTTCTTATTTTTTTGTGTTTACCTTGTGAAGAGGGAAACTGTGCAGTATTTCAACTTTTCTATGCATTTTAATGCTGAAAAGTAGTAAACCTGCCAACAACAATTTGTTACTTGAAGACAAACTGTTTTCAGAAATATTCCTTTAGATGAAACCTTGTACACTGCAAAAAATAGAAACCTCAATAAGTTATTTTTTCTTAAAATAAGTGAATTTTTCCTTGAATTGAGGACGTAAGTAAGACACTTTGCCAATGGAACAAGACAATTTCCTTTTAAAATAAGAAAAAACTATTTTATCGTCTTATTTCAAGTAAATATTATCTAACTATCTTATTTTAAGAGTAAAAATACTCATTCCATTGGCAGATCATCTTATTTACCTGCTCAAATTAAGGGTAAATATACTTAATTTAAGAATTTTTTTACTTATTTCTGCATTGTTTTTGCAGTGTAATAATAAAAATTAAAAAAGATCCGTGCACTGGAAGAAATAAAAATCTAGATACAGTAAGTCATTTTTTCTTCAAATAAGTGCATTTGTTCTTGAATTGAGGAGTTAATAGACCAATTTTGGCAATGGAACAAGACAATTCACATTTAAAATAAGAAAAACATAATTGCATTGTCTTATTTCAAGTGCATATTATCTAGTTATCTTATTTGAAGAGTTAAAATACTCATTCCATTTGCAAACTATCTCATTTACCTGCTCAAATTAAGGGTAAATACACATAATTTAAGAAATGTTTACTTATTTCTAGATCATTTTTGCAGTGTGCTGCTGCTGCTGCAGTTTTGTTGGTTTTATTGGATGTACTGAGGGAGCGAGGCTCCAGCAGGGTGAGGACGAGCAGCCCTCCTCCAGGTCTTCAGCCAGCGATTGGGTCTGAACACGCTGAGTCTGCTGCAGGCGTCTGACACTGCTTAACAAGCATTAGAGGCTGTCAGATCTCTGTTCTTCTCCACGCCACGGCTGAGCTTTAAAAGATGACGGACGTGTCGGTCGGAGTGGGCGGCCGCTCCGGGCTGCAGCTCAGACATCTGAAATATGTGAATCACTTCAGTTAGTTATGAGGGAAATGGATCTGCAGGAGCGGAGCTGAGGGACGGACTAACCTGGACGCCTCACACACCAGAGAGAAGATTAGGAGAGGTTCTGTTGAACCTGGAGAAGAGAAGAACCGGAGAAAGATCTATCAGCTTCTGAAATCCAGGACAGATCAATCATCTCAGAGATGCATCAACCGCATTAAGAGTTTCAGATAAAAGCTGCAGCAGGTCCTGCTTTAAAAAGTCTGAGAAGCTACAGTAAAGACGCTGCTGCTTAACTTTTCTACAGTCAGATCGTTAACAAAAATGACACCAATTTAGATAAATGATAGATTAATTTCAACATAGTCCTTTCACTAAAGTTTAAATGTACTGAGCCCAAAAAGCGACACAGAAAAATAATACTTTCTCATGTGCAGCAGTTATAGTTTTGCAAAGTAGCTGCAGCGATGAAGACTTCTGGTTTAACTTATAGACCTCTTGGATCAAGTTAATATCAGACTGACCTCTTCTGTTTTTTAACCACTAATCCATTTTCCAGATAGTTTGTAAACATCCATCTATATCCACTCAGTTGACCAGTCCTTTGCAGTCGTGTTTGAATGAACATAATCAAGGTTTGTGGATCCTTTGCACCGAAATAGACCATGGGACCTAAGGTTACGTTTTAAGTGACATTCAGACCCAACATAATGGTGACGTCTTGCAAGCAATGCCGTGATGTCTTTGTATGGTAGCCCAAACTGATAATATAGCCTAATTAGTTAATGTACGTCAGTTTTAATAAACACGGTTGTCCGAAATACTCGATGATGCGAGAAAGTACCTGATGCACATGAGAAACTAATTGGTGCACATGAGAAAGTATCTGATGCACACAGGAATATATCTGGTGCACACGAGAGAATGTATCTGATTTGCACGAGAAAGTATCTGGTATGCATGAGAGAGTATTTGACATTCACGAGAAAGTAACTAGTGCACGCAAGAAACTAACTGGTGTGCACGAGAAAGTAACTGCTGCACATTAGAAAGCACACACTCGAAAAAATCAAAAGTACAGATACTTGTGTTAAAAAATACTCTGGTAAAAGTGGAAGTACTGATTAAACTTCTTTACTCAAGTAAAAGTAACAAAGTACAAAAGTATAAAAGTAAAAGTAGAAAGCAATTTTTTCATGCCGTTGCCTACATTTTAAATGGATGTCTGCCAATAGGACTAGATCTCCGTTGTGTTCATTTTCAATCATCTCGTCGTCCATGCTACTATGCTAACGCCACCGCCACCAAGCTGCAATGATTTGCCACCAATGAATACCGCCGAATCTGTCGATTCATCTTGTAGTGGTGCGTCAAATGCAACGTAGATTCCCATCCAATTAGATTGAATTTGGTATTGATGACGTGAAAAATAATAACGGTAACTCCATTGAAATGATTCAAAACTAAAGTAACAAGACAATTTTTAAAATGTAAGGAGTAGAAAGTACAGATATTTGTGTAAAAATGTAAGGAGTAGAAGAAAAAAGTCGCCATAAAAATAAGTAGTAAAGTAAAAATATCAGAAAAATCTACTTGAGTACAGTAACAAAGTATTTGTACTTCGTTACTTCCCATCTCTGTTCAAGAGTAATAATACTAATTCAATTGGCAAATCATGTTTAAATTTGAAATCAAATTAACGGTTAATACACTTAATCTAAGACAGTTTTTACTTATTCATAGATGTTTTTGCAGTGTGCTGCTGCTGCTGCAGTTTTGTTTATTTTATTGGATGTACTGAGGGAGCTAGGCTCCAGCAGGGCGAGGAGGAGCAGCCTTCCTCCAGGTCTTCAGCCAACGATTGGGTCTGAACACGCTGTTGATGGTGCTTAACAAGCATTAGTATTAAGACGGTTAGCATTAGCTATAAGGATGGAACTTTTCTAAAGGTCAAAAACTTACTTTATGTGCTGATTTTTTCATCATGAAATGTTTTATTATCAATATGCTGGTTTATTTTTTTATCTGTGGAGCCTTACGGATACAAAAAAATATAAGATTAGGTTTATAATGCGGCCTCAGGAAGGTCGTTGGTAATCCGGTGTGGATGTTAAGAGGTTAAAAGAAAGCAGCTCATCTCTTTCCACAGAAATGATCTATTATTTGTCAGTTAATCTCTCTCTAACCCGTTAATCCAGCTACCTGCTGGACGGCGCGTTGAAGAGGCCGTCGCTGCTGAAACACTCCACGGTTCTGTGGATTCAGCATCTGTGGGATCGGCCCACGCTTCCAGCGCTCTGACCTGAGGTCGGCCGGTCCTCCCACACCGTGTGGCGTGATTCACATGGTGCACAAGCTGTGGTGAATACGAGCCTTTCAGCCCACAGCTCAGAGGTCCCACAGCTGGTAAAAATCCTGCTATTGTTCTGAGAGCCTCTGCACAACAAGGCCTCTTATAAAGTGTTGATTTACTCTGCAGTCATTTCTGCAGATGACCTTTGACCTGCTTCCCGCGGCGATAAATTACTGGCTGTCAGCGTCTGATAGATTAATTCATCCGCAGGAGAAACTTCCTTTCCTCGGAGGTCAGAACTGGGACAGAACGTCTGGGAAAAGAAAAACTGTACAATCCATCAGCGTTCAAAGTTAGAGCAGAAGCAGAAAACTTCACCAGTGGTTCAGCCCGGTAGAACCTGCTTGGACCTTTCAGAACCGCCTTAATTCTGGATGTCAAAGATTTAACCAAGTGTCAGAAACGTTCCTCAGAGGTTCCGGTCCGCCTGATGGAATCAGACGGTTTCTGCAGATTTATCGGCTGAAGATCTGATCTCTGTGACGTGGAGCCAGAATCCAGTCCGGAACCAGAATCAGGCTGGATGTGGGATTCAAATGATGCTCGGTTCGTGTAAATAGACCCAAAGAAAACATCTGGATACACTTCAGGTCACAGTGACAACAAAAACAGCTTTAGCTTAAAACTGCTGACATTATCCAAGCTCTATGGTACGACGGAGTGTTAGGGCCAGGCTAGAGATTTATTTTTTCTATTTCGAGAATAAAATCGTAACTTACGAGAATAAAGTCGTAAAATTAAGAGAATAAAGTCGTAACATTATTAAAAGTAAAGTCACAAAATTACGAGAATTAAGTTAAAACATTAAAAATAAAGTTATGAAATTATGAGAATAAAGTCGCAACACTAGGAGAATAAATTACAAGTTTAAAGTAGTAACATTATAAGAATTAAGCAACATTATAAGAATAAAGTCATAAAAATTGGGGATAAAGTTACTATAATAAAGTTGCTATGAGCATAGTCAAAAAATTACGAGAATAAAGTCATAATATTACGACAATAATGTCATAATATTATAAGAATAAAGTCAAAAAATTATGAGAATAAAGTCAAAAAATTACGAGAATAAAGTCATAATATTACGACAATAATGTCATAATATTATAAGAATAAAGTAAAAAAAATTACGAGAATAAAGTCAAAAAATTACGAGAATAAAGTCATAATATTACGACAATAATGTCATAATATTATAAGAATAAAGTCAAAAAATTACGAGAATAAAGTCATAATATTACGACAATAATGTCATAATATTATAAGAATAAAGTCAAAAAATTACGAGAATAAAGTAAAAAAATTACGAGAATAAATTCATAATATTACGACAATAATGTCATAATATTATAAGAATAAAGTCAAAAAATTACGAGAATAAAGTCAAAAAATTACGAGAATAAAGTCATAATATTACGACAATAATGTCATAATATTACACAAATAAATCGTAATATTTAGAGAATAGTCATAGTATTATGAGAATAAAGTTGTATTTTCTGACATTTCTTCCCAGAAGCCCTTTCTTCCCTAAAATGAGGAATGTGGAGCATCATGGGAAGTTCTTTTTTTTTTTTTTTTTTATCATGGGAAGTTCTACTTTAGCATCGGTTTGATAAATCAGGAAATCTTTTAGTGGACTCTGGTTGCTGATTGGTGGAGCTGGTCGGCCGTCATCTGCTGGGCGGAGCTCCAAGCTTTCTTTCTGAAATGGGTTTTTGTTTGATGACTTTATTCTCCTAATGTTACAACTTAATTCTCCAAATTAAAAAAATCTAAAACCTCTCTAGCCTGGCCCTTATACTCTGTTGTACTATGGAGTGAATTTCACTCCGTTATTTTTATGATCAAGAGACATATTTTGTAAAAATTTATCCAGAAATGAAACTTTAGGAAAGTTTTGTTCAAAAAAGGTTTTTCTGAAATTAGCTTAGCTTTTTTCTTAGATTTTATTTCTTTATCTGGTTTATGTTTTATATTTTATTTTTTTCAAATTAAATTTTTTCGGTTAAAGTTAAATAGAAATATGACATCACATGTTTTACAGGTTTTATATTTACATTTTTTCCTTTTCATATCACTTTTTCAGAATTAGAACTACGTTTGTCTCGTCACCTAAAGGCCAATATAAAAACACGAACTTATGATGCAAACATTGACCGATAGCATGTTGTTGCTAACGTTCATTTAGACCAATAGAAATGAGGCTTTGCTCCTCATTCTAGATAAAAGAACAGATCTATTCAGTTCATAAAACTCAATCTTAAAAACAGAAATTTTGAAACGAAATTTGAAAATAAAATGAGCAAAAAGGAAAAACTTAAAAAACATTGGCAAACATGACATTTTAAAACCTAAAATAGGAAAAAATAGTTTTTTTTTATCTGAGAATACAGCAAAGTTATTATTAAAAATTTTCTTTAAATCAAGGTTTCATTTTTGAAATTTCAATTTCCAAACCATGTTTTTTGCTGCATCGATAATCAAACAATCCACTGAATTTAAATCAAACCACCTGAATGTTCGCCTAGAAACGTTTATCCTGTTTATCCAGTTCTGGAGTGAATTATAATCTTAGTTATTTGCAGACATAAACATTAGCCTGCATGTGTTTCTGCTGCTTTAGCTGCACGGCTCCACAGGTTCTGCTTTGATAGACGATGTTCTTTCAGAACCTGGTTGTTCAGGAGCAGCTATTAGCTTCTAAGATCCTCCTCTGACATCGTAAACACCTTGTGGCTCTGCAGAAACTCTTTCTGACCGATCTGAAACTACAGGGATGGTTGTTTTTGAAAATCCCTGCAGGTATTTCTTCCTTATTCCAGTTTGAACATCAGTATCTCATCTTCATCACGTCTAGATGATTAGATGCACCGAGTTGCTTCATATTGATTCAAAAAATGAATGATTATCTAAAGCTATGATTAAAAACATTTATTGAAAGGACATCTGATGGTTTCCACTGAAACGTTCCAGGCTGTTAGAAAACCTACTCCGGTTCAGACCAAAGGGAAAAAGAGGTGGTTTCCTAAACGAGACGCTCGGTCGGTCAAAGCCTCTGTGCTCAGTCAGCAAACACAGGAATGTCATTAAGGCGTTTTTAATGTTTCGGCTTCGAGGAATGCGGAGCTGAGCAACAAAGGCAGCCTTTCTCTAACCAGAACTACTGAGACGCTGCTCCTTCTCCGTCTTCACAGACTCTGATCTGCTCTGCTGGGAAGGTGCATGAGCCAGGATGAAGGGAGGGAGTCACAGGAGACCTGCAGCTCACATCTTCTCTCTGTAAATTAGTTCAGAAACTAAACGCTGCCGCACCTCCTTCAGTTCTGGTTCTGAAAACACCGGATCAGCAGATCTCTGAAGATCTATCGGGTCTTTTTGATCCATTCCTTTTAGAGACAGGCATCCGCACTGGAAAAATGATCTAAAAATGAGCAAAAAGGTCTTAAATTAAGTGTATTTACCCTTAATTTGAGCAGGTAAATGAAATAGTTTCCCAATGGAATGAATGTTTTTACTCTTAAAATGAGATACTTAGATAATATGCACTAGAAATAAGACAATGCAAAAGTGTTTTCTTATTTTAAACCTGTTCCATTTGCAAAATGTCTCTTATTTCCTCAATTTAAGAACAAATGCACTCTAGACTTATCTAGATTTAGATTTTTTCCAGTGTAGTCCCACATTGCAAAAAACTGAAATCTAAATAAGTTATGTTTTCTTCAAATAAGGGCCTTTTTTTCTTTAATTGAGGAGGTAAGTGAGACACTTTGCCAATGGAACAAGACAATTTACATTTAAAATAAGAAAGAATTGTCTTATTTGAAGTGTATATTATCTAATTGTCTTATTTTAAGAGTAAAACTACTGATTCCATTGGCAAATCATTTTATTTACCTATTAAAATTAAGGCTAAATACACTTAATTTAAGACATTTTTATTTATATTTAGAACGCTTTTACAGTGCAAAACCTTTGATTACTTTGATTACAGTGCAAAAAACGATCTAGAAATAAGTAAGAATTTCTTAAATTAAGTTTATTTATCCTTATTTTAAGTAAGTAAATGAGATAGTTTGCCAATGGAATGAGTATTTTTACTCTTAAAATAAGATAATTAGATAATATGCACCTAAAATAAGACAACATAATTGTGTTTTCTTGTTTTAAATCTATATTGTCCATTAGCAAAATGTCTCTTTTGCCTCCTCAATTCAAGAGAAAATGCACTTATTTAAAGAAAAAATGACTTATGAATGATTTTTTTCCAGTGTAGAAAACTATTTTGTGTTTTTCTGTACTGAGTTGAAGGAAACTGACCCAATGACTTATTGATCGATGCTCTGAAAACAATTAAGAAAGGAAGAACAGATCAAATAAGGAGGGAAACAGACCAGAAAACTGCAGTTAACTAAACAAATTTAACACAATTGGAAAAGTTTCTTTTTAAAGGAGCATTAAAAGGAAAAAAAACTAAGCTAGAAATGAATACATTAACATTTTAATCAGCTTTTAAATACCTGAAAACAAAAACACCTTCCAGCTGAGGTTAGTGTTAGTCTGCTTTGATAAAAGGAAACTGCAGGAAATGAAAAGGCTGGAATGAAAATGAAAGCCTGCCAGTGAAATGTAGAAGCTCGCCGTCTGTGGCCACGTCTCTGCCTGGCAGATAAACCCAGAGTTAATTAACAGACGTTAATGTTTCAGTCTGCAGCTCATTTGTTCTTCTTATCGAATCGACCTCCAGAGGAAAAACTCTCCTCTCCCCCTCACAGTGAAATTCACCGGGAAGGAAAACCCGCTAAACACTCGTGAAAAACAATCAGCATTTATCAAACCCACTCTAAGAAACAAACTGCAACACAGAAGCTGAGGACTTCAGCCTCAGCTGTTGTGCAGCTGGTTTTAATCCATGCAGAGGGAAAAACATGCAGCCTTCCTGATTGCATGTTTGCCATCACCTAACAGCTGCTGGACGTCTTCAGACCAGAGGTGGGAGTTTTCAGGCTGGCAGGAAGCAGCTGCTTGCTGTGAAACCACAGACAGACGTCTTACTGCAGGTGTTGAAGAAATCCATCTCCTCCTCTGATTCATTTCTATAGCTCCAATCCACAATGCATGTCAGCTCAACGCACGTTAAAAAGACAATAATCTGATCCTTCAGTCTCATTAAAGGTTCAAAGTTTTCTATCCAAGAAAAACCAGCTGATTGCATCCAGTCGCTGACTTTACAGGATTCTTTTCTCCTGGAGACAGTAGATATATAGGCTACTCGCCTTGTCACTGAATCTACAGCAATCCCTCAGACATGCATGCATTCAGCGACAGTGGAGAGGAAAAACTTATTTTTAACAGGAAGAAACCTCCAGCAGAACCAGGCTCAGTGTGAGCGGCCATCTGCTGAGGCCCACTGGGGTTCAAGGAGACAGAAGCAGACATACAAGAGGAACCTAGAAGCACTGATCTATAAATAGGTTCTATGTTAGAGAAGCTAATGCTAAACTGTCTGGAAAAGAAACAGTTAATCAGATGAGCTCTGAGACTGTTCTATTGTCAAGAAATTAAATAGAGAACGTCTAGTTAGTAATAGCAATAGCTGAGTCCATAGCTACGTATGTCTAGGAGAGAAACAAGACTTAACACTGAAAAACAGGCCCAACTCCAACATCTAAAAACAAAGGTGTTAATGGCAACTACTAGCTACTATTAGAAAAAATGGGAGTAGTGGCCTAGTGTTAAGGGTTTAGAGCTGGAAATCATGAGATTCTGAGTTTGAGCCCCACTCCCAAACACTGGCACTCTGTGTCTCTGAGCAAGACCCTTAACCCCACACTGCTACCCGGGTGCCACACAGTAGCAGCCCGCTGCTACCCCAAGGGGATGTGTTAAATGCAGAGAGTTAATTTTGTTGCTCTCTACGTGTGACATTGTAATTAAAAAATAAAAGCTGGAAGAAAAAGAAATAAAGCAGAGAGAGCAGAACGTTAGAGATTGAACTAACAGATTCTGCAGAGTGGGAGAATAGAGATAGAATGAAGCAGAATGATGAAAAAGGGGTCCCTATGTCCTCAAGCAGTCTAAGCCTATAGCAGCAGAACTATAGAGATAGATCAGAATAACCTGAGCCACTCTAACTAGAAGCTTTATAAAAAAGAAGCAATCTGAGTTCGCAACTGAAACACAAAATGTTTTCACAGCACTAATGAGTCAGCATCAGTTTCCAGTCGTCTCAATCATTGGACTACTGAAGGAGCGAAACCACAAGTATGCAGCTAACCAGTTTAGCTTAAGCTAAAAGGATCAGGGAGCTAAAGGTTCATGTTATCTGGGAAGGTTTATTAATCAAGAGGCTCAGGACTGGTGGTCCGTTTTTTTGAGCATAAGACTGTAATCTGTGGAGGAAATCATAGCAAGAGAAGCGATCCAAATAGTGATTTTTAAAGAGTCTACATCTGCTTTAGATATGAGGAAGGTCAAAAATATTTCCCCTGAACAGAGATGGGAAGTAACGAAGTACAAATACTTTGTTACTGTACTCAAGTAGATTTTTCTGATATTTTTACTTTACTACTTATTTTTATGGCGACTTTTTACTTCTACTCCTTACATTTTTACACAAATATCTGTACTTTCTACTCCTTACATTTTAAAAAATTGGCTCGTTACTTTAGTTTTGAATCATTTCAATGGAGTTACCGTTATTATTTTTCACGTCATCAATACCAAATTCAATCTAATTGGATGGGAATCTACGTTGCATTTGACGCACCGCTACAAGATGAATCGACAGATTCGGCGGTATTCATTGGTGGCAAATCATTGCAGCTTGGTGGCGGTGGCGTTAGCATAGTAGCATGGACGACGAGATGATTGAAAATGAACACAACGGAGATCTAGTCCTATTGGCAGACATCCATTTAAAATGTAAGCAACGGCATGAAAAAAGTGGTTTCTACTTTTACTTTTATACTTTAAGTAAATTTACAAGCCTGTACTTTGTTACTTTTACTTGAGTAAAGAAGTTTAATCAGTACTTCCACTTTTACCAGAGTATTTTTTAACACAAGTATCTGTACTTTTACTCAAGTACGGAAAGGGAGTACTTTTGCCATCTCTGCCCCTGAAATATTCTGCTCTCCTGAATCCATTAGTGTTACTTATAGCAATTGTACGTTTACTGTATAGTAGATTGGTGAGAAGATTACGCTTGTGAGCAGCAAACACATATAAATATACCGTGCCCCAGCATTGAAGGCAAGACAGACTGCGGAATTACTCAAAAACCGTTTAGTTAAGAACGGATCTGTGGTAAGAGCTGCAAGGGCGTCTGAGGCTGGGATGTCTGCAGGAGAGAAGCACAGGTTAGTGACCGCGATAATCTGACGGGGGGATGATTATGAACATGTGAGTCTCTAACCTCGCTTAACAGGACAGAGAACAAGCAGGAGATCAGATCCGAATAGACATAGAAAGGCAGGATAATCCAGAGGGGGAAGCGAAAGCTGGTGTCAAAGACGTGCTCAGGATTCAGAAGATCAGAGGTCCGAAGAGTTTCCAAAAGGATCGCTTCCAGGTTAGGTTAACAAGCAGAATCCAGCAGGAGTCCGAAGACAAGTCAGGTAAACAGATCAGAACAGGAACAGGCTGGAGGCAGACCAGGAAACCAGAAACCTCACTGGCTCGAGAGAGTACTCTGGGGCTGATGACTGATAGCAGGCAGCTTAAATAGAGGCAGGAGCAGGTGGATCAGATGAGCAGTAATGAGCAACAGGGCAGAATTAGACAGGTGAATGAACACTGGAAAAACGATCTAGAAATAAGGTAAAAATTTCTTGAATTAAGTGTATTTACCCTAAATTTGAGTAGGTAAATGAGATAGTTTGCCAATCGAATGAGTATTTTTACTCTTAGAATAAGATAATTAGATAATATGCGCTTGAAATAAGACAATACAATTTTTCTTTCTTATTTTAAATGTAAATTGTCTCGTTCCATTGGCAAAATGTCTCACTTTCCTCCTCAGCTTAAGAAAAAGGACACTTATTTTAAGAAAAATTGACTGATGTAGATTCCAATTTTTTGCAGTGAAATGAGCAATTAAGAAAGTCATCATGACAGAAAATTATTATTTCAGTTCACATGATGAGAACTGTTGTGCTTTGAGATCCCCCTCATTTTCCTGCTAGAGGAAACAAATAAATTATTTTATCAGTTTCTGTTACGATTAATCGACATGCCTAAACTAAATCATTTCACATTATATATGTTGAATTAAGAAAATATAATTCCCTTCAGGTTGGATGAAAGTGGGATGAAATGAGGCTCAATAAAAGAAGGAGGAGGAGGATGAGAGAATAGTTATGGATGAGGAGTAAAAGAACAAATGTGATTAATAGATTCTTAATAAAACTGGGAATAAAGGAGGCCCTTTGAACCAGAGAATAGAATCAGGGGGATGGCAGAGGAGTGAGATGAGGAGGGAACGAGTAGCGAAAAAAATATCCATATTGTTTTTACTTGTCCAAGTTGAAGCAGCAGTGGGAGAGATTTCCCTCAGGATAGGAGCCTTTGAAGGATCAGGAACGCTCGGTTGGCTCTGACTGATGAGAGACAGCAGGAACTATCAGGATCTCAAACAGGAGGCGGGGGGACGATAACCGCAGGGTTTCGGCTCACACTCAACACTTCCCCTCCCCAAACCTGTTGAGTCTGTCAGCAGCCACCGGCCTGGGAGGAGAACAGCAGATTTTTCCGATTTCAATCAGAGAGCAACTAAACACAGCAGAGATATTAATATTAATCAGCAAAAATAAAGAATAAAGCCGAAGTAATGGACCAGATTTAAAAAAAAGAACATGCTTAATGTTCTGTTTTAAAAGTGATGAGGGAGACAGGAAGCAGAATAAATCCCAATAACGTTTCCCGATAAAATAAAAATGCAACTATTTGGCTAAATGTTTCTGTTTGAAGACAGAAATCTAGACTTGTTTTGTTTAAAACACTCAGCTAAGCTACTTTTCACACACATTTGAATGTTTTATGAGTTCATGCTCCTTCTCTGCGCTCCTGGTTTGCTTTTAATGCTCCTTTAAATCCTCTCCTGGTCTCATGTGTGAATCTGCTTCTTTGCACTGGAAAAATCGAAATCTAGATACGTCTTTTTTTTCTTAAAATAAGTGTATTTGTTCTTGGATTGAGGAGGTAAAAGAGAGATTTTGCCAATAGAACAAGAAAATTTACACTTCAAATAAGAAAACACAATTGCATTGTCTTATTTCAAGTGAAGTTTATTTAATTATCTTATTTTAAGAGTAAAAATACTAATTCCATTGGCAAACTATCTCATCTACCTACTCAAATTAAGGGTAAATACACTTTATTTAGGAAATTTTTACTTATTTCTAGATCATTTTTGCAGTGGAAAAAATCTAAATCTAGATAAGTCATTTTTTCTTAAAATAAGTGCATTTGTTCTTGGATTGAGGAGGTAAAAGTGACATTTTACCAATTCAACAATACAATTTACACTTGAAATAAGAAAACACAATTGCATCGTCTTATTTTAAGTGAAGTTTATTTAATTATCTTATTTTAAGAGTAAAAATCTCCACCCCATTGGCAAATGATCTTATTTACCTACCCAAATCAAGGGTAAATACATTTAATCTAAGAAATACTTACTTATATCTAGATTGTTTTTCTATTGCATGAGTGAATCGCACTGGAAAAACAATGTAGAAATAAGTTTAAAATTTCCTAAATTAAGTGTATTTACCCTTAATTAAAGGGTAAATTCTTCCCTTGGTCAGTCTTTATTTTGTAATCATTACTTTTATTCCCCTTTTTCCTTATTTAAGCTCTTTTCTAGTTACTTTTAGATCCTGTTGCTTCTCCCTGGTTATTCTCTGTTGCCCCCCAGTGTCCTTTCTCCTGAACTCCTTCTAGTTACTTCTGTCTAAACCTGCTCCCTATTAGCTAATCAGTCCTGCCATTGTTTCTGCCTCCTGTTCCGTTACTCATTGGTGGATTCACGTCATTCCTTAGGTCTAGAACTCTCTGGTGTTTCCTATTTTATTGATTCCTGAGTTTCTTTCAATTGGTTCTGGATTATGGATTCTGTATTTTCACTTTTAAATTCTGAAAGTAGTGAAGGTGAAATTAAGCCTCATGAGACGTTTTTGGCTAATTACTTCAACAATCCCCACAGTTCATGAAGCTTCATGTGAATATGTCCCCATCTACTGGTGGAGTGCAGAACTACAGTTAATGATATAATTTGCGATTTTTTGCAATTTTTCCTTTTGTTTTTTCTCCATTTAGGTTCCCTTGAAATTGTTAATGATTGGTGTTTATAATAAAATCCTTTGTAATTTTTTTTTTTGTAAAATGTCTTAGAAAATATGTTATTTTTCTGTCATTTTAGTGAAATAAGCCAAGCAGACAGTGGAAGTGCTTGTGATAATTGGGTAATAATGAGCCAATTGGAAGGTGTTAGTCAGTTTTATTCAAAAATGATTGTTTTTCCACAGTTTTTTCTTTTAATCGGGTTGGAAGTTCTGTGTTCATCATAACTTTTAGTTAAACCAACCAATATAATTTGATAGTGTTTTCACCCAATCTATATTGGAAAACAGGCAAACTAATACAAATTGGTCACTTTGGCCAAAATACTTGTTTGGTAGTACAGCAACGTTTAAAAGTTCATAGCCTCAAATCTACAGCTTTTCAATTGAAATGTAATGTTTTACAGAAGACGCCACGTCTATACTGCCTCATCCTCAGAAAGCAAAATTTGTTCAAATTCTGATAATCATATTGTTTGATCAAACCAAATTTGTTTTAAACCAACTAGGTTAGTTGGAAAAAACAACCAATCTATACTTAGAATATATCCACACTATCCAACTGACAGCAGCTCTACAGCAAACTCCCACATCAGGACTGAATCCTGAGGCTCTTTAGATGCCTGTCGAAGTTCTGGACCACTTCTCAAAGCAGTGAGGTGGTATGGCGGGGTTTCGAGAGTTCGGACATAATTAGTTTTGGCCCCTCCCCTAAATGAAGGAAGCCTAGAATACGCGCTTCGCAGAAATTCCCAATCCACAACTCAACAAAGCCTCAAAGCCTCAGCTCATCTCATTTCTTATTATCTGCAAGAAGTCATCTCTGCCTGTCCAGCTCTGTATTTGGGTCCTCATCCACATCCACCAACCTTGACGCCAACAGTCACCTCCTTCATCAATGGACCGCTTTATAAACACAATGCTAGTAGCTGGAAGCTGAATAGAAAGTTAGTTTAGCTTCGAATGAGGAAAGACATGTGAGGAGAGATTCTACAGGAGCATGAACAGCAGGCCAGGAGAGCAGGGAAGGAGCTTATATTTGGGGGTCATGGTATTAAATCTGAACCTATAAAACATTCAAAATGCAGATGGAAGGTAGTTTTCATGTGGGCGTTTAAATAAAACTGTATTCTGTGTATTTATCACATGTGCACTTTTGGCAGAACTCTGACTTCAACAAAATGGGACAGCTTGAGGCCCAAGGAGAGAATCTTTGCTCATTCCAGAATCTTCTGAAGAAAACTGGACTTATTTTCACCAATTTTCACCACATGTGTTTTTGAAAGTTCACCTGAGGCCGAAAGGTTAAACAGGGAGCTTTAGTTAACCCTCAGTTATTAAATCCTCACATGCTGACAACTGGGTTTTTAACTTTTAATGTCAGTCAAATGTCGGCCTGGAGTAACTAGTTACATTTGGTGGAGTAATTAAAAACAATTTACTTATAAGAGCAAAACCTAACTCTACTCTACTCTACCCAACACAAGTAACTTTCTTTAACCCTTTAAAGCCTGATCCAAGAATAAAACAAAACAGAAAATTACTTTTTTTTGGTTTGAAGTCCTTATTTGCCCTTTTAACAAAATATGCAAAAAGAAAAAACAGAAATACATTTTTGATATTAATAATTTATTACTATGCGATAAGTCAAGATTATTTTTTGTGTAGTCTTCTACTGGCTGTTATCAGCTATATCTGATTGTGAACAACAGGATTTTGAGCAAAGTTTTTACCATTAAATTATGCAAAAGGTGTCAGACGCAAAACATTTCAGAAACCGTATGTATCAGATATGATACATTTGGCATTAGAGGGTTAAAGGCAGACCACGGACTTTGTGACCTCAAGAGTTCAATCACTCAATTAATCAATCAATCAATCAATCTTTATTGTCAACTACAATTTGCATTGTAATCGAGATTTCAGTTTCAGTGAAAAATCACATAACATCACATATATTAGGGGTGGGGGGTCTGGGGGGTGCTCACACTAAGCCTGGTTCTGCTGGAGGTTTCTTCTTGTTAAAACTGTGTTTTTCCTCTCCACTGTCACTACAAGCATAGTTAGTGTGAGGGATTGCTGAAGAGTCAATGAGTCGATGCAATCAGCTGGTTTTCCTTAGATAGAAAACTTTGAATCAATCTGACTGGATGATCTGGTTGAACTGTATCTGTAAAGTTCCTTGAGATGACATTTGTTGTGAATAGAAATAAACTGAATAGAATTGGTGTTGATGATGATCAAGGATGGAGAATAATCTGGAATAAAGTTTCTCCCTCATAAAACGGATCAGATCCAGTGAATCTGTCCACGTTTGTAGTCTTATCTCCAAATGAAACATATGATCTAAAGTTCCCACTTCAACCCATCAGCCGCGCGGCGCTGAAAGATGAAGGAGGCGCTTGTCTTCGCTCGGCTGTCATCAACTTTCCTCTGCCTCTCGGAGCGATTAAGGCGTCTGCATACCTGCCTCACCTGTCTGCTGCGCTTCCTGCCTCTTTAAGAGGATTCCTGTTTCCTACAGGGTTTATCTGATCCTGACCTACAGATCAGCTGCTCAGAAGTCAGTTTAGGAGTCGTATTTGATCCGTGTGTGTTTTTAGAAGCCTGTAAAGCAGCAGCAGGTGCGTTTGACGCCTTTGAGCTCCTCACTGACGGATGTTTGTGTAGGAATGTGGGCAGAGCCACGATTATCCCGCTAATCCCTGAACAGAACAGGGATGATCCCCGTCCTTCACGCCTCTGGACACTAAGCTGTCTGTGTAGCGTTTTCTGATCCGTGGGCTCATTCGGTCACAAGATGCTGGTCTTTAGCTTCAAACACAAACAGCTTCATGTTCCACTGGGATGAACTAAAGCCATAGAAGGAAATCTGTATTTAAAAGAACAGATTTAGTGATTTGTTGGTCTGGAGAAGTAGAATAAATAATTCTGAGTTTTCCTTTCTGTTCTCTGCAGTGTGTGGAGTTCTACCAGGGATCTGTCACCGGAGACATGTGTGAGGACCTGTGCGTCCACGGCCTGGTGGAGTACAAGCGCTGCCTCTACTACGAGAACGGGAAGAAGGTGATCGAGGCTCACTGGAGAGGAAACCCCGTCATCCTGAAATCCAAACTGGAGAACTTCTCCTCCTACGAGCCGCTGGGGATCCTGGACTACCAGGTGACGTCTGCGCTGCTCAGACGCTTCGCTGTCTTTGGTTAAAGTCTTCTTATTCCTGCAGTTCTCTGACAGACCAACTTATGAAGTAGTGGAAAGTTTTAGATTTAAAGTTATGACCTCAGCATGATGCTGCCACCACCATGTTTTACTCAAACATTTGTGTGTCTAAGGTTAGCTTTCCATGTATACCTACAATTCATTACCGGTAGTTAAAAAAGGACGTCTATAGCTCGATAAAGCCGGGCATATACTGTATGATTTTTTTTCGTTGCATTGTACGATGAAACCGCAGGGTTCCCATCTCACTATGTATGTTCAAACACTGTGACACTGCGATCTACCTGCTCACACTGTACGACTAAAAACCACGTGTTTGTCCCCCCGGACAATTTAACTCCCTCTAGCAGTTTAATTTGTAAATGTTTGTTAGATTTTCTGTTGCTGTGTGACGATAACCTGACTCCGCCAGATGGATTTGCTCCGCAGAAGTAATTTTGGGAAGGGGCGAAAATACTGGTTAGCTGATTGGCCTATGTTGGTGATAGACGGGCCAAATAAACCAATCAGATCAACGAAGCATATGACGTACTAACAGAGCGACGACGAAGAGGAGCCAATTGATAGATCAAACTCTTGCCGAAACCAGTCGGGAGAAGAGCAAAAACATCTTTTCCTCTGAGAAAAGCCTCCAGAGCAGTGTTTTGCTCTTCTTTCAGTGAAGAAATACTCTGTAATTCCCATAAAACTTGCTCGATAGCCACGCTAACGCTAGTTTCATCGGCTGAAGCCGCCATGTTCTTTAGACTGAACTGTCGCGCTTCTCGTTGCCTCAAAGCCAACGCTGATTGGACGTTCGTTTGGTGAACGGCTCCAAATTTTCTTTAACGGAGAGTCTCCAGACTGATCTGCGAGTGAAACCTTGAAAGCTCGCGAGATCAGGATGGTCTCACCAGGCTAGTGTGACAATGCTTTACTAGAGACAAATAATGAAAATACAGAACAGATCGTAACCTTTATTGGTTCATTATGAGAAAAACTTTTAGCTGCTAAATAAAGGACAATTCTGTATTTTACAGGACAGGAAGCAGCAAAGGTTTAGTATTTTTTCTGAAAAGCTAATTTCCTGTATCATCTGATCCTATAGTCTCCTCCACATGTGTGCTGTATCTGATCTGCACTTTAAAAGCACAACCTTTCTGGGCTGTGACTAGGTCGCTATGTGTGACTATGCAACATATTCTCATTATCAGTTCTTATGAAGTCATATGAAAAGTTATGCACACTATTTCGTACGTTTTGGACATTTTTGCTAATAAAACCACATCAGTGCGCATGCGCTGGCAGACAGAAAAAAAAAGCAGATCCGCGGATGGATGTAAAACTGGGAAAAACAGTGCAATCATCACTTATTCATGTCTCTAACTACGTTGCTTGCTGTTTTATATCTTAGGGTTAGGGCTAATTGTAATTTATATTCTATATTCGTGAATGGTGCGTCAGATGCGCATACGACGAAAAAAAACGTCCAAAACGTACAAAATTACCCTGCATAACTTTTCGTACGATTTCAAACAAACTCATAATGAGAATAGGTTGGACTATGTGATCTACACTGGAAAAACTATACAGAAATATGTATACACACTGCAGAAAATTTTTATCTTAATAAGTCAATTTGTCTTAAAATAAGTGCATTTTTTCTTGTATTGAGGAGGTAAGTGAGACACTTTGCCAATGGAACAAGACAATTGACATTTAAAATAAGAAAAAACAATTGCATTTTCTTATTTCAAGTGAATTTTATCTAATTATCTTATTTTAAGTGTAAAAATACTCATTCCATTGGCAAATCCTCTTACATAACTTCTCAAATTAAGGGTAAATACACTTAATTTAAGAAATCTTTACTTATTTCTAGATTGTTTTTGCAGTGCATTTCTTTAATTAAATGTATTTACCCTTAATTTGAGCAGTTAAATGAGATAATTTGCAAATGGAATGAGTATTTTTACTCTTAAAATAAGATAATTAGATAATATGCACTTGAAATAAGGCAATGCGGTTGCTTTTTTTTTATTTTAAATGTAAATTGTCTTGTTCCGTTGGCAAAATGTATCTTTTACCTCCTCAATCCAAGAACAAATGCACTAATTTTAAGAAAAAATTCCTTATCTAGATTGTGATTTTTTTCCAGTGTACCTGCACTGGAAAAATTATCTAGAAATAAGAACAAATTTCTTAAATTAAATGTATTTATCCTTAATTTGAGCAGGTAAATGAGATAATTTGCCAATGGAATGAGAATTTTTACTCTTAAAATGAGATAAATAGATAATATGCACTTGAAATAAGACAATGCAATTGTGTTTTCTTATTTTAAGTGTAAATTTTCTTGTTCCATTGACAAAATGTGTCTCTTATCTCCTCAATCCAAGAGCAAATGCACTTATTTTAAGAAAAAATTACTTGTCTCGAATTAGATTTCTTTCCAGTGCACCTGAGCTGGGAAGCTCTGCAGCTTCTCCAGAGATACACTTTGACTCTTTGCTGCTTCCACTAAAATTTATTTAAGACGTTTATTTTAATAAAAGTAAAGTAAAGGAGATTCAGCATAAAATCACGCCACACCTTTTAGACTTTTGGGACCAAGCATCACACTGCAAAAACGATCTAGAAATAGGTCAACATTTCTTAAATTAAGCGTATTTACCTTTAATTTGAGCAGGTAAATAAGATGATTGCCAATCGACTGAGTATTTTTACTCTTAAAATAAGATAATTACATAATATGCAATTAATATAAATGTAAATTGTCTTGTTCCATTGGCAAAGTTTCACACTAACCTCCTCAATTTAAGAAACAATTACTTATTGAGATGTAAATTCCTTCCAATGCATCCATCCAGTCAATAATTAACTATTTTCTTGTTGATCTATTTAAAAATATGTCAGAATGAAATACACAAACGTTTATTGTTTTAATGAGACCAATTACATGAAGTAATCCTTTATAAAAAATGATTATACGTTCATGGATTCATCTATTTTCTCTGTTCCTCAGGATGCAGGAGAGGAACTGTCGGCTTTCGATGTGGTTTTTTACGCCACCATGGAGGTGAGTCACCTCAGCTGAACGACTCTTTGCTCTCTTTCAGACTTTACTGTTTGCCTTCTTCTGATCACAGGTACGAAACTCTCTGGGTCTGTCTGAGGATGGCGAGGATGAGGAGGGAGGAGGAGGAAACAGCAGCACTCTATCCAGACTTTGGGGGAAGAAACTGAAAATCAGAGAGAGGAGTTACTCCAGAGCAGAGCTGAGTTCTCTGTGGTCGCTGCTTCAGCAGGAGGAGTACACCTTCCTCAGGTAGAACGAAACGGCAGCCATGATGAGAAACAATGAGTGGAGTCGGTTATTATTTCCTCAGTTATTATTTTCTATCTAGAAGACATTTAGAACCAACATTTAATAAATCACCTATTTCTCTTCTACCAACCTAAAGTATAACAGTTGGATTTAAAATGTATATTTTTGGGGTTATGTATAAATGTTATGATTCAAACCTGGTTACAGGTTAATAATTTTTCTTATTGTCATGTTTGCTGATAAACATAATGTACCAATCTAATCTAATCTTTCCCCGGATAGAGATTAAAGTATCTAAATGTGTAAAACAGTAAGTCAGAACAGTAGCCCTGGGTTCAAATGGTTTGGTTCTGACTGTGAAAAGCTTATTAGACGAGATCAAAGGTTTTTGGAAGGGACCAAAGGTCATTGGAAGGGACCTAAAGTATTACCACATTTGGTTATAAGAAGGAATTCTACCTTACTTTTTGATTTACACACTCTCAGACATCCCAAGTCTCCCAGAAGTTCCGGGAGTCTCCCTGATATGGAAAGTTGTTCACGGTTGCCCACGAGTCGGATAAATTATCCCGGATTTTAGACTATGGGAGGTGGGTTTTTTTAAATGCCAGTGAGAGCGAGCAGGTAGCACTGCAAAAACAATCTCAAAATGAGTAAAAATGTGATGATTTGCCAATGGAATGAGTATTTTTACTCTTAAAATAAGCTATCTAGATATTATGCACTTGAAATAAGACAATGCAACAGTTTTTTCTGGTTTAAAGTGTAAATTGTCTTGTTCCATTGGAAAAGTGTCTCACTTCAATCCTTAATTCACGAAAAAATGCACTCGTTTTAAGAAAAAAGGACTTATATAGATTTAATTTTTTTGCAGTGAGTTCAATAAAGCATCATGTGCTGATTAGATCACTGCGATTGCGCAGACACGAGAGGGAGCGGGGTGTGAGGAGGATGTTGCTGGTGAAACCTGCAGCGTATCTGTCCAAAGCGATGCTCTGATCAACCAGCGTTCCAGGCGACTGGTTGATCAGATCAGAGAGCTGATTGGATCAGTCCCATAACAGTCCCTTAACAATCATAGACAGGTTTCAGGTATTACAGGAGACAATCCCCCCCTTAATGACAATCCCCCCTTTAACGACCGACCCCTAGAATCATAGACAGGTTCAGATATTACAGGCTAACGATGGAACTAACGACCCATTCATCGGTTACCATTGCATGTTTCCAAGCGATACAAGGCGTTGTCTATATAAGACTCAAACTCACTGCGGATCCAGACATTTGAATTGAGAAAGCTTCCTGGAGAGGTGGAGAAACGTCTTCAAATCTTGAAAACCAAGTCCAGTGGATATTTTTTGAATTTTTACGGAATCAGTCCCATAAGTTTCTCTGGTTCCTCTCTGGCAGTGACCTAGTTACCACTCAAAGCTGTGCATCCTGGGAAACGGCAGAGGTTCAATCCTCCAGTAAAAAGCTGAAAATATAGGACTAATTCTACAGCAGAATATACTAAAGTATATCCACGTCTAGTGAAGGGGAGGATAGGGCTGCAACAACGAATCGATAAAATGGATAAAAATCCACTTTTAAAAGCGTTGGCAACGAATTTCATCATCGACGAGTTGTGTCGCGCAATTAATGCGTCATCCGCCGCCGCCGTCATCACTGCCACTTGACTGAAACAGGGGAAGAAGAAAAAATTACGGCAGAGCGAGCCAGCGCTGTAGGTGCGCAGTGTTGCCAACTCAGCGACTTTGTCGCTATATTTAGCGACTTTTCAGACCCCTCCAGCGACTATTTTTCATAAAAGCGACTAGCGACAAATCTGGCGACTTTTTACGATGTCACTGGCGGCTTTTGGAGACTCTTACGTGAAAGCATGCATCGTTCCTACTCTGCCGTGAGGCGCCTCCCCCCGCTCCCACAGGAGTCCCTCTCAGCGCTGCAGTCAGAGCCGCAGGATGTTTACCCTCAGCGTCCAGACTGCAAATGAAGCGCGCATGCGCCGGGATTGACGGCGCAAATTGATCACAATAATTAAAATAGCCTTTATAAATAAATTAAGTTGCAAATTATGAGGGCAAGGCTTTTAAAGTTTAAATCTTCTGGCAAAGATAAAGTAAAGAAGATCCTGCAATTTATGGAAGTAAAGCAGAATAAAATCCAGCAAAATCAGTAATATGTCAATTCATTATTTGCCACATTCCCATGTAAATATCTGTCTTTGGAGGATGTGTTTTTTAGCACCCCTAGTTCTCTCATTTTTATTCCAAATACAATTTATAATTTGAATCACAGGGCTATTTTTATCTCTATGGTTCAGTATTTTCTCAAGTAGCAACTTTAACTGCTGTACTTTCCTGTCTTAAAAGGCAGAACTCTTCTAGTCTAAAAAAAAACTCATTTGTTGAAATGGGGGGGCCTATTGTTTGAACCCCTTAGGGGCTTTAAAAACAAAAATGTCTTTTTTTGCGCTTTATGAAACAAAGTACCCTATATTTTGTGGATGTACAGCTACATTTCTCATGTAAGTTTGCGTAGTTTTAACACAATCATTTATTTTTCATATTGCACCAGTACAGTTAATGAGCAACCTGTACTTGTGTGCTTGTTTGTTCTGTCTATAATGTTTATTTTGGAATAAAGAGGTTAATATAAAAAAAATATTTTTTGTCCGATTCATCGATTAATCAAAAAATTATCGGCCGATTCATCGGTTTTTAAAATAATCGTTAGTTGCAGCCCTAGGTGAGGAACAGTGGCGGATCTAGACCAAATGTAGGGGGGGCCAGCATGTTTTCATGGGGGCCCAGAAAAAACTTTAAAAAATGAACAGGGCAAGAGATTCAAATATATTAAGAGAGCTGCATAAAGGGAAATTTCTTTTTAATGAGGTTCAATAAAAATTCTATTTATTATGAGGTTAATGTACATTTATAATTTAGGACTTTAACATATTTTTCACTTAATTTAATTTAAAACTACTGTTTTCTATAAAATTTCAATTAGAACTCAAGATAAACTGTTAATCTGTAAAGGATTTTTATTTGTTGTGAAAAAATAAATGAAATCTGGGATCCTATCTTAAAACCACTGAAGCTATCACCTTATTGTTTTAGAATAATTAGTGAAACAGAATTTGTAAAGAAAAAGAATGAAATAGATCCATTAAATTAGTTTTTGGAACTTTTCTGCACTCTATGAATCGATCCCAAAGGAAAATGTTCTTATGTGCAGGTTCTGGTTTTGCAACAACGTCTGTTCCATGTTTTTCTCCTGAGGTAGTTTGAAAGTTGTAGTTTTGATCCTCTGCTCCATCCTCCATTATGAGGAGAGAGTTCAACTCTCCGCTAACCCTCTACTCTAGCAGGTAGAGCGAACTAATGCTGATGATTGCTCAAAGAAAGCCAAATGAGCAACATTTTAGAAAGGGTAAAAACAGTAATTTTTTTATCATATTGTCCCTTTTAAACGTTCCCTCCTTGTTCTCCAGAGTCCTGCAGGACCTCAGCCCCCATGTGGCCAAGGTGTTGGGCTCCTGCGGCCACTTCTACGCTGTCGAGTATCTGTCAGCCGGACATACGTGGGACCAGAACATCTTCTCCATGGAGGAGGTGGTTGTTCCCAGGATGCTGGATCAGAGCCACGCTGGGGCGTCTGCAAGGTGGACCACCAGGCAGATGGTGCATCAGATCGCCCTGAGCTTCTTAGACATGGTGTGGCACTTTGACAACGATTTCACCCACCAGCTGCACCTGTGTGACATCAAACCAGAGAACTTTGCAATCAGGAAGGATCTGACGGTGAGTTTGATGGAGCCAAATGGGTCTCAATTTTCACAAATACACACATGTGATTCATACTTGCACAGGACAATCTCCACACACACATCACACACATCACAATTCACGCAAGCATACAAGATCCACACATGCACAGCACATGATTCGCCAATGCATTTCTGGTCCATAAACAATTATAAATTAAATTACAGTGCAGTACCAGTGGTCTTCAAACTTCACTGCATGTGTGTGGATTTTTCTAGACTCTCTTTACATGCATCAATACACAATATACCAGGAAGAGTTTGGAACCAATCACAGAGCTCCCTTGTATAAGCCAATCACAAGAACGTACTCAATGGCGGACGATTAGTGGGATAATTAGTAATACGCACTGCATAGTTTCCTCTGTCTCTGCTCTCCTTACATCCAAGAATGCCGTTTTTTTCCGCGATTTAGTCGTTTTTTTGTCGTAGCTCTTGCATAAAACAACATAATAATCATTCACCAGTTCGTTACACACTTTAGGTTTAAAAAACAAACATTGAACGTCCGTTAGATGAGGATCTGCGTTTTTTTCACAGAGAATTAATCATTTATGAGGAGAGGATTCTACAGCCCAGTTGACAGGATATGAGATTTATTTGTTTTTCATTTCTTTAATATGAGCGACATGCAGATCTTTTTATTTTTATTTATTTATTCCTACAGAACATGTAGAACTTCTGAAATTATTTTCAGATTACACATAAATCGATTAATAAATTCTGCGAAAGGAAAGGACTGACTTTAGGGTTAGGATTGACTCTGTGAAGCTGAGACACACTTAATTTTATCAGCGTTCTGATGACATTTTAGCGAAATGATTTTTTATCAAAAACAGCAATTTATTCATGTGCATGAATAAGGAATACAGGTAAACAGAGGTTTATGGGGCCCCCAGGAACTTGGGGCCCTAGGCACCTGCCTAATGGTAAATCCGCCCCTGACTCCCAGTGGGATTGAAACGTTGGATTTTATTTTATTTTTTTTGTATCCAACAACTAATGCAGCTTTAGCTTAAAAGAAGAACAAATAAAAGCATTTAAAGCAAATTAATTATAACCGTTTGGGGCCAAAATGGAATTTTGCCAAAAAAAAACCTTAAAGACTCTTTGACCAGAGGTGGAAAGAGTACTAAAAAATTGTAATTGAGTAAAAGTATCTTTACTTTGCCTAAATTCTACTCAGAGTAAAAGTAAAATTACCCATCTCAAAATTTACTCAAGTAAAAGTACAAAATTACTTCATTTAAAATGTAATTTGGGTAAAAGTTACTTAGTTACTTTGAGTTATTTAATGCAAAAAAAGGATGAGTCGTGAATCGAATTGAGCACAAGGTGTTTTAATCGATTTCAAGGCGTATTTCAGTGGACATCCACACTGCAAACGATCAGCTGGGCTAAAAAACAAACTTTCTCACAGTCACAGCCTGAACCATAAAGTGTCTGTCCAACAGACACCATGATAACTTACTTACCGCCACATTTTTACCTAAATTGGATGTTGATGTTTTAAAAGCCGAAAGCTCAGTTTTGCTGTTGCACTGCATTATCACATCGTTCCCTCATTTACTCGAGTAAAAGTAAATATTACATATTTCAAAAACTACTCAGAAAATTACAAATTACTCATAAAAAGTACTCAATTACAGTAACCTGAGTAAATGTAATTCGTTACTTTCAACCCCTGCTATTTGAGCAGAATAGAAATGTTGGTCTTAACAATGTCTAACCTGTCAGACATCATCTATTCTAAATGTAGGACATATTTAACCTAAATATGGAAGTTACTGCCTAAACTAAGTTTTAGCTTTTTTAAGAATGCTTACGTGCAAATAGGACATTAAAATGTGCTCCAGTCATTATTATTTTCTTTTTAACAAACAAACAATAAACTAGATTTTGTGCATGCAGCTTTATATCTTTGTTAAGAACCACTTCAATAAGTTGACTTTAAAGGATTGAATTTAAGCTTCAAATGTTGCTTATTTCCACCCGCCTGTTTGGTAAAATCTGGTAAATGTGTCTAATTTTAGCTCTTAATTAAACATAAATAGAGAAAAGTTTCCCTCAAGCTGAGATTAATGAGAAAAAAATGAGTGCCTAAAAGCTTTTATTATGCCGTAAGGGTAAAACTACTTATTATAAAGTATTAAAATCCGGGTTAATAATGGGGTGAAAATTGAGTTTTTATTCAATGAGCTTCAGTTTTAAAAACAGATATAAAACAGAAATGAAAAAGTAAAAACATTATAACGTGTTTGAATTAAAAAACATCATTTAACGGTTGTTATTACTTCATATAAAGCTTCGGGTTTCCTTCCTGACTCTCCATGAGGTTTAGTTCATGTCGGCCTGATTCCTCTGCTTGGTGCTTCAGCTGCTTCAGCTTTCAGAGCCTCGACTCAAACCTGGATCCTCATCAGAAATCGGAGCCTTTTTATCGTCGCTGAGACGTTTTCTTTTCTCCTGCAGATGTTCCCACACTGCAAAAACAATCCAGAAATAAGTAAAAAAATTCTTAAATTAAGTATATTTACCCTTAATTTGAGCAGGTAAATACGATGATCTGCCAATGAAAGGAATATTTTTACTCTTAAAATAAGATAGTTAGATAATATTTACTTGAAATAAGACAATAAAATAGTTTTTTCTTATTTTAAAAGGAAATTGTCTTGTTCCTTTGGCAAATTGTCTTACCTCCTCAATTCAAGGAAAAACGCACTTATTTTAAGAAAAAATAACTTATTGAGATTTCTATTTTTTGCAGTGCAATCAGTCCTCAGCTGCTGTAACCAGTTTGGCTCATTATAAGGAAAACTTTTAATCCTTTTTAAAATTTTTCAGCCGTTTTGTATAATTTGCTAATTATCCTTCAACCCACATGAATAAAGCAACATTTATTTTTTCATACAGAAAAAGAATGAGAATAATACAATAATCAGCATTTAGAAAAGGTAAAATGTTTGAAGTTTTTAGGAATAAGCTTCATGAAAAAAATCCAATCTACAGAAACGTTTAGATAAATGTAGGAACATTTTAAATATTATTATGTTTGGTGAATTATGTGGCAATAAATACACTGGAAAAACAATCTAGAAATAAGTTTAAAAAAAATCCTAAATTAAGGGTAAATATTTACCCTTAATTTAGGAAATTTTTGCTTATTTTCTAAACTAAGGCAAAGGCAAGGTAAATTTATTTGTATAGCACAATTCAGTACAAAGACAATGCAAAGTGCTTCACATGATTAAAATACAGGAAGATAAAACAGAATCAAAGCAAGTAGGAAAAAATAAAATAAAATAAAAAATGCAGAAACAAAAAAAGAAGTTGGACTAAAGAAAATATGTTTTAGTTTAACTGTTTAACTAGAACAGTCGAAGGCAATCCTAAACAAATGTGTTTTTAGTCTTAATTTAAAGGAACTCAGGCTTTCCGCACTTTTACAGTTTTCTGGAAGTTAAACTAAGTGTATTTACCCTTAATTTGAGTAGGTAAATGAGATGATTTGCCAATTGGATGAATGTTTAGAGTCTTAAAATAAGATAATTAGATAAATTGCACTTGAAATAAGACAATGCTATTGTTTTTTTTCTTATTTTAAATGTAAATTATCTTGTTCCATTTGCAAAATGTCTCTTTAACCTCCTCAATTCAGGGAAAAATGCATTTATTTTAAGAAAAAATGACTTATTTAGATTTTTTCCAGAGTAAATGACCAACATTTTTGTAAATGCGAAGCTTAAACACTGCAAAAATGGTCTAGAAATAAGTAAAAATTTGTTAAATCAAGCATATTTACCCTTCATTTTAGTAGGTAAATGGGATGATCTGCCAATGGAATGAGTATTTTTACTCTTAAAATAAGATTATTAGATATTATGCACTGAAATAAGACGATGCGGTTGCTTTTTCTTATTTTAAATGTAAATTGTTCCATTGGCAAAGTATCTCACTTACCTCCTGACTTCAAGAACAAATGCACTTATTTTAAGAAAAAAAATACTTATTTAGATTTCCATTTTTTTGCAGTGAAAGCCTTAAAGAAGCAAAATTCTACAGAACGAAAACAGGCCTAAGATGCAAAAACTGTTTTTTTTAAAGACGTAGACATCATTAAAATCTAAAATAAACAAATAAAAAACCTTTCACCTTATAAATTAAACTTATGACCTTTTTTATGGCCCTTTAGTTTAACCACTGACCTACAGCAGAAACTGTTACATAGAAGAATGTGATTTTGGCAGGAAGATTAGAAACATTAAACTCTGGTCCTGATTTTTACACTTTTTTTATATAAAGTTTTAGGTAAATTAAATAAAAATAAATAAAGCCATGTAAATGTTAAAGTTAATCATTAAAGTTTGCTTATTTCAGCTTTAAAATGAAAACCAGTGAACGGCAAAGAAAACTGAACCTTCTGGGTTTTACTGTTTTTAAAAATCTGAGGAAATGAAACACAGACTTTCAGCTCGACTTTCGCAGCTGCTTCATTTTTTTTTTTACGTTTCTTTCGACCATAAATCCGTCTACACCACATAAAGTCTCCTCCAGGCTCCTGCCAACAATTAGAGCTGGATCTAAACCTTGGATTTTCTCACAGCTGCTCAGAAAACTTGCGAGAGAAAAAGAAAAACAAAGTGTTTCTTAGTATAAATCCAAACCAGATATAATCTAAATCATTGTCTTTGGATTATTTTTCCTTATTGAAAGATTTAAGCTGTTATCATCTAGCCCTGACGTGAAATAAATTTAACATTTTCCCTCTATTTTTTTCCAGTATTTATTTATTTTTTTACCATAATGATTTAAACTTCTAGAAAATAAATGTATTAAAAAGTTTTATTCGAACCAGATATTCTTTCTATCAGCTGCTTTGCTGCTTTAACAATGACTAACAACAGTAGGTACAATTTTATTTTATTTTATTTTTGCTTTTCTTACTCTTAAAGCAAAATTTAAGTCTCAGCTTTTCTATTCTTTTTTTTTTTTTTTGTCATCTACATTTTACTCTCCAGTTTTCTCCTCTTTCTATTTTAAACACCCAGACTCTTCAAAATGACCAATAAAATATCCAGAATCTACAAAAAATATCATATTTTACAAAAATTATTTATGCAATGACTCAAAAATTAGAAACGAGATAAAAAAAAACAAACTAAAATTAATCTAAGCTTCAAATCACAAACACAGTCTTTAGCATCTTGTTTCATCAGGTACATATTAATAAAAAATATTAGAATAAATAAAAATAGTAAATAAATTTTTTTTATATAAGGAGACCAAAAAAAATCAATAATCTAAAAAAAAAATCTCCACTATAAATAATTTATATAAAGATAAAATCTTTATAAAATCACATTTTATTAATATAATTTGTTCCTTTTCTTCTTTCTCTTGATGTGAGTTTAAATATATTATTTTAAACATAGTTTTTAGTAATTTCACTACAATAAAAAGCTATATATTAAAAATCTTTTGAATCCAGTAATTAAAAAGTTAGGCAATTCCTACAGTCCGCACAAAATTAGGATTAATTATAATTATAATATTAATTCATCTATTTATTTATTATCATACACACATATATACTGTATGTTTTATATTAGTTTAATATATAAAATCTTTCACCAGATCCTGCATTTTAGATCAGAACATTTTCTTAATCCTGTTTCAGTAAAGCTTCTTATTGTTTTCAATCCTCCATATTTTATTTTAGAATCACATTATTCTATCAACGACGCTGGAAAAATGTTTGAGGTTTATATTTTTTTTCCTCATTATTTGTCGTAATCAGCTGTTGTGTGGGACTGCAGGTGGTGGCGATCGACGTGGACATGGCGTTCTTCGAGCCGAAGATGAGAGACATCCTGGAGCAGAACTGCAGCAGCGACGACGACTGCAACTTCTTCGACTGTTCGTCCAGGTGTGACCCGCTCAAGCACAGGTGCAGTCCTCACCGCAGCAACACCAACCTGCAGGTGAGACACTCGTTCATGCTGGCCAATCAGAATTCACAGTCAATTAACGCATTTAATCAGGAGGAATGTGAAAGCAAATCTATGACCTAAAGGTAGAAAAATATAAAAATACAAACAGCCTGAGGTTCTGATATCCCTGCTTCTCATTCTGCTCCTTCTCAGAAATGATCCCCCCCCCATCTTGTTCATGGATCCAGTCATTTATAGGTCCTCTCTTAATCATTTGTTTGAAAAAACATTTTATTGTTTCTAAGAGGAAAAATAAAGAGGATAAAGAGGAAAAAGAAAAGTTCATTTCAATGTGATAAACTGGAGGATGATAACTTCCAGCATTTTAGATGTTTAATAACTAAATGAATTCAGAAAAAAATGTCAAAAATTATTTATTTTATCTCCATTAAATCATATTTGGATCCTTCCTAATATTCTATTATTTATGATTCTTTAAAAAAAAACAGAAGAAAAAATTCTGTTCATTGAATTTATCAGCATTTCTCAAAATGAGTTCAAATGAAAACACAGACAGGAACACAATTAATTAAATAAAATAAATGAATATTTTATATATTTCCTGGCTTTAGTTCTTTACTGATAAGATATAAAAAAAAATTTATATTTTATATTTTTAAAATCAACATTAGTTGAAGGTTATTTATTGTTTTTTACCCTGAATTTCAGTTCTACTGTTAGATAAAAAAAATGTATCCAAAATATTAGCACTGCATTATTTTACATTTAAAATATTAAATAGAAACATATTTATTTTAAATCAATATTTAACTATCATTATCATAATAATTACATGGTCAAAAAGAGATATAAAAAAAAAATATATATATAAAAACATTTTTTAATGAAACCTCCCGTCGTCACATCGTCCGAACAAAGGCCGTCTCCTCTACACGCACATTTTAAATCTTTTACATTAATTGAGTTGGCCTAAAAGTTACCAAAATGTTTAAAGAATTATAAATATGAAATTCTCATATTTTGGTTCCAAATGAATTAAATATATTCAGACGCTCTAAAGAAAAATTGATAGAACTTTACGTCACAAACGTTACAAAAATTTGACAAAAATGGCCACAATTAGGACATATACAGTTTTTATATTTTATTCTTCTGAGTAAAATGATAATAAAAAAATAATAACTCAAAAAAGGAAAAAAAAAATAGAGTTCATGATAAAAATTTTAAAAAGCTTCCAGCTGCCGCTTCTCCAGTCGAGGCCTAAAAGCCTGACAGAAAAATTCGGGCCGTGAATCTCAGTCATCACCAGCATCACCATGACAGGGAAGACGAACCGTCATCAAGCTGCCGGCAGCCGTATCGCATGTCTCATGATACCAGATATGTGCATTCATACGGAGTGAAGCTGTTTTATTCAGGCGATGACAGTAAGTGATGCACAAAGATGGGAAGATGGAGACAAAGGGGATGAAAAACAGCTAAAAGAGATCAAGACAGAAAGAAAGAAAACTTCCCAAAGACCAGAGAAGCTGCCTGACCTAAAATATAACTAAAACTAAGGTATAAAGTTACACACAAAAGGAATTTTTCATAAAGGTCTAATGTATGAAAAGAAAAATAAGTAGGTTAGCATACATTTTGAGAATATGTTAAAATTGTATATTTTCTAATCAAAGAAAAAAATGCAAAAAAAAAAACAAAGACAATGAAGAACAAAGAGAGAAAGAGGAGAGGATGAAAACAGAATGAGGACCAGACCTGATGACATGTCGATGACAAGCCGCTCTCCTATTGGCTGCCGCTCCACAGGTGTCTCCTGAGGATGACCTACGATGACCCGCCGTCTGCCAATCATCTCTATACAGAAAGAACTTTTTGTTTTCTTCAAAGTTTCCTTTTGAATCAAACCTGAATTAAATTTCTGCGGAACCATAAATCATCAAAACCTTTACGACCGTCATATTTATCACAATTACCGATATTTTTATGTTTCTTTACCAACAAACCCCAGTTTTAGAAAGAGAAAATGTTGTTTCCTGCTTCTTCATTCACCTTTAGTTCTTTCTTCCTTTCTGTAGGTGATTTGTGAGAAGATATTCAAGCCGTGGTTTTCTCCATCACTCCTCGGGGCAAAAGCAGGACTCCCACTGCAGGTAATATTCTTTAAAAGTGTATTAATAACGTTTTTTTCAATTATTAATTTAATTCTGTCTTATTAAATAAAGAGAGAAGACTAATTTCTGTAGGTAACAAAAAAGAGAATATGATAAACAAATTAAAGCAAAAGATTTCTTTCTAACAAAAGTTTTTAAGTAATAGTAGAATTATCAATATTTCAACACATTATTAAATGCATATTGCTTTATGTTTTAAAGTTTTGTTATTAGATTGTGTTACCTAAACATGATCTTATATTGATTTAGGGACATTATCAGCTGGAAAAGCAAAACAACATTGTCACTTTAATTAATTTGTGATATCTAACAGTTTGGTTCATATTAGGTTATAATTAATAAATAATTGGATGTAATGAATGATGTATGAAGCAACCATATTAATAGAATATCTCAGAGTAAAATGAGTTCACATGTTAATGTGTGCAATTCAACCGAACCTCGGCGTCTGACCTCAGAGTCTTCAGTCGACTCTCTGGGGAAATCAACTCATTCCTGACGCAGTGTTTCAGATTCAGGATGAGTTTTATCAGAGAGGAAAGGTTGAACTTCAGAGATGAGAAGAAAGACGTTCAGGTGAAATCTTGACTTCTTTTCCTCTTCATGGAGATCAGGCGAGCAGCGACAGACAGTGTGGAGAGGGGTTAGCCACTAGCAATCCTTTCCTGAAAACAATTGGGTCATTTTTCACCCAGTTTAGATCACATATCGTCAGTTTAACCTTCAAGATTTAAAAGACACCAGCTGAGAACAAACAGGGTAAGCGTTATCAGCCAGCTTTAGTAGCATCTTACAGACTGAAAAAGAAGACGCAGATTTTACCTTGCAGATACATTAGGATGCATAACAGGAAGATCTGGACACTCGTCATGTAAGGGTTGGTTTTTTGGGCTAAATCTGGTTTGTCCGTCATAGTCTTGATCTTGATTCCCAAACCATGTTGAATATTGGGCTTTAGTTGGTCTGCTTTTGTCCAACTTTAAACCAATAATAGACGTTGAAAAGACGTTACAAACCCAGATTCCATCTTTGCTATGATCTGAAAATTAAAGCTCTTCACTTTTCAACCAAATGTAGTCGTCGTTTGGACATAAATCATGTCGTCTTTACAATGTCTTTTCCACCACTTTTTGCCCGGTGGGATGAAAACCACAGTGGTCCGGTGAAGGAACTTTGTCAGGACCTTCACCTTTCAAAAAAACATCCATGTTTTAGGATCTAACCATGAGCAGGTGTTTCCCAGACAGACCTGATCCCACCGAGCTAAAATTGGTTTAAAAGACATTAAAAAGACGTCATGATTTACGACCAATCCGCATCTACATTAGATTAAAAAGTGAAAGTGTCAGGGCTTAGAATTGATGACCCACAATTCAAAGCAAAGCGTTGGATGTAAAACTTAGCAACAAGGGCACCAAAGGCTGGAATCTATGTAGAGGAATAACTCAGGATAGTGTCCATGTAAATCTGACAGAGAGTGATTTGGAGCATGTGAGTCACTAACCTGGTTTTGGAGTTCAGTCTGTGCCCAGAAGGAGGAGTAGAATGCAGCCAGATGGCTAACAGTAGTTTTCAGACTGTGGGAGGAAGCCGGGGTACCCAGAAGGAACCCTAGCATGCACAGGGAGAACATGCAAACTCCATGCAGAAAGATCCCGGGCCGGGATCCGAACCCACAACCTTCTTGCTGCAAGGCAGCCGCTGTATCACTGAGCCAGCCTGTCATGGTCTGGGATTTACACTGAGATAAAAAAAATTACCTCAAGGCCATGAATAAATATATACATATTGAGAGAAATCAAAAACTTTGTTTTGGGTCCTTTCTACGTTTATTTAGTTCAGGTTCAATCAAACTTGATGTCACAAAATCCAAAAAGAATTAGTTATACAATCAAATCAACAAATTTTATCTAGTTTAGAGTGAAAAGCATTAGTTTGAATGAACAGCTACATGTTACACTTTTTTCAGTGTACAAGTGAAGCATCTTTGTACGACTCGATTTGAGTCAGGGACTGTCAGCCAATGACGCAGCGAGTAGAGCGATAATACGCCTCATAGAGTCCTGCTGTGATTGGTTAAGAGAACATGGGCTGTTTGGCTTTGCAGCCAATGAAACAAGGTTTCAAACAAGGATAGACATGGTGAGGTTGCATAAAGCAGAGCCGTGTTACCGGCTTGCGTAAGAATGAAACACAGCTGAGAGATGATCAATGCGCGTAGCTCGAAGCTAAACAAAAACAACTTTCCGATATTTTTATTTTAGCTTGAAAAGCAGCAGTTTCACAACTTTTTATTGAGTTTTATGTTATTTTAGGTTTATAAATGTTACAATTTGTTATAAACACTGATACTGAAAAAAAAGAGGTAAAATACTTGCTTTATAAATGTTTTTTGGACTGAAATTTTCTGAACTTGTGGATGACATGATGTAGAATGAGTGTAATACAATGATACCTGCCTATTAGCATTGGAGCTAGATGATGTCTGAGTCTGATCTATGTTTCTGCTCTATGTTTGCGTTGAACAGGTGGAGCTGCAGCGAGCCGTGCAGGAATGCTCAGAAACAGAGCGGGGCGTGGATAAATCAGAGGAAGACGAAGCAGGAGGCCGGAGGGTCCATCAGCGTCTCCTCAGCGTCCTGAAACGCCTCCTCCAGGAGGAGGTGGATCCGGAAGAAATGAAAAGGACACAGGAGGAAGTGGAACACGTCCACACTGCACTGAATTTCTGAAACGGGTGAAGAGACCAGAGCCGAGCTTCTCTCTGGATCAGAACCTTTTCTCATCCCGTTTCGAAACCTGGAGCTCATCTCAATACATCAACATAGAACCAGGTTTCCAGATCGGACGTAGAAAAGTCCGGTGACACATTGGTGTCTCTGAACAGAACATTCCCACTGTGGGATCACTGGGATTCTGAGCTTGTTTGGATGTAATTAGTGGACTTTTACTTCTAGTCTGTGTGTAAATAGTCTTCACTGTAAAACTGATTGCGATTTTAAAGAATCTGGAACCTTCCAGAGCAGAACTGTGTTCAGACTCAGAGCCAACAGCACCTCAAGTGTCCTCACGCCTCAGAAAACCTTTACAGGTCAAACATTCGTCTCTTTTAAAGCAGAATTTAGTAACTCTGGACAGACAGGCTCGGCCCATCTTCATCACGAGCCCCTTCCCACCGACTCTGGTCACCATGACAACCAGAGGAGCGGTAATTAGTGACAGCAGAGGCTCGTTTGGGCCCCCGTTTGGTATAATGGTTAAGATCCGGTTGTTACCAGGTTCTGCTTTAAGCCGTTAGTCTCAGTGAGATTTATTTTAAACTTTCTCATTATAGAGAAGCTCGTTAGACATTCAAACTTAGATTCTGTATGCTAAGTGATTAGCTCAATAAAACCTCTTTACTAAATAAATGACTTTTTACTTCATTAAATCATGTTTCTGAGTTCTCCTCCACTGATCTTTAAAGGTGAGATTTAATTCAGTCACTTTTTCTATTGAAATCTGTCACACATCATTTTATTTCCACATTTAACAGTTAGGATGAGAAACTCGTTAAACTTGTTAGATGTTAATATAGCCTATTTACCAAAAGTCATCATGTTTTGCTCTAATGCTCATTAAAAAAAGACAAACTTCCAAATTAAATTAAGTTTCTATATAGCAACAATTCACATCATCTCTGGTCGCTTTAGAGACTCGGTTCGATCACATTATCCAGACGGATGTTTATGACTGTTTATGACTCTACAGCTATCCCAAAAACTGAGCATACGGAGACAGTGGAGAGGAAAAAGCCCCCTTTAACAGGAAGAAACCCTCTGAATCTTTTAAATAATAAGAACATATATGCTGTTTCATGTAAATAATGGATATAGTGCCATATTTGACGTTTCACAGACTGTATGAACAGCTAAAAGGTAAGGACTTTTGTTTTTTCTTCTATTTATAATTCGAAATTTTGTCAAAAATTTACGTATTTGATCATCAGATACAGACTGTGTCTGAATGTGAGCCCTAATTCCTATAGTGCACTATCCGACCTCTAGATAGAGCACTAAACTGCAAAAACCATCTAGAAATGAGCAAAAATGTCTTAAATTAAGTGTATTTAGCCTTAATTTGAGCAGGTAAATAAGATGATCTGCCAATAGAATGAGTATTTTACTCTTAAAATAAGATAATCAGATATATGTGCTTGAAATAAGACAAGGCAATTGTTTTTTTCTTATTCTAAATGTACATTTTTTTGTTCCATTGACAAAATGTCTCTTACTTCCTCAATTCAAGAAAAGAATACTTATTTAGATTTAAGTTTTTTTTGCAGTGTACAGAGGGGTTACCACATTTTAAATGACTGTCAAAGTGGGAGACTTTGCCATGACTCCTTCTGTCCATCAAATCCATGTTAGATAATTGAAAAGATCACTTTCAGCTGTGTTCTCCGCTGCTTTCAGCTTTCCTTTATGCTTTTTATGTACGGTTCTCCGTCTACGAGCTTGAAAACAGTTAAAACATTGACATAAAACCCAAAGCATTGATAGAGAACAGACTGGACTTTGTCTGAACCTCAACCAGAGACAGAAAACATCTGAAGAATGGATTTTTATCTTTACTTGCATTGAATGCTGAGCGGTACCGAGGGCGGGGTTAATATGTTCCATGTGTGAGTCGAACACAACCGGCTGAGAAAGACAAGCAGGCAGATTTAAAACCGATCTCAGCTCAGATGCACAAAGAAAACCCAAGGAGGGAATTTTAGCATTTTCTTTTTTGTTAACGATGCAGTTTTTAAAAAAGGAAGGGGGAGGGGAGTGGCTCAGAAGAGACTCCATGTAAGGAGGCAGCAGTTATCCCTGATTTGATTCACAACTTCTTATTTTCTGCAGGTTTTCCTCCTCATTTTCCTGCCAACATATTGATGACAAATGGTCAAAGATCCACACTGCAAAAAATGCTCTAGAAATAAGTTTCATTTCAGTATTATATTTCAGTTTTTTTAACTTTTACGGAAGTACTATTTCAATACTCAAATTAAGTGTATTTACCATTAACTTGAGTGGGTAAACAAGATAATTTGCCAATGGATTTAGATTAATAATCCGATAGCCAAAGGTTCCTTAAAGAAGTTTTTTTTTACAAAATTAAACCAGGTAAAAATAAAACTTTTCCACTTGAGGAGTTCTAGATCGAGCAGATTGACAGACAATTTTTTTTTATCTTAAATGCAAAATATTTATAAATGTTTTTACAATCTAGGTATAATTCCTGCTCTAAGTGTGTCACTCTGTGAGCTAGAGGCATGTTTTAGAGTCTCTATATCTCCAGTTAACAAATAATCGATTACTAAATTAGTTGACCCATGATTATTATTATTAAATAGTGGAAAATAATGGGTTTTTAATTATTAAAAACCCATTATTCTCCCTTCTTCCCCATAAAACTAAAAAAATTATCCCTAAAAGACAATGGTCTCTTTCATCTTTCATTTTAGAATTTGCTATCGGTTTATGTTAAAAAGGAAAAATATTAAACTAGTTAAAATGTTCTAATTCTGTTTTTAGGGGCGAGCTGCTGGATCAGGGGTGTCATGATTTAACTAAAGATCAGACCCAAATGCAGAGAAACCATTACAGAGAGACCAGGGGAAAAGTTTAACAGCTTTACTGAGAAGCTTGTGGAGATTCCAGTGTTGCTCTGAACACTGCTCAACCGGAACTGGGAGGGAAAATTGATTCTTGAACTTGAAGAGGAGAAAAGGTTTGCAGACTCACTTTTCCAGTAAAGTGTTAGACTCTTTGACTCCAGTCAGTGTGGGGGGGTGTTACAGTGTTTGTCTGATTCGGTGGAGGACGGACAGGGTTTACCCAGAATGCGGTTGCTTGTAGGAGAACAGAGAAACTGACTGTCACTCAGATTTCCTGCGGTACTTGAACAGACTGTGGTGCAGATTAATCCCTTGCTCAGTGTGAAACTCAAACGACTTCTTGGAGGAAAGTGGATTCAAACCTCCAGAAGCAGAGATATAAAAAGCAACTGTAAAAGGCGGCCCCATCAAGGAAACACATAGCCAGGCAGACGAGCTTTTAAACTAAACTTTAGAACTCTGCAGCACTGCTCAGCAACATAAAAGAGAGAGAGAGAATGTGTAACAGATTCTTTAAAATGTACTATCTGATAATGATCTGCTAAAGTAAAGTTGGAGGAAATACTGTTATTTCTTCACATTCTATGCCGTATCTCAGCATAAGGTCCAAAGTATGAAGATGAGAATGCGTGGGACTATTCAATTCAATTCAATTCAGTTTATTTATATAGCGCCAAATTCACAACACATGTCATCTCAAGGCACTTTACAGTTCAACCAGATCATACAGTCAAATTGATACAAAGTTTTCTATCTAAGGAAAACCAGTTGATTGCATTGACTCATTGACTCAAATACAATCCCCCACACTAAGCATGCTTGTAGCGACAGTGGAGAGGAAAAACTCCCTTTTAACAGGAAGAAACCTCCAGCAGAACCAGGCTCAGTGTGAGCGGCCATCTGCCGAGGCCGACTGGGGTTCAAGGAGACAGAAGCAGAGATACAAAAAGCAGCTGTAAAAGGCGGCCCCGTCCAGGAAACACGCAGCCAGGCAGACGAGCTCCAAGGCAGCTCCCATGCCAGAGGACGAAGAGAGCACATCCACTCAGTCACGGTCAGAGAAACAGGACCACACTGGAAAACAGGCCGATCTCCAACATCTATTAACAAGGGTGTTGATAGAAGCAGCACAGCTGATGTTTTTTTCCAGGATGACGTCACAGCCAAACAGGAACAGACGAGGCAAAGCTACTCTGAGGAAAAGCAGAGAGAGCAGAAGGTTAGAGATTGAACTAACAGATTCTGCAGAATAACTATTCACATTTTGAACAAATCCAATAGTGTCTAAGATAGCATTAAAGGCTGCTCTTAAGCTATCGCCTTCAATGTCAGCATGGATGTTAAAATCTCCCACTATGATGACCCTGTCAGTATTTAACACCAAATCAGAAAGGAACTCTGAAAGTTCATAGTAAGGACCTGGTGGACGATACAAAGTTACAAAAAGAAGAGGTTTTTCTTGCTTTGCAATTTGGATGAGGGAAACTAAGGGTTTAAAAAGGGTTTTAATTATTAGCTGCCTTTGGAGTAATCATTAAGTCAGACTGCTAGCCTGACTTACTATGTTTAAACATGGAGGTTTGTCCGGCTAACATTTCTGTTGCCCAGTTTCACCTGAAAAATATGGAGTCAGTCCCAGTTCCTTTGACTTTTAGGACCAATGTCGTCTCCAAGAGCAACGCTGTGGTGTTGCCACACATCTGTAGATCTAGCTGGGAAGCTTTCAGAGCTTGTTGAGTTCAGTTTGGCTTCTTACACTGCAAAAACGTTCTGAAAATTAGTAAAAATGTCTTTAAACAAGTGTATTTACCTTAAATTTGAGTAGGAAAATAAGATGATCTGCCAATGGAATGAGCATTTTTACCCTTAAAATAAGATAAATTAGATATTATGCGCTTGAAGTAAGAGACTATAGTCTTTTTTTCTTATTTTAAATCTAAATTGTCTTATTCTATTGGCAAAGAGTCTTACTTACCTGCTCAATTCAAGAAGAAATGCACTCGTTTTAAGAAACATTTACCTACTTAGATTTACATTTTTTGCAGTGTACCTCCGTTTCATTTCCAACAAAAACATTCAGATCAGGAAAACAGAGCTTTACTGAGAGCCGATTCTCATGGTGGCTCCTCTTCAGGTTCTTATGATGGAAAACAGAAACTCATCAACAGCATGGGAATCATTTATTTAGGAAAAAAGCAACATTTTAGGAGGATTTCTGGAGTAAACAGTTACCTCATGCTACGTTCACGCTGCTCTGGATTCCTGTCCTCCCCTCCTTCTTTCTCTTGTCTTACTTTGATTTTTTGCTATTTTAGGAGAGCAAATAAAGAGAAGCTCGTTAGCATATGAGCACGAGTTTTCATTCATTAAAATTCACGGAGAGACTTCATTTGCACAAAAGCCTGAAGGGATTATTAGAGCTCCCCCAGTTCTGCAACATTAAACAGAGCTTTGTTAAAAACCATCTTCCATCCATTCCCTGTTTCTAATTTGCTCTGCACTCGCGTTCACTCTAAACAATCTGCAGATTAGAGCTTGATGCTTTGTTTTCATCGTGCAGAGAGTCAATTTGCTTATGTTGCTCATGGCAGCCGGAAAACTTCCAACCGCAAAGTTTGTTCAGACAACCGCAGGAATTATTGCTGGTGAGGAAAGAGGTTTGATAACCAGGCCTCGGGGATTTTTCCTGAGAAAACACCTGACCTGCATGTTGCGTTACGTCTACGTTGATTTTAGCATCCTCCGGCTTATCAACCATCTATTTTCTGTCACACATTATCCGTGCTAGGGTCACGAGGGGTGCAGGTCCCTATCTCTGTCTATCACAGGGCAACACAGAGGAGAACATGCAAACTCCATGCAGAAAGAGCCTGGGCCGGGAATCAAACCCGGGACCTTCTTAATGCTACCCACTGCTCCGCTGTGCAGCTACTTATCCAGCAGTTTTCAAAAATTTATGCAAAACATGAAGTCATGAAGTGAAACTATTACTAAAAGACTGAAGTTCTAAAGGTGTGGTCGTCCTTTGGAGCAAAAAAACCCCATAAATTAACATTATTTTATAATTGGTTAAATTATTAATCTAGTTTGCTGCCTTACTAAACAACATTAACTGTTAGTTATTCTATTTAGTTTATTTCTATAGCTCCAATTCACATCATGTCATCTCAGGTCACTTTCCAGTTCACCAGATCATCCAGTCAGATTGATTCAAAGTTTCTATCTAAGGAAAACCAGCTGATTGCATCGACTCATTGACTCTTCAGCAATCCCTCACACTAAGCATGCTTGTAGCGACAGTGGAGAGGAAAAACTCCCTTTGAACAGGAAGAAACCTCCAGGCTCAGTGTGAGCGGCCATCTGCTGAGGCCCACTGGGGTTCAAGGAGACAGAAGCAGACATAGAAAAAGAAGCATAGATACAAAAGGTAACTGTCAACTGTCATGTTCTTTTTAAGGGATCTGACCCACATGCGGGAAACTACTCAGAGAACCAGAGAAAAAGTTTAACAGGTTTATTGAGAGCACGATGCGTTGGGTCCAGAGTTACTCAGAACGCTGGTGAACCGGAACTGGAAGTGAGAAGGGAAGTTCAGAGTTTAGTTCAGGTTCTGTAGGAAACTTGGACGACATGAGAATCGGCTCTCAGTGAAGCTCTGTTTTCCTGATCTGAATGTTTTTGTTGGAAATGAAACGGAGGTAAGAAGCCAAACTGAACTGAACAAGCTCTGGAAGCTTCCCAGCTAGATCTACAGATGTGTGGCAACACCACAGCGTTGCTCTTGGAGACGACATTGGTCCTAAAAGTTAAAGGAACTGGGACTGACTCCATATTTCTGAGGTGAAACTCCATGTTTAAACATAGTAAGTCAGGCTAGCAGTCTGACTTACTGATTACTCCAAAGGCAGCTAATAATTAAAACTCTTTTTAACATTTAACCCTTAGTTTCCCTCATCCAAATTGCAAAGCAAGAAAACCTCTTCTTCTTGTTCCTAGAGTCCAGTCGGTATGGGTTATTCCAGAACTTGGTTGACTCGTTGGAGGGCGGACAGGTTTACTTAGGTTAGGTTGGTTCCTTGAGGAGTAATGGAGCTGACTGCCACTTAGATTTCCATGAGAACTTGAACAGCACATGTGGAGATTTATCCCCTGCTCAGTGTGAAGCTCAAACAATCCTTCCAGGGGGAGAAGGCCAAAACATCCAGGTTGCAGGATGACTTCCTGCCGAGAGGCAAAGACAAAAAACAACAAGATTAGAGCTCAGGGAGAAAAGGCTCAGTTAGACTCAGCTAAACTCAGCTTGGCTAGATGACCCAAAACTAGCAAACACTCTGGCGTCGAGGTAGTGGCAGTCAGCAACTTAAAAATCCTCCGGTAATGAGGCAACCATTCGCAGGTGTGTGGAAGAGCCAACGAGAACAGGGCGCCACCTTGTGGTGGAGAGAGAACAAACAACACACATCTCACACAATCTGGATTCCTAACATCAACCAGACATGGAGCTCTGGGGTTTGGGGAATTTTCCAAAAACTTTTCTTCTAAATCTTGAATCATTTTGACCTCAAACCAGCTGAAGATCAGAGGAGTCATCCGGATCCACTTTGCTGAAGCCTGATGTTTCCAGCAGCCCCTGCAGGAGCCCAGTGAAGGAGCTGAGGACCCCTCACCTCCATGATCGCCTCCTTTCAGCTGGACCAGAGGAAACATCAGACTGAGCATCAAACTGATGGATTAACTAAAACCTCTCAATCCTGAATCTGATGCTTAATCAGCAACAGGTGGACTTTTTGTTTTTCATTATTTTTCCTTTAGCGATAATCCTCATGCTATGAGGAGACAGAGTCCTGTTCCTTCTAATTAAAGCTTTTCTTTTATTCTCTAATTTAATTAAAGAACATGAGATAAAAGGTGATAAAGCTGCAGTTAATTTCACACTGTGTTGGGTCTGAACCTGGAGCTATAAAGCCTCACTGTGGAGGGTTTAATGTGTCCTCTAGAGCGAGGACAACCTGCCTGCTGTCCCCATTACTCAGGGAAAAGACGCCAAAGGACCATACTTTAAAAAAAATACAGATTTTCCTTCATGTTTCATAATTTAGCCAAACAGAAAAAGAAATCTTTTTGGTTCTTTTGATGAAATAAATTGTTGTATCTTTCTGGCTAAAAATCTATAAGAAAAGAGAGAGAAATTATTTAGAGGCCATGAAACACAGATGGATATCATCCAGAAAATCCTTCTTTTCCTACTTTAGTTAGTGATGTTTATCCATAAAGCTTTTTTAATACATAAAACTTACAAAATGCTGTATAATCCTCTTAAAAACCAGCACATTTTGAAGTAATTCTCAACTATTTTGCATACCCAAATGGAAAAGCAAATCACTAAGGAACTGTAATCCCAAATTACATGTGTGATACATCAATTGAAAGCTAATACCTTCCAGTTTCTGAAAATATAAATGAAAATAGTGTGAGTAAAACACAGACCAAGCTGCATCTATTCAAACATGACTCAAAGTTGTTTTTTTTTTCTTATTCTCCAAAATAATCAAGTCTTTTTTGAACGGCATTAATAAAGTCATGCTTGAGGATAGTCATGTCTCCTTATATTTCATTTGTTCTTCATCATGTCAACCACAAATGCAGAAAATTTCAGACCTCTAGCAGAAACAGTTCCAGAGCTGTGGGGCTTTGAAATGTTGGCATCACCAGCATCTCCAAACCTTCCAGTTAACTGGAGGAGGAGCAGCGGCATCAGGTGAAGGTAAGGAAGCTGAGGATCACTGGACATCATCTGGGCCTGTTGGAGCTCTAGAGATCCGATTGTGGATTATCTGCTGGAACCAAACATAAAGGTGCTGAGAGTGTCTGTAGGATCTTGTGCGAAAGTAGGATGGATGAAAGTTTAGACCTAACCTGGATTCTTCTGTACGTTTGAGGAGCTCCGATCTGCTTCTGTTGATGGTTCTGATGTTTAAAGAGAAGAAAACTTTTGATCTTCAGAGGCAGACGGAGTTAATCCCAGAAGCTGAAACTCTCTCATCTTTTCCAGCTCATTCATCTCACCCTGAGCGCATCTCTCCAGCAGCGGTCGGACCTGAAATCAGCAGCTGGTTTCAATCAGCTGCAGCAGATTCAATGAGCGATGGAGACAGAGAAGCACATTCCTGTTCCCCAGAGCTTTAGGGTCCAAATGATCCACTTTATGGAAGCAGAACCGACTCAGGTTCCTTTATTTCACTATAATCTGCTTTCTACTCCCAAACTTCACTCATTTCTTTCCTTCAGCGTTAAAAACGAAAATAAAAGTCAGCTTAAAGCTTTAGAAACAATGTGCCGTTAACGAGCTGTAGATAAATTAGTAGCACAGAGAGAGTTGGGTTGATGGTTCGAAGCTGAGATCAGAGAATCGTTTAAATATCCAGTTATTGCTGCTTATTACAATGCAAAAACAGTTAGAAATACGTAAACATTTCTTAAATTAAGTGCATTTAGCTTGAATTTGAGAAGGTAAATAAATGAGTAATGGAATGAGTGATCAGACTTTTAAAATAAGATAATCAGATAATTTACGCTTGAAATAAGACAATGCAACTGTTTTTTCTAATCTTAAATCTAAATTTGTTTTGTTCCATTAGCAAAGGATCTCAATTACCTCCTCAATTAACAACAAAATGCTCCTTTTAAGAAAAAATGACTCATTAAGATTTCCATTTTTTGCAATCAATTAAAGCTGCAAATAAATTGGAGTCATTAATGAGACTTTAGTTTGCCATCAGTTTTTTTACAGCTGAAAGACTGGAGACAGCAGGGGAAGCTACACTGCAAAAACAATCTAGAAATAAGTCAAAACTTCTTAAATTAAGTGTATTTACCATTAATTTGAATAGGTAAAGGAAATAGTTTGCTAATGGAGTATTTTTACTCTTAAAATAAGATATTTAGATAAAATGCACTTGTAATAAGAAAAATGTAATTGTGTTTCCTTATTTAAATGTAAATTGTTTTGTTTCATCTGTTTTACCTTCTCAATTTAAGAACAAATGCACTTATTTTAAGAAAAAAATGACAGATTTTTTTCAGTGTGCGACACGGGGTAGAGAGCGGGAAATACGTGTGTTCTCCAAACTAGTGGGCATCATTGATGAGTAACGGTAATATTTAAGTGTTTATTTCAGTTAAATTAGTGATTTTTTTGCCATTATTTAACCTGTTGATAAGCCTAAGTTATCAGCTAAGTGTGCGTATATTAGAGCGTTGTGCTGAATCTACACACACTGGAAAAAAAAATCTAAATCTAGATCAGTCATTTTTTCTTAAAACAAGTGCATTTGTTTTTTAATTGAGGAGATAAAAGAGACATTTTGCCAATGGAACAAGATGATTTACATTTAAAATATGAAAACACAATTGCATTGTCTTATTTCAAGTGCATATTATCTGATTAACTTATTTTAAGAGTAAAAATAATCATTCCATTGGCAGATGTTTTCATTTACCTACTCAAATTAATAGTAAATACACTTAATTTAAGAAATTTTGCTCATTTCTAGATTGTTTTTGCAGTGCATCTACTTGATGACGCTGAGTTATTAGCCAACTTTCGTAGTTTGCTGATTAATAGCTCTTTAGTGGCTGAGCTTGATTTCAATTTAACTATTTCCTCATTTGCTTATCTAAAGTGTTCTGGACTTATTTTCATTATCTTGTTTATTAAAATCTCAATACGTCATTTTTTTCTTAAAATAAACGCATTTTTTTCTTGAATTAAGGAGGTAAGTGACACACTCTGGCAATAGAGCAAGACAATTTACATTTAAAATAAGAAACAACTATTGTTTTGTCTTATTATAAGTGCATTTTATCTAATTATTTTAGTTTAAGAGTAGAAATAATTATTCTATTGGCAAATCATCTTATTTATTAGCTCAAATTAAGGGTAAAAACACTGAATTTAAGAATTTTTCCCTCATTTTTAGACGTTTTTTTGCAGTGTCTGGTTCCCGGACGTGTTCAAGATCAAGGTTTCTCTCCCAGTGTGAGGGACCAAACTTAAATGAGGACAAAAGGTGTTCAAATTTTGAAAAAATGCTTTCATTTAATTGTGTCAAAAATAGTTAACAAAGGCTCAAAAGTAATACAAAATAAAATGGATCTGGGCCCAACTGAACTTAAGTTAAAGACTTTCCAGCTTTCCTTACTTTTCTCACAGAGGAGCTCATTTCCTGCAGGACTCTTCGCCCTTAAGAGGCCGTTAGGTCAAACTAACAGTTGGTGTAACGTTACAGTCGTCCCAGGCTGCGGTCGGACCCCCGACGCGAGCTTCTCCCTTACTCCCAACAAACATCAACCTTCAGTTAAAACCAGGTGAGAGAACAGAGGAGCCTTTTGTTCCACGTTTAATCTGCAACCAGAGATCGTTTTGCCGTTTGCCTCGTTGCTTTTGCCCAACGGGGAAGTTTATCCTGACAGCTTGTTTGATGAGTTCAGACTCTGAAGTTATGAGAAAATTGGAAAAATTGCATATTTCTAATCAATAATCATTAATAATAGGTTTAAATCGAAGCATAGATGTAGAGTCAGACGTGTTAATCTGATGCACAGGAGGAGAGGGGTGCTAACGCACTGCTAAAAATGTAAATCTCAAATCATTTTTTCTTAAATTAAGGAGGAAAGTGAGACAATTTGCCAATGGAACAAGACAATTTACTTTAAAATAAGAAAAAAACTATCGCATTGTCTTATTTCAAGTGTATAATATCTATTTATCTTATTTTAAGAGTTAAAATACTCATTCCACTGGCAAATCATCTTATTTACCTGCTCAAATGAAGGGTAAATACGCTTACTTTTAGACTTTTTTACTCATTTTTAGATCATTTTTGCAGTGCATTTTATTAAATAAGAATAGCACTTCTGTTTTTTTTTTTTTTTTAATTCAAAAGTAAATAAAAAGTTAGTGTAATTGCTCAGTTTAACCCTTTAAAGTCTGATACAATCAGAAGGTGTTTGGTTTGTTCTGTCCTGTGCAGTACCACTGTTCACCTGAGGGGGTGCTGGTTCTGTCTGAGATGTCAAAGGTCATCCGGATGCGGCCTTCATTTCTACCTGCTTGTTTTTTTATAATAAATCTAAGCAGAAAATCAAGCTTAAAGTTAAAGCTGCTGAAGAACGGGGCAGTTAGAGAAGAGCGGCGAATCCTCAGAGTCTTATCTGCAGACGACGCCTCAGGCTGCGACTTTCATCTCTTAATTAAAGTCACCTCCAGCAGCAGCGGGGTTCAGCTTCCTGCCGGCGATTAATTTAATGAACCTTCCCGGGGAAGCATTCATCAGAGAAGCAAAGGAGAACATCTGTCAGGGAGGCCGACCCAGGATGGCCTCTATCTTTCACTTTTAATTAGTCCAATTTCTTTGACGGTGTCTCCAGAAAGGATCACAGCCTCGCCTTGGTAACGGCGGCAGCAGAGCGGAGAACCAAATCTACCAGGAAGCGAAGGGAATCTGCAGTAAGGAGCAGAGGCGTAGCCAGAAAGTTTTAATAGGGGTGGCCAAAAGCAGAAAGGTGCCAGAACCTAAGGGTCCGTCTGTTCCAACAGGAACGAGCACAACAAATATAGAAATTTTCTAAATAAAGAAACTATACGGTCCTGCTATTTTCCTTTTATTTACAAATAGATGCATCTATTTAAACACCCATAATGTCTAAATAAAAAGGGATAGAGGACAAAATGTCTGGGACAAACATCTTTTCCATTTTATTTATCTACAATTTCCCTGAAAACTCCTTGATGACTTGCAGAAACATCGCTTTCTCTTTACCCCATATAACACAAAATTAGGGTCTTAAAAGAGCATGAATTCTGTACATATAAACCATAATGATAGTATTTAGATGTGCATAATTAACCGCAGCGTTTTAGTTGTCAAGTAACTATTAATATATGAAAAATTAAAATGTTTAATAAGTTCAAACATTCCTCTTAATAACATTACTGCTGCCACCGTCTATTAGAGGGAAATTAATGGTAGGGGTGGCCAATGATTGGCCAAGGGCCACCCCTGGCCCCCCATCTAGCTCCGCCGCTGGTAAGGAGTCCATCAGTCTGCATCCTGATTGAGGCACTGCAAAAAATCAAAATCTAGATGAGTCATTTTTTCTTAAAATAAGTGCATTTGTTCTTGAATTGAGGAGGTAAAAGAGACATTTTGCCAATGGAACAAGATGATTTACACTTAAAATAAGAAAACTCAATTGCATTGTCTTATTTCAAGTGCATATTATCTAATTATCTTATTTTAAGAGTAAAAATACTCATTCCATTGGCAAACTATCTCATTTACCTGCTCAAATTAAGGGTAAATACACTTAATTTAGGACATTTTTACTTATTTCTAGATACACAAATGAACCAATAATCTAATCATGACATATCCACACTGGAAAAAACGATCTAGAAATAAGTAAAAATATCTTAAATTAAGTGTATTTATCCTTAATTTGAGTAGGTTAATGTGATGGTTTGCCAATGGAATGATTATTTTTACCCTTAAAATAAGATAATGAGACAATATGCACTTAAAATAAGACAATACAATAGTTTTTTTCTTATTTTAAGTGTAAATTTTCCTGTTCCATTGGCAAAATGTCTCTTTTACCTCCTACACTGCAAAAACGATCTAAAAATGAGTAAAAATGTCTTAAATTAAGTGTATTTACCCTGGGTTTAAGCAGGTAAATAAGACTATTTTCCAATGGAATGAGTAGTTTTACTCTTAAAATAAGATAATTGAATAATATACACTTGTAATAAGGCAATATAATTGTTTTTTTCTTATTTTAAATGTAAATTGTCTTGTTTCATTGGCAAAGTGTCTCACTTACCTCCTTAATTTAAGAAAAAAATCACTTATTGAGATTTGAATTTTTTGCAGTGTAAATCCCCCCAAAAATTCACTTATTTTAAGAAAAAATGACTTATCTAGATTTCAATTTTTTCCAGTGCACTGCAAAACGATCGACATTTCTAAGATTAAGTGTATTTACCCTTAATTTGAGCACATAAATAAGATACTCTGCCAGTGGAATGAGTGTTTTTATGCTTAAAATAAGATAAATTAGATAACATGCACTGAAAATAAGACAAAGCAATTGTTTTTTTCCCTATTTTAAATGTAAATTGTCTTGTTCAATTGGCAAAGTGTCTCACTTTCCTCCTCAATTCAAGAAAAAATTCACTTATTTTAAGAAAAAATGACTTATCTAGATTTAGATTTTTTCCAGTGTAGACCTGCTGCACAAGAATGACCAATTATGCACTGCAAAAACGTTCTGAAAATTAGTAAAAATGTCTTTAAACAAGTGTATTTACCTTAAATTTGAGTAGGAAAATAAGATGATCTGCCAATGGAATGAGCATTTTTACCCTTAAAATAAGATAAATTAGATATTATGCGCTTGAAGTAAGAGACTATAGTCTTTTTTTCTTATTTTAAATCTAAATTGTCTTATTCTATTGGCAAAGAGTCTTACTTACCTGCTCAATTCAAGAAGAAATGCACTCGTTTTAAGAAAAATTTACTTACTTAGATTTACATTTTTTGCAGTGTGAATGTTGTTGAGTTTCTCCAGGCTGCAGATAAAAATGATTTAACTCTGGTGAACAGTCGTTCACATTGAGGCGGAAACTGATGGTGTTTGTGCAGAAACCTCCAATCGTTACGTAATGGTGCTTCAGCTTTTCAGCCAAAATGGTGAAAAAAACAGCGTGGAAAATACTGAACAGGGTCGTCTAGATGTTGCTCAGCCGTTAAAGTTTAAGACTAACAGGAAACCCTTCAAGCTAAATTCTTTAACATGTAGATCTACACGACTGTAGGTGTAGAAATAAGCGGATAGATCCAGGATTTTCACCTGAATCAGTGAGACGTTCTTCCTGATTAATGAAAGTCATAATTCAGCAAAACGCAGAAGGAGGAAAACAAAGGAAATATTTTCAGCACAGCTCTAGATGAATTATGGCTCCCAGGAAAATATTAATCATGTCGGATAATAAAACGCCCTCACTGCAGCCGAGCCAGAGGGAGTTTCAGTCGGACGGAAAAAGAAAAAAATGATTCTGAGGTTTTTTATTTAAGACTGAATGTTAAAGTTTGTTCTTGGAGTGAAAAAAGTTTAACTGGGAAAATTCCTGGACAGACGGATTCATAGAAGAATGATGGTTAGAAAACGCAAGGAATGAGTTTTAGAACAGTAGCAGATACAACAGGCTCAAAAACATGAATTCAGTTTATTTCTATAGCTCCAATCCACATCATGTCATCTCAGGTCACTTTCCAGTTCACCAGATCATCCAGTCAGATTGATTCAAAGTTTTCTATCTAAGGGAAACCAGCTGATTGCATCGACTCATTGACTCTTCAGCAATCCCTCACACTAAGCATGCTTGTAGCGACAGTGGAGAGGAAAAACTCCCTTTGAACAGGAAGAAACCTCCAGCAGAACCAGGCTCAGTGTGAGCGGCCATCTGCTGAGGCCCACTGGGGTTCAAGGAGACAGAAGCAGACATAGAAAAAGAAGCATAGATACAAAAGGCAACTGTCAACCAGCTCCACAGGCGGCCCCGTCCAGGAAACACACAGCCAGGCAGACAAGCTCCGAGCCAGCTCCCATGTCAGAGGATGAAGATGAAGCAGAATGATGAAAAAGGGGTCCCTATGTCCTCCAGCAGTCTAAGCCTATAGCAGCAGAACTATAGAGATAGATCAGGATAACCTGAGCCACTCTTAACTAGAAGCTTTATCAAAAAGGAAAGTTTTAAGCCATATTCATTATACAAAAATAAATGTTTCATTATTAGATCTTAGAAAATCTACCTTTAGTTTTGGTTTTTACGATAGTTAATCATCAAGCTCCTGCAAAGAATTAAAAATAAAGATACTGTTTGGAAAAAATCAGAGAGATTTTTATTTTTGTTAACATAGAAACTGTACATAGATGTGGCCCAGTTTTGTCGTGATTGGGTGGAGGTTTTAGAGGACCCAAATGCAGAGAGCAGGAGGCTGAGGTGAGTCCTGGAAGATTTAATAAGGCAACTGAGGCAACAATCCAAAGTAGAAAAAAATACAAAGAACCAAAACACCGTATATATATGATTGGCTGAATTTAGGTGTTCAGGCTGACGTAGAACCTACTGGCCTGCAGAAGATAACAGAAAAAACAAAACTGATTTTAAGATTTTTTTAAGAAATGTTCTAAATTTTGGGGCAATATGGTTTGATAAAGAGAACATTTATATACATGTTTAAGCCAGAATGATTTGACATTTAAATAGGATTTCCCTACGGCTTTAAAGGAATAGTACACCCAAAACATGATTAGCCTTCATTTTCTACTCACCCCCATGCTGAACAACACTCTGGAGTACTTTTTTGATATCTCAAATGCATCTGGAGATCTGGGAGGCTTCTTGCTGTCTGCTGACATTCAAATAATGGAGGTCTATGGCGCCCGAGGCAGAAAGGTCCATAAAAGTCCACAAAAAACGTGTCAATATTCCTCCATACTGCTCGTCCAATGTATTCCAAGTGTCCTGAGTGGGTAGCGTCCATAATTTACTCGAAACGAAGTCATTTAGAATGTTTTTAGAGCATAAACAGTAGTGTATAGGATTTCCTAGAAGCGCGTTCACGAGTCTACGGAAACCACGGCAGACCAAACCAGATGAAAGTGCGCATTCAGCTCGGCAAAGAACTCATGCTCTTCCTCAACACTGAAGTCCTCAGACATTTTTCTTTCGTTGTTTCTTTCTTTGCACAGGTAAACAGCACATTTCTTCTTCTACGCTTGCATTATCGGCAGAGCAGACGCTGAATGCGCACTTTCATCTGGTTTGGTCTGCCGCGGTTTCCGTAGACTCATGAACGCGCTTTTAGGAAATCCTATACACTACTGTTTATGCTCTAAAAACATTCTAAATGACTTCGTTTCGAGTAAATTATGGACGCTACCCACTCAGGACACTTGGAATACATTGGACGAGTAGTATGGAGGAATATTGACACGTTTTTGTGGACTTTTATGGACCTTTCTGCCTCGGGCGCCATAGACCTCCATTATTTGAATGTCAGCAGACAGCAAGAAGCCTCCCAGATCTCCAGATGCATTTGAGATATCAAAAAAGTACTCCAGAGTGTTGTTCAGCATGGGGGTGAGTAGAAAATGAAGGCTAATCATGTTTTGGGTGTACTATTCCTTTAAGCTCAGCCACCAGGAACCGCCACAAACCAGTTTCTGAAGATGAAGCTTCTGTCTTTAGGTAAAAATAAAACTTTATCTGTTTGCTAAGATTCTGAGGATATCCCCCCTCCCCACCCTGCTGCTGTTCTAGCATGTCACAACTTTTGACCTGTAACCTGCTAACTCAGGTCTGCAGAGTCTGAGGCGGAGCTTCTCTGACCTCAGGCTGAATCTGTCCCTTCATCGTGTGAGATGTTCACCCCCCGCTGATGGTTTGGAGGATGATGAGCATCGAACAGCTGCACTGTGATCTCATCCCTGACCTCCTTTCAACCCGCTTCTCTATCCTCAGAGTTTCATCAGCATGTTGGATCATCCAGAGGTCAGAGGTCGGATGGAGCCACCTGACAGCCGGGAATGACCTCACCTGCTGGAAATCTACACTAACGGCTTCCAGGCAAACGTCCCACAGCTCAGGACCAACTTCCTGAGGGGGAATCCATCAAAGTGGAAAACTGTCCGGGATCGAGGGCGGCGGGTTTATCAGGACAGATGCTTCCATGACGATGAGCGGTTAGGTTTATAACTCCTCAGACACATCAGCTGAGCTTCAGACGTCACATCGGACAGGAAGCTGAGAATCTCCTGTTTCTAACGTCGTCTTTGAAGAAGTGCTGATTTAGATTCATCTGATGCTGCGGTGGAGATTCCAGGTTAAGTTAAGCCAAGCAGACACCAGCTGATGTTCATCTATTCATGGAAGTGACCAAAACTCAGTTACATGGTGTTTCATCCACACGCCTTTCAAGTGGGGCTTTAAAATTTTTAAAACAGGTTTAAAAATTTATTTTTTCACAAATACTTTTTGTTTTATAGCTGCGTGAACACTGAGACATGCTGGAGGTTTCTTCCTGTTCAAAGGGAGTTTTTCCTCTCCACTGTCGCTACAAGCATGCTTAGTGTGAGGGATTGCTGAAGAGTCAATGAGTCGATGCAATCAGCTGGTTTTCCTTAGAAAACTGAATCAATCTGACTGGATGATCTGGTTAAATTGTATCTCTAAACTGACCTGAGATGATGTGTTGAGAATTGGCTCTATAGAAATAAATTAAATTAAATTGAATTAAACAAATAAAAGGAGATTTAAAATTCCACCTGAAATGTGTGATTCAGCAGGAGTAATGCATCAGCAGGTATTCACTTTTAGCCCCGCCCCCTAATGGCCGCCATCATTGGAAACTAGAGGCTCAGACCTCTCCTAGGAGGGGTCAGAGGTCAATGTGGGAATATATCAGGTGATTCCGTAAAAGTTGAAGACATTTTACTTCCCCTCCAGGAAGCTTTCTTAATTCAAATGTCTGGATCCGCAGTGAGTTTGAGTCTTTATATAGACAAGGCCTTGTATTGCTTGGAAACATGCAAATGGAAACCGATAAGTGGTCGGTTCCTTCATGGTACCCATCTACATTAAGATCCAACATTCTGAGATTAAAGTCAGAATTCTGACTTTTTTCCCACATTAAACTGAAATAAAATGCAAAAATCTATCTAAGTTTTTTTCCCAGTAGCCCTAATCCGCTTCCGTTAAACAATCATCTGCTGACCACATCTTTTTCATCCCCATTATTAGAGCTGTTTCATTTCCTTCCTTTCAGCTCATTCAGCTTTTATTTTATTTTTTGTCTGTTAAAACCACAGATCTCAAAGATTAATAACCTATCTTGTAAAATGAGTTTTCCTGCTGCTGTTGCTTCGTTTTATCTTGTAGATGAAGCAGTGAAATCATCCATCAAAGGATCTTTAGAATCTGTCTAAAGATCCAACCTTTAGGTTGTGTTAATCTGAGCTGTAGAGCTTTCTAGATGTTTCTGCAGAGCAGATATTCAGGGGGATGATCTGCAGATTCAGCTCATTACAAACCCTACTGGGTTTAGACTGCTTTGATCCAGTTGAACTCTCTGAATTAGCAAAATTATTGTCTTCATCTAAGCCTTCAACTTGTATGTTAGATCCAGTTCCAACCAGGTTATTTAAGGAGGTATTCCCTTTGATCTCCTCCTCCATTTTAGATGTGATTAATCTATCTCTGTTACAGGGATATGTACCTAAAGCTTTTAAGGTTGCTGTAATTAAACCTCTGCTTAAGAAACCGTCTCTTGACCCAGATGACTTGGTCAATTATAGACCTATATCCAATCTTCCTTTCTTATCCAAAATTCTTGAGAAAGTAGTTGCCAAACAAGTTTGCGATCACTTCCACCATAATGAACTTTTTGAAGAGTTTCAGTCTGGCTTTAGAGCTCATCATAGCACTGAAACAGCTCTGGTGAAAGTCACTAATGATATTCTCATGGCCTCAGATAATGGACTTGTATCTGTGCTCGTCCTTTTGGATCTTAGTGCTGCATTTGATACAGTTGACCATAATATTCTTTTAGAAAGACTTGAATATTTTGTTGGAATTAAAGGAACAGCACTAGACTGGTTTAAATCTTATCTATCTGATCGAATTCAGTTTGTTCATGTTAATGATAGATCTTCAACACGCTCAAAGGTTACCTGTGGAGTACCACAGGGATCAGTGCTAGGACCAATTCTCTTTACTTTATACATGCTCCCAATTGGTAGAATTATTAGACAGCATGGGATTAATTTCCACTGTTATGCTGATGATACCCAGCTATATCTGTCTATAAATCCAGATGAAGCTAACCCATTACATAGATTACAGGCATGTCTTGAAGACATAAAAACCTGGATGACTCTTAACTTTCTGCTTCTGAATGCAGACAAAACAGAAGTTATAGTCTTTGGACCAGAGTCTCTGAAAAAGAAACTGATTAGCCAGTCACTTCATTTGGATGGGATTAAACTGATTTCAGATAATAAAGTAAAAAATCTTGGTGTTGTTTTTGATCAGGACCTGTCATTTAGGTCCCATATCAAGGAGGTTTCTAGAATTTCCTTCTTTCATCTGAGGAACATTGCAAAAATTAGAAATATCCTGTCCAGGGGTGATGCTGAGAAACTAGTCCATGCATTTGTTACTTCAAGGCTGGACTATTGTAATTCTTTACTATCAGGAAGTCCACAAACTGTAGTTAAAAGCCTTCAGCTGATCCAAAATGCTGCAGCCAGAGTTCTAATGAAAATTAAAAAGAGAGATCATATCTCGCCTATCCTGGCTTCTCTTCATTGGCTTCCTGTTAAATCAAGAATAGAATTTAAAATCCTCCTTCTCACATATAAAGCCTTAAATGGCCAAGCTCCATCTTATATCAGAGATCTGATTGTTCCTTATGTTCCTAACAGAGCACTTCGCTCTCAATCTGCAGGTTTACTAGTGGTTCCTAGAATTTCTAAAAGTAGAATGGGAGGCAGATCTTTTAGTTATCAGGCTCCTCTCCTGTGGAACCAACTACCAGTTTTAGTCCGTGAGGCAGACACCCTGTCTACTTTTAAGGCTAGGCTTAAAACTTTCCTTTTTGATAAAGCTTATAGTTAGAGTGGCTCAGGTTATCCTGAGCTATCTCTATAGTTATGCTGCTATAGGCTTAGACTTTTGGAGGACATAGGGACCCCCATTTCATCATTCTGCTTCATTCTCTCTCTGTTCTCCTATTCTGCAGAATCTGTTAGTTCAATCTCTAACCTTCTGCTCTCTCTGCTTTTCCTCAGAGTAGCTTTGCCTCGTCTGTTCCTGTTTGGCTGTGACGTCATCCTGGAAAGAAACATCAGCTGTGCTGCTTCTATCAACACCCTTGTTTATAGATGTTGGAGATCGGCCTGTTTTCCAGTGTGGTCCTGTTTCTCTGACCGTGACTGAGTGGATGTGCTTTCTTCGTCCTCTGGCATGGGAGCTGCCTTGGAGCTCGTCTGCCTGGCTGTGTGTTTCCTGGACGGGGCCGCCTTTTACAGCTGCTTTTTGTATCTCTGCTTCTGTCTCCTTGAACCCCAGTCGGCCTCGGCAGATGGCCGCTCACACTGAGCCTGGTTCTGCTGGAGGTTTCTTCCTGTTAAAAGGGAGTTTTTCCTCTCCACTGTCGCTACAAGCATGCTTAGTGTGGGGGATTGTATTTGAGTCAATGAGTCAATGCAATCAACTGGTTTTCCTTAGATAGAAAACTTTGTATCAATTTGATCTGGTTGAACTGTAAAGTGCCTTGAGATGACATGTGTTGTGAATTTGGCGCTATATAAATAAACTGAATTGAATTGAATTGAATCTGAGGTAGAAACTCTTCTTCTCTGATTATAAAACTTCCCGTTAAATCAAAAGTCACCAAACATTTCAGCCTGTGATCCGACAAATACCGACAGACTGGCGACCCGCTAAAGATGATCTGTTTATATCTACATATAAAGTAGACCTAATTATATATATATATATATATATATATATATATATATATATATATATATATATATATATATATATATATATATATATATATATTTATTTATTTATTTATTTATTTTTAAAGAACATTTAATTATTATATTTTGTGTTTTACAGCTTCATGGTGCATTGAACATTTAAATCTTGTGGACAGTTGCTGCATCGTCCACCTTTTTTGCTCAGCTACCTTCTTCATTTCTATGGCAGCGTTACCACGCCCCCCACTGGCCTGGCATAGGTATTACAGGTATTACAGGTATTACAGGTATAAGATCACCCACTTAGGCTCCTTTTTTAAATTGTTTCCTTCATATTTTTTGTGCAGATTAAGTCTGCGGCTCCATTTGAATGTATGGAGTGAACTTTGTTCCATTATTGCTGAAGGAAAAACAAAGAAATGTGTTTAATGTATTTAAATGTATTAAAAGAGGATTTAAGAGAAACTTAACTATTTTCTATGATTTATTTTTTCCAAATTCTGTGTTTTAAATTTGTTTCTAAAGGTTTCACATTTTCAAAACATTTTTTCCTTTTGTTTTATAAATTTGCACTATTTTCTGACTGAGTTTGGGTAGAAATAAAAAAAAAACAGAAATTGAACAAAAAAAAAAAAATTCTAGATTTAAAATGTTTTGAAGTAACTCCTTTTTTCTACGGACTTTAAAAAATGCTTGTTTTTTTTTCTAATTATTTTCCATATTCACATTTTTCATTTAAGTTTAGTGTCTTTCAACTGTATTTTTTCCAGTTTTATTTTTCAAAATTTCTATTTTTTCAAACGAGTTCTATGAATTTCATCATTTTCAAATCCTGTTTTGTTTTGCTTTTTATATCACAGTTTCTTTACTTCTGGGAGGCGGTGTCCCTCTGGAGTTAAGACGTGTTTCTATTGGACCGGTAACATTTTTATTAATGTTCACTTCAAGAGTGAGCATCTATATTATGCTGGAAATGAAGAGAATGTGATGTTTGAAAAGAATAATAATTCATAAAACAAATTTTTAAAAAGAGAAATTTGAAAAAGTAAAAAAGTGTTTTTAAAGTTTCCTTTATGGATTACATTTAATTCTAAACTTGTTCTTTTCTTTCACCAATAATGGAATAAAATATACGCCATACAATCACAGCCTAGGATTCACCTTTTTAAAAAGCTTTGCTGTTGGAGGGTTGAACACCAAACAGCAGATGAATGTGTGGAAATGCTCCTCAGGCTGATACTTTAAGTACGGTGGAGGGTCAGTGATGCTGTGGGTTTCATTTATTTCCAAAGGGATTAATCCATTGAAGGTTAATCGATTCCCAAAGTTGGGATGACGGATTAACAAGTATTTGGGTCCAAACTAAACAGAGGTGTAGAGTAACAAAGTACAAATACGTCGTTACTTAATTAGAAATGTTGTCTATTCTTTACTGGAGTCATTTTTTGCAATTATCTCTAATTTCTAATCCTTACATTTTAGAAACAGACTCATTAGTTTTGTTTCATTTAAGTTTATTTCCTTTACTTGTTGTTCACCACATACAAAAATAAATCGTTTTTCAAGATTTTTTTTTATTTTCATTCCATTTTTACGGCTGGATTTATCAGTGTTTCTTGAGTTCTAATTCAGATTTTATAGAAAACTGTAATTTTAACTTAAATCAAGTCAAAATATGTAAAATTGTGAAATTATGAATGAATATTGACCTAATAGGATTTTAATTAAACGTAATTAAATAGAAATTTCACTTCATGCAGCTATATTATAATATATTTGAATCTCTTGCCCTGTATTTTATTTTATTCTTTTACGTTCCCTTATGAAAACACGCTGCCCCCTGCTGGATCCCCGGTACATTTGGTCCAAAACCCGCACCTGCATTGATGACTGAAAGACATCTTCTGCCTCCATTTATCTGTTTACTACAGTCTGTTCAATTCATGTTCATGTGGATTTAAAGACATTTCAATTAGTGGGAAAAAATTGCAGGGGGGAATATAAAAAAAGTAATCAACCAAAACCTTCGTCACCCCCAGATACTGCCTGTATTGATCCCCTTGTTGAAGACCTCAGCTTTAAAGTTTTGAATATTAATCATCAGTTCTGCTTTAACCTCTTTTTTTATGCCTTAAAACATCTGAATTGATCCCTCTTCCCTCTCTATCCTTATTTGGGCTCCTCCTCTGCCTACTTCCTGGGTCCTGATGGGAAAAACAGTTCATTGTTTACTTTCCTGGTCACTTCAGACTCCTTTAGAAGTTTATTTGTTCATTTTTTGAGTAAATCAATCATAGGAGGAACACAGCTTGACGGTGGAGATAAAGTTTGTCTTTAGAGTCTGAAGACATGAAGAAATGTCAGATTTCATGATTTAAATGGTAAATATTTCCCTCAGTCGTCGTCTGTCGTCATCCTGACTCCGTTTTTAGACAAATTCCTGTTTGGTTCCCAGGATCTAAGCTCTGATCTTTGAGGGAATATTTGTCCTCTAGATCCACCTCCTCAGCTCTTTAATCAGAGATAAAATCCTTTTTTTTTCAGGTTTATACACAATTCTTACGATATAACAATGTTTATATGAAAGAGTCTCTGAGCTCAAACTAATAAAAAGGAATAAAATCACAGAAAACAAGAGATAAACTTGATTTATTTAGATAAACTTCAATAAATAAACATTAACTTACAGCCTCCAACAGAAAAATAAACAGCTGCAGTTTAAATATGTAATAAATACATAAAGATGCCGAATAACAACTGGAACATGTGAAGAATTTTGACAGAACTTGCAGGTTTTTAACTGAATTCATTGGTTACCTTCTGGGAATTAGAGGAAAGGTTTAGATAATAAACTTCTAAAGGCTCCATTAATACAACTGGTAAAGTAACATGCATGTAAAGCCATGTGCGAAAATAAAGTTTTTAAAGAACGATTTTATCAAAATTAAACGTTTTCACTAACTGAAAGCTCCAAAAGAAGGTTGTTTTTTTTTAATCATGGCTGCAATTGTTGTTTAAATTCAAGAAAAAATTAAGCCTCAATATTAGAAACCCATCGAGAAGCGAATGAAGGTGGAACGTTCCGGTAGAACCAATCAGACGCTCTGAGGAGGAGACGTTCTGGTAGGTTCAGGCCTCAGCCAGTGGATGAAGGCGGAACGTTCCGGTAGAACCAATCAGACGCTCTGAGGAGGAGACGTTCTGGTAGGTTCAGGCCTCAGCCAGTGGATGAAGGCGGAACGTTCCGGTAGAACCAATCAGAAGCTCTGAGGAGGAGGCGTTCTGGTTGGTTCAGGCCTCAGCCAGTGGATGAAGGTGGAACATTCCGGTAGAACCAATCAGACGCTCTGAGGAGGAGACGTTCTGGTTGGTTCAGGCCTCAGCCAGTGGATGAAGGTGGAACATTCCGGTAGAACCAATCAGAAGCTCTGAGGAGGAGACGTTCTGGTCGGTTCAGGCCTCAGCCAGTGGATGAAGGCGGAACATTCCGGTAGAACCAATCAGACGCTCTGAGGAGGAGACGTTCTGGTAGGTTCAGGCCTCAGCCAGTGGATGAAGGCGGAACGTTCCGGTAGAACCAATCAGAAGCTCTGAGGAGGAGGCGTTCTGGTTGGTTCAGGCCTCAGCCAGTGGATGAAGGTGGAACATTCCGGTAGAACCAATCAGACGCTCTGAGGAGGAGACGTTCTGGTTGGTTCAGGCCTCAGCCAGTGGATGAAGGTGGAACATTCCGGTAGAACCAATCAGAAGCTCTGAGGAGGAGACGTTCTGGTCGGTTCAGGCCTCAGCCAGTGGATGAAGGCGGAACATTCCGGTAGAACCAATCAGAAGCTCTGAGGAGGAGGCGTTCTGGTTGGTTCAGGCCTCAGCCAGTGGATGAAGGTGGAACATTCCGGTAGAACCAATCAGAAGCTCTGAGGAGGAGACGTTCTGGTCGGTTCAGGCCTCAGCCAGTGGATGAAGGCGGAACGTTCCGGTAGAACCAATCAGACGTTCTGGTTGGTTCAGACCTCAGCCAGTGGATGAAGGCGGAACGTTCCGGTAGAACCAATCAGACATTCTGCTTGGTTCAGGCCTCAGCCAGTGGATGAAGGCGGAACGTTCCGGTAGAACCAGTCAGACGCTCTGAGGAGGAGACGTTCTGGTCGGTTCAGGCCTCAGCCAGTGGATGAAGGCGGAACGTTCCAGTAGAACCAATCAGAAGCTCTGAGGAGGAGGTGTTCTGGTTGGTTCAGGCCTCAGCCAGTGGATGAAGGCGGAACGTTCCAGTAGAACCAATCAGACGCTCTGAGGAGACGTTCTGGTTGGTTCAGGCCTCAGCCAGTGGATGAGACGGAACGTTCCAGTAGAACCAATCAGACGTTCTGAGGAGGAGGCGTTCTGGTTGGTTCAGGCCTCAGCCAGTGGATGAAGGCGGAACGTTCCAGTAGAACCAATCAGACGTTCTGAGGAGGAGACGTTCTGGTTGGTTCAGGCCTCAGCCAGTGGATGAAGGCGGAACGTTCCGGTAGAACCAATCAGACGCTCTGAGGAGGAGACGTTCTGGTCGGTTCAGGCCTCAGCCAGTGGATGAAGGCGGAACGTTCCAGTAGAACCAATCACACGATCTGAGGAGGAGACGTTCTGGTCGGTTCAGGCCTCAGCCAGTGGATGAAGGCGGAACGTTCCGGTAGAACCAATCAGACGTTCTGGTTGGTTCAGGCCTCAGCCAGTGGATGAAGGCGGAACCTTCCGGTAGAACCAATCAGAGGCTCTGAGGAGGAGGCGTTCTGGTTGGTTCAGGCCTCAGCCAGTGGATGAAGGCGGAACGTTCCAGTAGAACCAATCAGAAGCTCTGAGGAGGAGACGTTCTGGTTGGTTCAGGCCTCAGCCAGTGGATGAAGGCGGAACGTTTTCAGTAGAACCAATCAGACGTTCTGAGGAGGAGGCGTTCTGGTTGGTTCAGGCCTCAGCCAGTGGATGAAGGCGGAACGTTCCAGTAGAACCAATCAGACGTTCTGAGGAGGAGGCGTTCTGGTTGGTTCAGGCCTCAGCCAGTGGATGAAGGCGGAACGTTCCGGTAGAACCAATCAGACGTTCTGAGGAGGAGACGTTCTGGTCGGTTCAGGCCTCAGCCAGTGGATGAAGGCGGAACGTTCCAGTAGAACCAATCAGACGTTCTGAGGAGGAGACGTTCTGGTCGGTTCAGGCCTCAGCCAGTGGATGAAGGCGGAACGTTCCGGTAGAACCAATCAGACGCTCTGAGGAGGAGACGTTCTGGTTGGTTCAGGCCTCAGCCAGTGGATGAAGGCGGAACGTTCCGGTAGAACCAATCACACGCTCTGAGGAGGAGACGTTCTGGTCGGTTCAGGCCTCAGCCAGTGGATGAAGGCGGAACGTTCCGGTAGAACCAATCAGACGTTCTGAGGAGGAGGCGTTCTGGTTGGTTCAGGCCTCAGCCAGTGGATGAAGGCAGAACATTCCGGTAGAACCAATCACACGCTCTGAGGAGGAGACGTTCTGGTCGGTTCAGGCCTCAGCCAGTGGATGAAGGCGGAACGTTCCGGTAGAACCAATCAGACGCTCTGAGGAGGAGACGTTCTGGTCGGTTCAGGCCTCAGCCAGTGGATGAAGGCGGAACGTTCCGGTAGAACCAATCAGACGCTCTGAGGAGGAGACGTTCTGGTCGGTTCAGGCCTCAGCCAGTGGATGAAGGCGGAACGTTCCGGTAGAACCAATCACACGCTCTGAGGAGGAGACGTTCTGGTCGGTTCAGGCCTCAGCCAGTGGATGAAGGCGGAACGTTCCGGTAGAACCAATCAGACGTTCTGAGGAGGAGGCGTTCTGGTTGGTTCAGGCCTCAGCCAGTGGATGAAGGCGGAACATTCCGGTAGAACCAATCACACGCTCTGAGGAGGAGACGTTCTGGTCGGCTCAGGCCTCAGCCAGTGGATGAAGGCGGAACGTTCCGGTAGAACCAATCAGACGCTCTGAGGAGGAGACATTCTGGTCGGTTCAGGCCTCAGCCAGTGGATGGAGGCGGAACGTTCCGGTAGAACCAATCAGACGCTCTGAGGAGGAGACGTTCTGGTCGGTTCAGGCCTCAGCCAGTGGATGAAGGCGGAACGTTCCAGTAGAACCAATCACACGATCTGAGGAGGAGACGTTCTGGTCGGTTCAGGCCTCAGCCAGTGGATGAAGGCGGAACATTCCGGTAGAACCAATCAGAAGCTCTGAGGAGGAGGCGTTCTGGTTGGTTCAGGCCTCAGCCAGTGGATGAAGGTGGAACATTCCGGTAGAACCAATCAGAAGCTCTGAGGAGGAGACGTTCTGGTCGGTTCAGGCCTCAGCCAGTGGATGAAGGCGGAACGTTCCGGTAGAACCAATCAGACGTTCTGGTTGGTTCAGGCCTCAGCCAGTGGATGAAGGCGGAACGTTCCGGTAGAACCAATCAGACGTTCTGGTTGGTTCAGGCCTCAGCCAGTGGATGAAGGCGGAACCTTCCGGTAGAACCAATCAGAGGCTCTGAGGAGGAGGCGTTCTGGTTGGTTCAGGCCTCAGCCAGTGGATGAAGGCGGAACGTTCCAGTAGAACCAATCAGAAGCTCTGAGGAGGAGACGTTCTGGTTGGTTCAGGCCTCAGCCAGTGGATGAAGGCGGAACGTTTTCAGTAGAACCAATCAGACGTTCTGAGGAGGAGGCGTTCTGGTTGGTTCAGGCCTCAGCCAGTGGATGAAGGCGGAACGTTCCAGTAGAACCAATCAGACGTTCTGAGGAGGAGGCGTTCTGGTTGGTTCAGGCCTCAGCCAGTGGATGAAGGCGGAACGTTCCGGTAGAACCAATCAGACGTTCTGAGGAGGAGACGTTCTGGTCGGTTCAGGCCTCAGCCAGTGGATGAAGGCGGAACGTTCCAGTAGAACCAATCAGACGTTCTGAGGAGGAGACGTTCTGGTCGGTTCAGGCCTCAGCCAGTGGATGAAGGCGGAACGTTCCGGTAGAACCAATCAGACGCTCTGAGGAGGAGACGTTCTGGTTGGTTCAGGCCTCAGCCAGTGGATGAAGGCGGAACGTTCCGGTAGAACCAATCACACGCTCTGAGGAGGAGACGTTCTGGTCGGTTCAGGCCTCAGCCAGTGGATGAAGGCGGAACGTTCCGGTAGAACCAATCAGACGTTCTGAGGAGGAGGCGTTCTGGTTGGTTCAGGCCTCAGCCAGTGGATGAAGGCAGAACATTCCGGTAGAACCAATCACACGCTCTGAGGAGGAGACGTTCTGGTCGGTTCAGGCCTCAGCCAGTGGATGAAGGCGGAACGTTCCGGTAGAACCAATCAGACGCTCTGAGGAGGAGACGTTCTGGTCGGTTCAGGCCTCAGCCAGTGGATGAAGGCGGAACGTTCCGGTAGAACCAATCAGACGCTCTGAGGAGGAGACGTTCTGGTCGGTTCAGGCCTCAGCCAGTGGATGAAGGCGGAACGTTCCGGTAGAACCAATCACACGCTCTGAGGAGGAGACGTTCTGGTCGGTTCAGGCCTCAGCCAGTGGATGAAGGCGGAACGTTCCGGTAGAACCAATCAGACGTTCTGAGGAGGAGGCGTTCTGGTTGGTTCAGGCCTCAGCCAGTGGATGAAGGCGGAACATTCCGGTAGAACCAATCACACGCTCTGAGGAGGAGACGTTCTGGTCGGCTCAGGCCTCAGCCAGTGGATGAAGGCGGAACGTTCCGGTAGAACCAATCAGACGCTCTGAGGAGGAGACGTTCTGGTCGGTTCAGGCCTCAGCCAGTGGATGGAGGCGGAACGTTCCGGTAGAACCAATCAGACGCTCTGAGGAGGAGACGTTCTGGTCGGTTCAGGCCTCAGCCAGTGGATGAAGGCGGAACGTTCCGGTAGAACCAATCACACGCTCTGAGGAGGAGACGTTCTGGTCGGTTCAGGCCTCAGCCAGTGGATGAAGGCGGAACGTTCCGGTAGAACCAATCAGACGTTCTGAGGAGGAGGCGTTCTGGTTGGTTCAGGCCTCAGCCAGTGGATGAAGGCGGAACATTCCGGTAGAACCAATCACACGCTCTGAGGAGGAGACGTTCTGGTCGGTTCAGGCCTCAGCCAGTGGATGAAGGCGGAACGTTCCGGTAGAACCAATCAGACGCTCTGAGGAGGAGACGTTCTGGTCGGTTCAGGCCTCAGCCAGTGGATGAAGGCGGAACGTTCCGGTAGAACCAATCAGACGCTCTGAGGAGGAGACGTTCTGGTCGGTTCAGGCCTCAGCCAGTGGATGAAGGCGGAACGTTCCGGTAGAACCAATCAGACGCTCTGGTCGGTTCAGGCCTCAGCCAGTGGATGAAGGCGGAACATTCCGGTAGAACCAATCACACGCTCTGAGGAGGAGACGTTCTGGTCGGTTCAGGCCTCAGCCAGTGGATGAAGGCGGAACGTTCCGGTAGAACCAATCAGACGCTCTGAGGAGGAGACGTTCTGGTCGGTTCAGGCCTCAGCCAGTGGATGAAGGTGGAACGTTCCGGTAGAACCAATCAGACGCTCTGGTCGGTTCAGGCCTCAGCCAGTGGATGAAGGCGGAACGTTCCAGTAGAACCAATCAGACGCTCTCGTCGGTTCAGGCCTCAGCCAGGCAGCTCATCACCGTCCGGATCAGCTCGTCCTTCCTGTGTTTGGCAGAGACCTGGACTCCTCTCCGTTTGAGCCACAGCAGCAGAGTGGAGGAGCTCAGCTTGGACAGCTGGACAGGAGGAGAAGAAGAGGAGGAATCAGGAGGCTGGATTTGATCTCAGTAGATCATCTGTTCATAAACTGCTAAAGAAAAAGTAGCATAAATAAAAGCAGAGAGCTGAAAGCAAAGCAGAAACACGTGGAGGAGACGTGGCGGTCCGAGCCGTAAAACTGATGAATGTTGTTATTACTACAGCGAGCCGCCGCCTCCCCCTCCATCGTTCATCACTTTTAACGCCCTCCCTCTGCCTCCCTAAACATGTTCTCAGAGGAAGCAGAGACTGTGTTTGCTATTCATCACACTAACACACTTTCATCCATCACCTTAATGCGTCCTGCGCTCTGAAAAGAGCCGACGCACGGCTCGGTGCGGCGGGAACGCCGTCAGCCGCATGTCCTGCACTCCACCTGCACTTAGTTTGTGACGCACATGCAAGCAAGAAAGAAAAGTGAGAAAAACAGGCGGAAAAGGAAAGTTTTTCCTGTAAACTGGGAACTTTTAAGGAGCAAAATGTACAAAAGATAGTTTAATAAACAGGAGGTCTGATGGTGATCAGCTTCTCCTGATGCTTGATTAACCCAGATCCACCTGAGCCGCTGTTTTCAGAAGGAGAAGGAGGTTCAGGTGGTCTCCTCACCTGGTTGCTTTGGTTCATTTTCTCCACATCGTCCACTGAAGCCTTCATCTTCTCCTCCTTCAGCCCAAAGGCCACCTAAAGCAGGGTTTATACAGAAAGCAGTGACTTTATTTAATGCTTTTTAATGCTCTTTGAAATCATGTTATTGCCATCAACAAGTAGCCATGATGGGAGAGAGAGACTCTGGAAAAAAAATCTATGTATTTTAAAAAGATTTTAATAGAATTGATAAGTTTTGGTCCCTTGGATTATCTGTCATTTGTTTGCTGTTTATTGTGCTGCTTTGAATGGCGGTAAATCGTCTTCTCCAATACGTTAGGGAGCCGAGAGCTGCAGACGCACTGCAAATACACACAGGAGTAGCCATTCAAAATGACCCCCTTTCCTTTGTTGGCCCTTGGCTGGTCCTTGGTTGGCCCTTGGCTGGTCCTTGGTTGGCCATTGGGTGGTCCTTGGGTGGCCCTTGGCTGGTCCTTGGTTGGCCATTGGGTGGTCCTTGGGTGGCCCTTGGGTGGTCCTTGGGTGGCCCTTGGGTGGTCATTGGTTGGCCCTTGGTTGGCCCTTGGGTGGCCCTTGGCAGGTCCTTGGTTGGTCCTTGGGGGATCCTTGGGTGGCCCTTGGCTGGTCATTGGTTGGCCCTTGGCAGGTGGTCGTTGGATGGTCCTTGGTTGGCCCTTGAGTGGCCCTTGGCAGGTCCTTGGTTGGTCCTTGGGGGATCCTTGGGTGGCCCTTGGCTGATCCTTGGTTGGCCCTTGGGTGGTCCTTGGCTGATCCTTGGCTGGCCCTTGGCTGATCCTTGGCTGGCCTTTGGGTGGTCCTTGGATGGCCCTTGGGTGGTCCTTGGTTGGCCCTTGGCTGATCCTTGGTTGGCCCTTGGCTGATCCTTGGTTGGCCCTTGGGTGGTCCTTGGCTGATCCTTGGCTGGCCTTTGGGTGGTCCTTGGATGGCCCTTGGCTGGCCTTTGGTTGGTCCCCTACAATTCCTTTTTAAACTTCAATCTTTGTACTAGAATATTCTTTCTGTCATGATTTGTGGACTTTAAGAACTAAAGAGAAGCGCCATCTCCTGGTCAGACCCTGTAATTCAGTGAAAGGGTGGAGCCAGAGTAAGAAATATGCAAGAGGGGGGGTCACTCTAGTGGTTGGAAATTGGAAGGGATTAGGCTGGGAGTCGCAGTGGGCTGCCATTCGGATGGCATTTGACTGGTAAGGGCCATTTTGAATGGCTGCGACATAATATTTGCAAATATAAAAATGAGGCAAACAGACAAAACGCATGCAAAAGCAAAAATGCTGCATCCATAGTTCTTGTTCGTCTTTCTTTATGGACTCCACACAGCTGTTGCTGTACTGCATTGATTACAGCAAAGTAGCTTGACATTGTTAGCTGCTGTCTGCTCATTGCAGCTGATCTGTGGGGATACACGCCCATCAAGGTGGATTAAAGTCTATTTTTCTTTCAAAACTAAAGGAATAAATAAAAATCTGATGTCTTGTGCATGCATATAGACTATGGATATACTGGTCTGATGGGGTACGCTCATCTGACAGAGGATAATTTAACGGGTCGGCTCTTGGTTCTAAACTCTACGGTGCGGGTGGAAACAGTTTTGTAGAATCAGACCTGATACTGGCACCACTTCAGACCAGCTGGACTTACCTTCTTTTTCCTTGCCTTGCTGGAGGAGCCTGCGGGCATCAGAGGGCGCTGGTCCGGTTCTGTTTCAGGACCGGCCGCCCTGTTGGCTTTAACGATGGATTTTGGGACGCAGCTCTTAGATCCGACCTTCTGCTCCGTTATCCTCCTCGAGTCGGACACGGTGTCGCCTTCAGGGACGACGCTCTCAGATTTCTTGGCTTTATGTTTGATCAGTGATGGGACGATGATGGCCGGTTTGATCCTGGACACCGGACTGAGGCTGGTGATCCGGGTGATCGTGGGCGGATACGATGGCTCAGACGGGATACTCCTCTGGGTTTTAGGACGGAAACGGGGGACGATCAGAGGAGTCAGAGGGACGGATAGAGCCGAGAGGGAAGGAGAAAAGGACACTGCGTTGGCGGCAGGCTCCAGAGGAACAGGCAGGGTGATCCTTCGCTTCTCCTCCTTCCGTCCGCTCAGCTGCTCCTGCTTCTGGGCGCGCAGCTGGACGACATTGACGTGGCGGGAGGCGTCCTTGTTCCTGAAGATGGGGACCAGTTTAGGCGTGGGGTTCAGCGGGGCGGGAGGCGGTAGGGAGGGGAGGGAGGAGGCCGGCTGGAAGTGCTGAAAGAAGGAGGAAACGGAGCCGAAGAGGTTCTGACTGTTAGATGGCTGAGATAAAGGCCTCTGTGCATTCAGGGCGCCGCCCCCCTGGGAGAAGGAGATCCACGGCGGCGGGTCCTGTCTGGAGGAGCAGGAGATGACGGGCTGGGAGAGAGGAGCGGCTGGGAAACGAGTGACGACGGAGCTGAGGGAGATGGAGGCGGTCAGGTTGAGCTGCTCCCCACTCAGGACCTGAGGAAGGAGAGGAGACCTTTCACCATCATCATCATCAACATCACCATCATCATCATCATCATCACCATCATCATCATCCTCTAACTAAAGGCTGTCTGATGACCTCTGACCTTAAACTCCTTTTGAGGGGAAGTTACCATTTTTGGTCACTTCCAGATGGAGATGGAAAAGACTCTGGATGTTTTCATTGATTTATTATAAAATAACTTTTTGCTATTTTTCTTAATTTATGAGGCCAAGTGGTCGTTTCTTGTATCTTTTCCATCATTTTAATGTTACAGAGTAGGGATGGGTCCATTAATCCCGATGTGTCGGTGCATGCGTAACGCCCATAGAGCAAAACACTATTTTATGACTTTATTATCGTAATATTATGACTTTATTCTCCTAATTGTATTACTTTATTCTTGTAATGTTACGACTTTATTCTCGTAATATTATGACTTTATTCTCGTAATATTATGACTTTATTCTCATAATGTTACAACTTTATTCTCGTAATGTTACGACTTTAATCTCGTAATGTTATGACTTTATTCTCGTAATGTTACGACTTTATTCTCGTAATGTTACGACTTTAATCTCGTAATGTTATGACTTTATTCTCGTAATTTATGACTTTATTCTCGTAATGTTACGACTTTATTCTTGTAATATTATGACTTTATTCTCGTAATGTTACGACATTATTCTCGTAACATTCTGACTTTATTATCGTAATTTTACGACTTTATTCTCGTAATGTTACGACTTTATTCTCGTAATATTATGACTTTATTCTCGTAATTTTACGAATTTATTCTCGTAATGTTACGACTTTATTCTCGTAATATTATGACTTTATTCTCGTAATGTTATGACTTTATTCTCGTAATGTTACGACTTTATTCTCGTAATATTATGAATTTATTCTCGTAATTTACGACTTTATTCTCGTAATATTACGACTTTATTCTCGTAATATTATGACTTTATTCTCGTAATGTTACGACTTTATTCTCGTAATATTATGACTTTATTCTCGTAATTTTACGAATTTATTCTCGTAATGTTACGACTTTATTCTCGTAAGATTATGACTTTATTCTCGTAATGTTACGACTTTTTTCTCATAATGTTAAGACTTTATTCTCGAAATATTTTGACTTTATTCTCATAATGTTACGACTTTATTCTAGTAATGTTACAACTTTATTCTCGAAATATTTTGACTATTCTCGTAATGTTACGACTTTATTCTCGAAATATTTTGACTTTATTCTCGTAATGTTAAAACTTTATTCTCTTGATGTTACAACTTTATTCTGGAAATATAATGACTTTGTTCTCATAATGTTAAAACTTTATTCTCGTAATGTTACAACTTTATTCTCGTAATGTTACAACTTTATTCTCGTAATGTTACAACTTTATTCTGGAAATATAATGACTTTGTTCTCGTAATGTTACGACTTTATTCTCGTAATGTTCTGACTTTATTCTCGTAATATTACGACTTTATTCTCGTAATATTATGACTTTATTCTCGTAATTTTACGACTTTATTCTCGTAATATTCTGACTTTATTATCGTAATTTTACGACTTTATTCTCGTAATGTTACGACTTTATTCTCGTAATATTATGACTTTATTCTCGTAATTTTACGAATTTATTCTCGTAATGTTACGACTTTATTCTCGTAATATTATGACTTTATTCTCGTAATGTTATGACTTTATTCTCGTAATGTTACGACTTTATTCTCGTAATATTATGAATTTATTCTCGTAATTTACGACTTTATTCTCGTAATATTACGACTTTATTCTCGTAATATTATGACTTTATTCTCGTAATGTTACGACTTTATTCTCGTAATATTATGACTTTATTCTCGTAATTTTACGAATTTATTCTCGTAATGTTACGACTTTATTCTCGTAAGATTATGACTTTATTCTCGTAATGTTACGACTTTTTTCTCATAATGTTAAGACTTTATTCTCGAAATATTTTGACTTTATTCTCATAATGTTACGACTTTATTCTCGTAATGTTACAACTTTATTCTCGAAATATTTTGACTATTCTCGTAATGTTACGACTTTATTCTCGAAATATTTTGACTTTATTCTCGTAATGTTACGACTTTGTTCTCGTAATGTTACAACTTTATTCTCGTAATATAATGACCTTATTCTCGTAATGTTACGACTTTATTCTCGTAATGTTACAACTTTATTCTCGTAATGTTACAACTTTATTCTCGTAATGTTACAACTTTATTCTCGTAATATAATGACCTTATTCTCGTAATTTTACGACTTTATTCTCATAATGTTCTGACTTTATTCTCGTAATATTACGACTTTATTCTCGTAATATTATGACTTTATTCTCGTAATTTTACGACTTTATTCTCGTAATATTCTGACTTTATTATCGTAATTTTACGACTTTATTCTCGTAATGTTACGACTTTATTCTCGTAATATTATGACTTTATTCTCGTAATTTTACGAATTTATTCTCGTAATGTTACGACTTTATTCTCGTAATATTATGACTTTATTCTCGTAATGTTATGACTTTATTCTCGTAATGTTACGACTTTATTCTCGTAATATTATGAATTTATTCTCGTAATTTACGACTTTATTCTCGTAATATTACGACTTTATTCTCGTAATATTATGACTTTATTCTCGTAATGTTACGACTTTATTCTCGTAATATTATGACTTTATTCTCGTAATTTTACGAATTTATTCTCGTAATGTTACGACTTTATTCTCGTAAGATTATGACTTTATTCTCGTAATGTTACGACTTTTTTCTCATAATGTTAAGACTTTATTCTCGAAATATTTTGACTTTATTCTCATAATGTTACGACTTTATTCTCGTAATGTTACAACTTTATTCTCGAAATATTTTGACTATTCTCGTAATGTTACGACTTTATTCTCGAAATATTTTGACTTTATTCTCGTAATGTTACAACTTTATTCTCTTGATGTTACAACTTTATTCTGGTAATATAATGACTTTATTCTTGTAATGTTAAAACTTTATTCTCGTAATGTTACAACTTTATTCTCGTAATGTTGCAACTTTATTCTGGTAATATTACGACTTTATTTTGGTAATATAATGACTTTATTCTCGTAATTTTACGACTTTATTCGCATAATGTTCTGACTTTATTCTCGTAATATTACGACTTTATTCTCGTAATATTATGACTTTATTCTCGTAACTTTACGACTTTATTCTCGTAATTTTACGACTTTATTTTCGTAATTTTACGACTTTATTCTCGTAAGTTACGACTTTATTCTCGTAATATTATGACTTTATTCTCGTAATGTTACAACTTTATTCTTGTAATATTATTGCCTTATTCTTGTAATTTTACGACTTTATTTTCGTAATTTTACGACTTTATTCTCGTAATGTTACGACTTTATTCTCGTAATATTATGACCTTGTTCTCATAATTTTACGACTTTATTCTCGTAATTTTACGACTTTATTCTCGTAATGTTACGACTTTATTCTCGTAATAATATGACTTTATTCTCGTAATGTTACGACTTTATCCTCGAAATAGAAGAAAAAAATTCTTTAGCCTGGCCCTAATACTCTGGTGTAATGAAATAATAAAATATAAGTACAATAATTTAAGCGCCCGCGGATCAGTTCGCCGAGGTCTCCGCCTCTGGCTGCCACCCAATCCCCTATGCACCGGACCCTCATTGTTCCCCCTGCAGGTGGTGGCCCCACTGGGGGATGGCCTCGCGTCGCTCCTTCGGGCTGGGCCAGGCCGGGTCCCGCGAGGAAGAACCCGACCACCAGGCACTTGACGATGAACCCCAACCACAGGCCTGGCTCCAGGGTGGGGTCCCGGCTCCACCGTACCGGGCGACGTTAAGTGCCTCGCTGTAGTCCTCGTCATAAGGGTTTTTGAACCGCTCGTCGTCTGACCTGTCACCCAGAGCCTGTTGGCCTTGGGAGACCCTACCAGTTGTGTTTCCTTATTTCAAGTGCATATTATCTAATTATCTTAGGAAAAGTCTGAGGAATAACCAATGGATCATTATTGACAAACACCAGATACAGCACTGGAACTTGATCAACAGCCCGATACCGCACCGTGTCGTCACAAAGCAGTAGGTGGCAGTAGTGTTCTTTGACAAACATGGATGCCTCCAGTAAAGCACATTCACATGAAAATGACTGAATTAAAAACACTGATCATTTATTGAACAGGATGGAATCATTTCAGATTTAAAGAACTTTCAGAAGTTTGGATTCTGAATATGAGCGACTTTTCCTTTAAGAGTAAAATACTCGTTCCATCTCATTTACATAATCAAATTAAGGGTAAATAGACCTAATTTAAGACACTTATTACTAGATCATTTCTGCAGTGTGAAGAGAAATTTCTATTTACGTCCAACGATGATGATGAATTTAGTTTAAAACAATAAAAAGCTTCAGTTTATTCTTCTGTCCGTGGAACCAGTGATTCTCAAAAAATGTATTTATTTCAGACGACTTTTTGAAACTTTCTGCTGGTGAAAAAGTTAAGAACTTTACTGTTCTGCAGTGGATTATATTTCCTCTAATCAAAGCTGAGCTTCAAACCAAACATCTGTGGGTCTGTGATCATTTCAGAGTGACGGGCTGCAGAAACTAGAACAATGGGATTAAAGGAAAACCAGAATACGAAAACTGCTTTAATGACTGAGTTATTTTTAGGAGGACGAAAAATAACAAAGTTTGGACTCATTTCTTTCCAACTGATGTCAAACAGAATCCAGCTGAAAATCAGCAGAAACCGTTGATGTTTGAAACTGGAAACTAACATTGCTCTGAGCCCACATGGAAGGAAATGAGTTCAGCTGCGCAGCATGAATATTTCAGATCGACTCTGTGGGAAGTGAACTCCTCTCTGCAGACTGTGAATAAGAAAAGGACTTTTTCCTCCTTTAACCCTGCAGAAAAACACTGCGAGGATGAAGAATAGCTTTAATTTCAGCTGCTTTGATGTTAAAACCTGCAGACTTCAGGGGAGTTTCTAGCTGTTCCACCGCCGCCAGGAATTAAAAACACTTTTATTAGAAAAGTAATTCAACTTATTCTGCATTTAAATGAGATTTTTTGGTTTCTTTCACTTCACCTCCTGGAGGAGCAGCATCCATACATGGTTTACATCCAAAGTGGCCTCCTTTCTCCTGACGTCGACCTCAGGAACATTAATTCACAGGAAGCTCCCTCCTCTGCAGCTCTGAGGTTGTTAAACTGTCTAAACGTTTTACTGGGTGGAAGCGCTGGAATAATCACTCCTCCAGCTTTATGCTCTCAGTGAGGCCAAATAGAGATAAAGTCAAAGTCCAGGCTGTGGAAATGAAATCAGCTCCCTGATGACAGATCTTACCTTTATTGGTTAATTTAGATCTCAGGTAAAATTAATTTGACAAAAAAATTTAAACTTCCTTTCTTCTCTCTTTGCTACACGTTTTAATAAGTCAGGAGTTCCACCAGGGGGCGGTAGAGCTTCAAAAACCATGATTTAGTTGTTTTTTTTAACCTTTTTTTTTTCTTTCTTTTTTGTAAAATTGTACAAATCATTGCTATAAATGTGTAATTATTGTGTAAAATGTCTTCAGTTTTACATTTGTGGTTTGTTCAGAGGAAAATAAAAAAAAAACTCCATTCAGGAACTTATGACTTAGGTCATAAGTTTAATATAAACATGTTTTTATTTATTTAGATTTTATTTATCACAGCTGGAAGAATAAATTATTAAAATATAATAATGCACTTTCATTTTTTTATTAACAAAAACATGGAGCCTTCCATGTTATGTAAAGATCCTTTTGATTTTCTTTATAAAGGAACTGGATTCACCTGTTATTATTTTTCAATATTTCCCTTTAGCTGCAGAGGAAAGCGGCTCAGCAGAGCGTCTGATGGAGGATATATTTACCTGGATGGAGGCGGCGGTGTTCAGGCTGACTGTGTGGTAACTGGGTTTACTGGTCAGACGGGCTGGAAAGCCACACACGGTCTGCAGCCGCTCTCTGATATCAGAGAGGAAGTGACTCAGCGCCACCTGCAGGTCGACGTGGGGACATTGCTGCACGGGAAGCAGGCGGATGCAGCTCAGGGGGTATCTGTTCATGTGGAGGTTAAAGGCTGGAACCGTGCGGCTGAGTATGACGGAGTATTAGGGCCAGGCTAGAAAATGTTTGTTCTTCTATTACGAGAATAAAGTCGTAAAATTACGAGAGTAAAGTTTCAATGAGAATAGTCTTAAAATTACGAGTATAAAATCGTAAAATTTTGAGAATAAAGTAACATTACGAGAGTAAACTCGCAAAATTACATGAGTAAAGTCGTAACATTACGGGAATAAAGTCGTAAAATTACGAGAGTAAAGTTGCAACGATAATAATCATAATATTACGAGAATAAAGTCGTAATATTATGGGAATAAAGTCGTAAAATAATGAGAATAAAGTCATAACATTACAAGAATAAAGTCTTAAAATGTTGAGCATAATGTAACATTACGGGAATAAAGTTGCAAAATTACGAGAATACAGTCATAACATTACGGGGATAAAGTTGTAAAATTATGAGAATAAAGTCGTAACATTACGAGAATAAAGTCGTAAAATTACGAGAGTAAAGTAGAAACAATAATAGTCATAAAATTACGAGACTAAAATTGTAAAATTTTGAGAATAAAGTAACATTACGAGAGTAAACTCGCAAAATTACGAGAATAAAGCTGTAACATTACGAGAATAAAGTTGCAAAATTACGAGAATAAAGTCGTAACATTACGAGAATAAAGTCGTAACATTACAGGAATAACGTCGTAAAATTAAGAGAATAAAGTCATAACACTACGGAAATAAAGTCGTAACATTATGAGAATAAAGTCGTAAAATTATGAGAATAAAATCGTAACACTACGGAAATAAAGTCGTAAAATTATAAGAATAAAGTCGTAACATTACGAGAATAAAGTCGTAAAATTATGAGAATAAAATCGTAACACTACGGGAATAAAGTCGTAAAATTATAAGAATAAAGTCGTAACATTACGGGAATAAAGTCGTAAAATTATGAGAATAAAGTCGTAACATTACAGGAATCAAGTCGCAAAATTATGAGAATAGAGTCTTAACATTACGAGAAAAAAGTCGTAAAATGTTGAGCATAAAGTAACATTATGGGAATAAAGTTGCAAAATTACGAGAATAAAGTCGTAACACTACGGGACTAAAATCGTAAAATAGAATAAAGTTGCAACGATAATAATCATAATATTACGAGAGTAAAGTCGTAATATTATGGGAATAAAGTCGTAAAATAATGAGAATAAAGTCGTAACATTACAAGAATAAAGTCATAAAATTTTGAGGATAAAGTTGTAACATAACGGGAATAAAGTCCTAAAATTATGAGAAACAAGTTGTAAAGAGATTAAACGCGTGCAAGGGTGTGCACGAGTCCATTTCTCCTCGTGCACGCTCTGTTTAAAAGTTGCTGCTTGCATCGCTAATACAAGCTTACTTTCTAAAATGTGCAATTTTTCCACTACATCAGACTCACCACCGGTAAGCGAAACTGTTTTTACGATAAGCAAACGTATAAAAGAAATATGTGTAAAGCCAATCATAACACACATATTGTGAAAGCAAATATGTGTTTGTCTCCATAGCTACAAGCATCTTTATAGCTAACTTTAGCATGCTACAGGCCAATGAACACGTTTTCTCTCTTTAGATTCCTCAGAAGTTGTAATTTTAGAAGAATAAAGTCCTAAAATTACGAGAAACAAGTTGTATTTTATAGCAACTCTTCCAAGAAGCCCTTTCTTCCCTAAAACGAGGAATGTGGAGCATCATGTGAAGTTATACTTTAGCATCGGTTTGAATAATAAGGGGCAGGACTGGGCAAGAGGTCAAAGTGGACTCTGGTTGCTGATTGGTGGAGCTGGTCGGCCGTCATCTGCTGGGCGGAGCTCCAAACTCTCCTTCTGAAACGGGTTTTGGTTTGATGACTTTATTCTCGTAATATTACGACTTTATTCTCATAATATTACGACTTTATTCTCATAATATTATGACTTTATTCTCGAAATAGGAAAAAAAATGGCCCTGATACTCCGCCGTAGCTGAGCGCCTTGGTTGCTGGTTTAATTGGTAGAAATGTTTCATAAATATTTATTTTCTGTTGCTATGGTGATCAGAGTGGTTCTGTGATGCTGCGACTGTCAGAAGGATACGTGAAGAGTCTTTCTCCCACAGGCCTGAAGTAGACGCTGCAGTAAACCACCTCCTCCTCCTGCAGCTGAGGAAGCCTGTAGCCGTACTGGAAACATCAACAACCAGCGTTCCCAGCTTAGTCTCCACCATATTGATCGACACTGGTGCACAAACGATGGAGGGAACCTGAAATAAATGGCTGCAGCGGTTTGGGTCGGGTGAGTGTTTACCAGGCGGTTCCAGTGGTTCTGCAGGTCCCTGTAGGTTCTGAAGGGTCCGTCTCTGGGCAGCTGGCGGCTGATGGTGATGATCTGACCTTTCTTCATGCTGCAGAGAATAAAAGCAACATGTTCAGAGGTCTGCAGGAAGAGCTGCAGCCCCACCTGCTGGACACAGCCAGCATTACAGCAACTGCATCAGAGCCAGAGGGCTGAGGTTAATGAATGCATAAACACCCAGTGGAATAATTCATGATTTAAATGTATTAATGATGCAAATGAACTAATATGCTCATATAGGTATATACATATATATATACCTGAATTGGCACTATTAAATCGGAAAGCTGAAATAATTTTTTTTCCACTTTTCCCCGATGTATTCCAGCATCCAGCTGCCATGCACGTGGGCATTGTCAGTTTCACTATAGCTCTGGTGAATTTCAATGGTGAAGTCCTCTGGAAATCTTCAATAATTGTTGTTGATTGCAGATGTGTCTAGTAGTTCCCATTGATTTAGCTTGTAAAGCGGGGAGAATGGCGCTAGGCTTACCGCACCGTGACGTCACTGCTGGAAGATGGCAGGAGGGAGGGGCTACTATATTTGGACAAAAATGGCCGCTCCCAGACTCAGTGATCACGAAGAAAATTGTTATTTTTTTAATTGATTAAAGCTAAATTCATTAAATCACCTCAAACGAATTAGTTTCAGGTATAAATAATGATCCACTGATTATTTAGTGCTGACCGGACTTTTCCTTTAAAACATCAGAAAATACCCTACATTCATTTTGATCCATTTGAACTTATATGATAGAAAATGATAATTTTGTTCTATTGAATTCACAACTTTCTGCCATTAGTGAAAATCTAAGGTTTCCTTTGTGAAATTAGCATAGAGGTTTCTGCAGCAGAGATTTACGCCAGAGAGGTGAGGTTTTTGTGATGTCCACCAGGTGGTGCTGCCTCACCTGGGCAGGACGTGACACCAGGTGGGTCCACCTGTAGAGGACGGATTCAGGACGGCTTCAGGGTCCCAGCAGAACCTCCTGAGCACCGCAGCTGGAAGCTGAAAGTCCTCCAGCTGAAAGGAAACATAAAGAAAAGAAGTCTTGGTTCCTGGTCTCTCCTTCAGAGCTGATTCCTCCTGCTCCGTGGAACGGCTCTCTCACCGTGGGCGGCGGCATTCGCACCGCTCCTGCTTCGATGCTGAGGCACAGTCGGCCCTCGCTGGTGCTGAGCTCCATGCCTGAACACAAACAGACCCGTCAGGTTAGGAAGGAACAGCTGGATGATTGGAAGGTGGAGGAGGAGAGAAGATCAGAGCAGGACTCACTGACAGCGCTGAGCCTCCCCCTCTCCATCAGGAAGTCTTCTCCTAGAACAACGGAAGAAAACATCTGCAGCATCAATTTCTATTCACAGATCATCAAATCAGAACGGTCCAACAGTAATCCAACCGTAATAAAAACACGTTAAACGCCGTCTGAGGTCTGAGGAACAACCTGAGGGCAGCAGCAGCTCTAAAAACACCTGAAATGATCCAACAGTAAAAACCTCCAGTAGTTTTACGTCCAAATTCCTCTTTAATTAAAAAAAACAACCTGTTCTTGTTTAATTACCAGTCTGTTTCAAAGCAGGCCCGAACCATCAGGGCGCCACCGCCGTGCTTTAAGGTAGGGAGGAGGTGTTTTTGCTGATATGTTTGGTTTTTACAAACTTATCAGTAAAACGTTTCTTTCCCTGCAAAAGAGAAAAATCCACAGCTGATCTATTAACAGCTGATAGATTAACTATTGTTTTCTTTTAGCACATTAGCACATTAGCGCTAGCAAAGCTTTTTAGTGGAATATGGGGTAGTGAAGCTAACTGTAGGACTAGCTCTGGATATATAGTTGCTTAGTTGTTGAGTATAAACATGGATTTCTGAAGTTATTTCAAACTTAAAACCCGGGCTAAATCTCCCACTGCAGCATTTTAATCAGGACTTTGACTAGGCCACTGCATCAGCTTCACACATCACTCTTCTCTTCTGACTCTTGAAGGATTCAGTCGCATTTTCCCGCTGATCTGAACCTCCCTGCTTTGCTGTTTCTGGTCTTTTCTGATCTCTCTTCAATCACCTGAACTCAAACAATGGATCTGGTCATCTGGTCTCGCAATGCGACAAAATTTTCTCAAATGGAAGGCAGGGAAAAGGGGAGCCGTCCTGTCCTGGCGGGACATACTTCATGGGATACACCATGGACTCCTGGAAGGCTTGGAGGACGGTGCGTTTCACAATGTTGTCAGTGGAGGATATTGAAGATGTTTAGATTATCAGATTTATGGTACGTTAGCTGAGCCGTATGCTAGCTATGCGATTAAACGCAGCCTGGCTGCGCTGGTTGAACTCAAAGGTGAGATGGAATAATATCTTGGATGAGAGCGCTCACTTCAAGGCGGAAAAGTCCAACAAATACGGAATATTGGATTCGCCACGTAGAGCCAGCAGTAAAAGACTGAAGGCTGATGGTAAATTCCTGTGCAGCCTGATCTCAAAACAATAAGTGTTTTCTGGAATAATTACCTAAAAAAAGTAGAAATTTCTTAAATTAAGCGTAACCGTTGATTTGAATTGGAAAATGAGATAGATTGCCAAAAGAAATATGGATTATTTTTACTCTTAAAATAAGATAATTAGATAATATGCACTTCAAATAAGACAATGCAATTATGTTTTCTTATTTTAAACCTAAATTGTCTTGTTTCATTGGCAAAATGTCTCTTTTATCTCCTCAATTGAAGAACAAATGCACTAATTTTAAGGAAAAATAACTTATCTAGATTTAGCTTATTCCCCCCACATTTTGGGGCCTCTATTCCTACTAATAATATCTATTCCTGTCTGATGATCCGTTGTTTCTCACAGGGACTATAACCACAGAGCAGCTCAGCCAGATTATCCTCCTCCTCCCATATTTATTGGAAATAAAAAGCAACTGTTTCCTAAATTCTCAAAAACTGTTACATGTGATATCATGTTGTATACTAGAAATGTCTTTAATCCAGTAATCTGTCATATTTTACATTAGAACAGGATTTACCTGAAAGTCTACATTCTCATCTTCACCCTCAGGGCCCCTGATCTAGAATCCTAGACCCGCCCCTGTTTCACAGACATTTATCTGGGGAGGTCAAAGGTCAAGGCTTGTGCAGCTATTGCGCCACACATGAGACTTTGATCCAGAGGCGCTCAGCAGCCTTGATCCTAATAAACTCCAAACACGCTGCTGCTGGTTTTCCCTGCAGAGTGGAGCTGCTTCTGGGTTAGCTTTAGGCTAACTCTAGGCTAACGCTTACTGTCACCACCATCACCTGTACGACAGGTAGACAATAAAATTAATCTGATTAATCAATTATTGAAATAATCATCTAATGATTTAATGAAGGAATCGTTTACTGGAGAAAACATGACTTCAGTTTTATTGTTTATCGTTTTTAAATATTAAGCTTATTTATTATTATCAGTATTTATTTTATTATCTCTATTTCCATTGATCAATATGACCTAATCAGTCTGCTTTTAATCTATTTTTTATTCATATATTAGCATTTTTTTGATTTTTCATTATGTAATATAATCATCATCATTAAAATGTTTTTTCCTGAATCCTGATTTATTTAATTTTTTTTATTTTCTTTTGAGGATTTTACTTCTGAGCAGAACCAGAAATATTCTCCGTTTCAACTCTTCCACTTGTGAAACTATGGAAGAGGATTAGGGCAACTAGGGAAAAAAAATTTAAAGTTCAAGATTTTTTATATTATTTGAGTTTAATACAGGAAAAAAGTCAAAATTCTAACTTTAATCTCAGAATTCTGAGAAATAAATTCTGAGTTCTGAGATTAAAGTCAGAAATTTTACAGATTTTTTAATATTATTTTAGTATAATATGGGAAAATAGTAAGAGTTCTGACTTTAATCTCAGAATTCAGACTTTGTTTCTCAGGATTCTCAGATTCTGACTTTTTTCCACATATTAGACTCAAACGAAAGAAAAAAAATCATTTAACTTCCTTTATTTTTTCCAATGGCCCTAATGGTCTTCCATATGAAATGGATCTAAAGGAAACGTCTAAAAATAAAGTTAAAATGTTGATGTTTGGCTTTATTTCAGCTTTTTGATGGTTAGCGGTGCTATTTTTTGTTGGGGAAGTAACATGAGGGCCTTGGACCCCCCGGCGGCGGGTGTGTAACCATGGCGATACGAACCAGCGATGAGGTAGAGTCCAGCTTTGTTCCAGCTGGGAGCCAAGCGAGCGATCAGGGAGTAGGACAGCGCGGACTGGACGTCCCCTGGATAGACTCTCTGAGGACAGCCCGGCTGCAAACACACACAGGTATAAGGTAACCGTGGAAACAAAGATGGCTGCACACAGGTGATACTGCACAGGGCTTCACCTGCAGACGGTTCCTGAACACAAAGGCCTGCAGGAAGTCGCTCTGAAGGAACTGGAACTGGAAGGAAAACACAGATGAAGGTTAGCAACCATCTCAGAGCATCTGATTGCATCAAAAAGGAAAGAATCCAAACATGGTGGCGAGGCTTTAATCTCTGAGGTGTTTATGTAAAGTTAACAGATCTTGATTTACTGATTTAGCAAACGTTACGCGTGGGAGAGAGAAAGGAGGAGGTGTGGAGCTCAGCAGCAGCTCCTGGAGCCCTGACCTCCTGCCTGCTGGGCTTCCTGTGTTTAACCCCGCCCCCTTCCTGCTCAGCTCTCTCTGCGTTTCTCTGATAAGGACTCTAATAATCCCAGACTACCTCTGCCTTCGCCTCATTCTGAGGCCCAGGAGGGAGTTTCCATCCTCTGAGTTTGGATTCTGCTTCATCTTGAGGTTTTAAAGAGCTTATTATGATGAAAGACAGTAAAAAAAAAAAGAAATGAAAAGAAAAACTAGATTTCTAGCTGCGAAGCTGAGTTTTGATTCTGTCAGCTTTAGTGGAGGTTTCTGAGGAGGCTAGAGGTGAGTTTAGTAGATTTAATCACACGTCCAAGACAACAGAGGCAAAAATAGAAAAATAAAAAACAAACGGGGAGCAAAACAAGTCGAGTATTCAATTCAATTCTATTCAGTTTATTTCAATAGCTCCAATTCACATCATGTCATCTCAGGTCACTTTCCAGTTCACCAGATCATCCAGTCAGATTGATTCAAAGTTTTCTATCTAAGGAAAACCAGCTGATTGCATCGACTCATTGACTCTTCAGCAATCCCTCACACTAAGCATGCTTGTAGCGACAGTGGAGAGGAAAAACTCCCTTTGAACAGGAAGAAACCTCCAGCAGAACCAGGCTCAGTGTGAGTTAGTGGGTATCAGAGGGGGGCGTTTCCCCGAAGCGCTCATGGAGGCTTGCTTCATTTGGGGGAGGAGCCAAAATAGATGAGCATCGCTATCACCATACCATGTGACTGCTTCAGGAAGTGGTTCAGATCAACCCGAACTTCGACACCCTCAGTATTCAGTCAAGATGTGGGAGTTTGTAGGAGAGTTGGACAGAGTTTGGATAGATTGGTCAGAAAAACAACCAATCTAGCTGATTAAAACAATTTTGGTCAGATCAAACAATATAATAATCAGAATTTGAACAAGCTGCTGGTTACAGTTGGGTCATTAGTGCTTTATACTGCTGCTTTCTAAGGATGCACCAGCATAGACATGGCATCTTCAGTAAGTCATAATAAGTAAGTTGTTGGTTCAATCCTTGATATGAACTATTATAAGTTGCTATACTATCAAACCAGTATTTTGGCCAATGTGACCAATTTGTATTAGTTTGCCCTTTTACCAACATAGATTGGGTAAAAACTAGGGATGCACGATATAATCGGCCCCCTATCGGTATCGGCCTTAAAACTGAATATCGGACATCGGCCACCCCACCGATATTTAACCATTAAAATATCCCAATATCTTCATATGCTGATATATTGCCATTTAAAAACACCATATCAATCTCTTTTACTAATGAAATATTGCTGTATGTCATCGTTATGCTACGAAATCCCCCGAAAATTCACCAAATGTTGCCATATTTTTATATGTTGATATATTGACGCGGTATCGATCTATTTTACTAACAAAATCTCACAAGAATTTGCAAAATATCACGAGAGTTTGTAACAGAACGATGAAATTTCACCAGATTTTGAAAGTAAAATAGATCGATACCGCGTTTTTAAAAATCTATTTGATATCAGAATATGAAAATATATTTGAGTTTATTATTTTTCAAAGTGTCAGAAATGGATAACAAAACTGCTATTTTCAATGACTACTTATTTTTGTGCATCGTGCATCCCTAGTAAAAACACTATCAAATTAAATTGGTTGGTTTATCTAAAAGATTGGTTGAATACATAACTTCCAACTAGATTTTGAATAAAAATTACTAACAACTTTCATTTTGCTCATCATCTGGTTGAGCTTATTTCACTAAAATGGTAGAAAAACAGTGAACCATAAGTGATTTTCTCTTCTAAGACATTTTGCACACAAAAAAAAACGTATAAAACATTTTATTATACTCACCAATCATTAACAATTTCAAAGGAACTTAAATGGGGAAAAAAAACAAGTAAAACATCTGCAAAAAAATCACCTTTATATCACTAACTGTAGTTCTGCACTTCACCAGTAGGGGGCGACATGTTAAAATGAAGCTTCATGAACCGTGGGGATCGGTTATGCAATTAGCTAAAAGGCAAACTACGGCGAACAGTGACTGAACATGAGGTGTATAATCGGGTGACTGAACAAAGAGCAGGCTAATCGGGAGCAGGTGTGGACAGAGGAGGCTAGAAGGGAGCTGGGGGGGAAAAAGAGACTGACACAAGAGGGCAGCAGAGGGCAAACAAAACCTAAGAAGTCAAAAACAATCAAAAACAACTAGAAAACACAGAAAAACTAAAAAAAAAATAAAACTAAAAAGTGCTGAGTCATGACAGATTCAGCAAAACCAGGATGATTTTAGGAGATGAGCCAAATGTTTCTCAGTCATCAGATAAGGGGGAAAGTTTCATGGCTTTTTTAGCTTCACTGAGAGATTTAGAAATATTTCCTGAACTCAAACTTTTCTCTGTTTGTGTGAAAGTCTGACTGAAACCTGAAACTGAACTGTTCCCAACAGTTCTGAAGGAGAAACTTTCCCCCTGGATGGATGTGAGCCGCAGTGACGCGTCAAACGACACCCTGGATGAGAAACGTCACCCGATAGGAATGATAACAATCCGCAGCAGAGGAAGGAGTTTCCTCTGCTGCTGCTGCTGCAGGGCGATAATGTGTGGATGCAGGTAGCGTGTGAGCAGACAGAGGTGGCGTGCAGACTCTGCATGCCTGCGTGCAACGTTTCCACGGCAGCCATTCATGTTTCATGTCAGCTTCGCATCTCAAACTGGAAATCTGCCGGAGAACAATCTGCTGGTTTCCTGAGAGGTCAGAGCTGCAGAGCCGCTGCTCGGACCTCACATTAAAACAACGAAAAGACTCCAGTTAATGTTTTTATTTCATCTGATGCATCTCTGAACTGATATTAACTTCATTTATAATGTAAAGCAGAGATCTTCAATAGTGGATCCATGGAGGTACTGCATGGTTGATTAGACTTTTTTTTTTATATTCCCTCCTGCAGTTTTTTCCACTAATTAAATGTCTTTAAATCCACATTAACATGAATTGAACAGACTGTAGTAAACAGATAAATGGAGGCAGAAGATGTCTTTCAGTCATCAATGCCAGGGGCGGTTCTAGACCAAATGTAGCAAGGGGGCCAGCGTGTTCAGACGCAAACATTCATCTAGATAAAAGTTCTTGTGGATAAAGTTCTTTCAGGTTTGAGTTCTGGGTCCGAATCCTTTCCATCGTCATTACTGACCTTTCATTCTGCATAAAACTGATATTTACAAGTACTAATATCTACAAAAATTATATTTATTTATCTATTATTTTACTGAAGACTGAGTTGCATTTTTTTCTTTACCCTATAAAACAAAAATCTAGTTCTGAAAAGATCACGGATTCTTTAATATTAGAATATTTATTTGCATCATTAACCACAGGGTTTAAGTGGTCAAGTAATTGTTAATCTATGACAAATTAAAATGTTTTAAATATTGAGAACATAACTGTAGAATCACTTGAGAGTATTACTGCCTGATACGGATATATATATTTATTATACCCATTATTAAACTATCATTAAGGGACTAAAGTCAATAAACAGACAAAAAACTGGGCAGAATGGAAAACCCCTTTTGGTTTTATTATTTTATTTAAGTTTTGATAATAAAATGCAAAATATAAATTAGACAAAGGGAAAAATGGGCGTATTAACGGTTATTCTAATTATTTTATGTAATTAGTAGGGTTATAACACCTATAATTATATGCAATAAATATTCAATAATCAATACCATTGAAAAATTGACTAATAATTAAAATATTTTTATTGACATGAAAAATTTAGCGCGTTTCCCAGCAGGACTGTAGATGCTAGTTAAATAAGCAAGCAAATAAATGTAAAATAAATAACTCAAATATAAATAATATGACATAATATTGAGCTGGTCTGAAGTTTTAATTCTTTTAATGAGGAAATAAAATAGAAATGTTAAATTAAAACTAGCAGAGATGTGCAAAAAACCACCATAGTTGTTAAATTATTTTGTTAAGCAATCTGATCTCAACATGAGGATTCCAGGCCGCCTGTTTTCTGTCTCTAATGTGTTTAAATGCGATTAAATGGTTGTTGATTATCTTACAGTCGTGACGGCTGTGATGTCAGAGATGGAGTCCAGAGCAGGACAGGCCAGAATGTCTGAGTGAAGCAGCACCAGCTCTCTGTGGGAAAAATAAAACGTATAGAAGGAAGCAGGAATAAAGAGGTGAAGTTTATGGAGAATCAGCTGCAAACAGGCGACTTTTTGCTCCATATTTACCTGCAGATCCTGATCTGATTGGACCTGAGCTCCTCCTCTTCATCAGGACTCTGACTCAGCCTGACGCAGACCAGCTGGTCCAGATCAGGGAGACCCAGGAAGAAGAGGGACTTGGAGCCGGATCTACTCATCCTGATGGATGGATGGATGGATGGATGGATGGATGGATGGATAGATGGATGGATGGATGGATGCAGTCAGTCAGATTGTTTTTTTTTTTCATTTGCATCATTTAAGCATCACATAAATGTAAAAATTCCTTTTAATATATATTTTATCAAATTCACATGATTTATAGAATTTATAAATTCAAACTTTCTTATTTTTTCTTATTCTTTTAAAACAAGTTTTTTTTTATTTTTAACATAAACTATTTTTCTCATACTTTAATACGTCATAAAAAATTGTAAATTACTTTTTCGAAGAGCTGAGCAAATAAATATAACACTAGCAAAGGCTTCAGCAAAAAATATTAATAGTATAAAAATACTAATAACCTTACAGCAAATTATAGCTTTATTGTGTTTTAAAAAGAATCATATCAATAATAAAAAGAACTGTTAATAGGATAAAAATGAGTAATAACTTAAACTCAGAGTGACTCCTTAGCTAAACTAGCTAACCCCAGTCTGTCTGAATTCAGCGTCATATTTCGGGCTAAAATGTTAAATTAAAATATATTTAACAAAGTTCTTACGTTTCTTTCTCTGGAATCCTTTTTCAATTCAAACCAGCTCTTAGAGAAATATTAAATTATCCAAATTAGCTCGAAATTATTAAAAATGTGTGCTCAAACCAAAGCTGGGTAAAATGCTAACAGAGGTTCCACTCCTTATATAATATATTTAACGGAATGTGTTTCTCGTAAGCGTTGTTTTTAATAAATGTGTTAAAGTACATTAAAATAAAAGAAAAAGTATTCATTATACTTCTTTAAATACAGTCCATAACGAATTTTAAATATCTAAGTAAAAGTTTTATTGCTTCTCCTCTCTAGTTCAACTGAGTGCATCTTTTAGAAGAGACCATCTTTGACTTTTTACTGGGGGTTTTTTCCCGCCGCAGAAAGTAATAAAAACAAAGCTTGTCTGTTAAACAGGAAGCTGTGCTGTTCACATTTTACAAGCTGGTAATTATCCAGATGAAGTTCAGCATAAATAAACCAGGACCTCTGACTGCCTGCTAGAAGCAGCCAGCAACGCATTCCACGCGCAGTCCGTGGGGCTGCGTGAGATGAACCATCCTTACGTGAGAAGGCGGAATTATTGCGTGAGAAGGCGATTTCCTTTAAAAACTGCTGAACTTTCATGAACTTTGGCCTGCTTTTGCCCTACAATTCTCGCCCACAGTGGTGATGATTGACGTAGAGGGAAACCAATCAACAACTCGCTTGGTTAACAATCAGGAAGTGAAGAGCCAATGGGGTTGTAGAACAAGTGTAAGGGCGGTACTAGTGTCCGTGTAAGGTTCTGTTTGGTGAAGCTATAATCTTAAAGACAATCTGATCAGAACACGGCCTATTCTTTCAAATTAAAACCCTAAATTATAACCACAGGATTAACAATACAATTTAATAATGTAATATACAATAAGCAGAGAGCAAATAGTTAAATTAGTAATATAAATTAAATATTATTAATTGTGGGCTGAACTAATAAATAAAAACAGCTAAATCAACATCCACCATTTTTTAGTTTAATATGCACCTCATAATGTTTAATTTTTTACCCATTGTATTATTTTAAAATGGGATCTTCTTAAAACAACAATTAATATTTTTTAACTTTTTCTTAATATTTTGTTAGTTTAAGAACTTTGTTTTTATTTCGAGCTGAATTTTTTATATATATAACTTTTTAGAAACTGAATTTTTGTTAGATGATTTGAGCGTTTGAAGCACTAGATCTATATTTTTCAGAGGTACAGGCAAATGTTATTTTATCTCCTTTTTTATTATTTAATAGGAGTGATATGAGTGATATGATTGTATTTATGGTATTTAACATTTTATCAATTACTTTTATTTCACTTTTTTTTTAATATATAAATGTTTTCTTAATCACAGATTTCTAAATCAACTAATTCAAATTTATCCCAAAGCTATGGAAGAGGATTAGGGTCACTGAAAAAAATAAAAGTCAACTGATTTTTTTTATTTTGTTTCTATTTAATATCACAAAAAAAGTCAGAATTCTGACTTTCCTTCTGCTCTTCCATTAATGAAATAGCATCACCCGTTGGGCACGTAAAAAGTCGCCTAATCTCATCATTTTCCACCAATGTGTTCCTGTTTCTCCCAAAAAACTCACATCTTTGTCAGTGAAGTGAGTCCTCCACATCTCTGTGTTCATGAGGCCCATCTACATTAAGATCCATGATTCTGAGATTAAAGTCAGATTTCTGACATTAAGGTCAGATTTCTGGGGAAAAAAGTCAGAATTCTGAGGAAAAAAAGTCAGAATTCGCAGATAAGTCAGAATTCTGAGAACAAAGTCAGAATTCTCACTTTTTTTCCATACTAAACTGAAATAATATTTAAAAATCAGTTAACTTTTTTTATTTCTTCAGTGGCCCTAATCCTCCTCCATAAAAAGCAGATTTTTTTTCTCATGGAACTTTATTCTGAAAAGTCCAACCGGAAGTCGTTCCAACCTGGGCTGAACTTGGACGTGAATAACTTGGGATCGCTGCAAGTTGGAGGCGAGTCTGTGGGTTAAATGTCGGAGTGTTTGTGCGGAGTCACGGTCCGGAGTCTCTCGCCGGGATTACATAACCTCCCTCAGGCCGAGTAGCTCCTCCTGCTCCTCTTGGCCTCCAAACCGACGGACCGACAGAGATGGGTGAGAAAGAGGAGAAAAGCCCCGATGGGGTGAAATACTTCAGACTGTCTGAGATCGAAGCCCAGAACTCCTTCAAGTCCACCTGGATCATCATCCACAACAAAGTCTACGATGTAACCAAGTTTCTGGACGAGGTGGGGAGAAAGTTCTCTGCTTTTATTGTGATGGGCACATTCTGGGGAGTTTAGGACAATTCAAAGAAAAAAATGGAATTAAAATTTTTAAGTTTAAAGTGACTTTTTTATGAGCAAAAAAACACAAATTTACGACATTAAAAAATACAAATATAAGAGAAAAATAGCAAAAAAGAAAAAAAAAGTGAAAATAGTAGCTAGTTTGCCAGATTAAAATCTGTATGCGAGATTATAATCCACGTTAAAGTATGCTACTTAAAGCAGATGCATCATTAATTTAGGGGATTTAGCGATAGAGACGGTAAACTGCCTCATGGAAAGTTTTAATTCCAGTAAAAATTAATGATACAATAAATTTGCATGTTTTTCTCATAAATGTGCTATAAAAAAATTTCTCTTTAATTTACGTTTTTTCTCGTACACTGAAAAACATTATGCAACTTTTTTTGGCATTTACTGAATCAAATTTAGTTACTTTAACAAACGTGTTTTATTTCCTACCCTGCTAACATGAAACCATTGTTACATTTGCATATTTTATTTTTTTATTATCTCGTAAATTTCCATTTTTTTTCCCATAAATTTGCCAAATTGTTTTTTTCTCGTACATTTGCTTATTGTTTCCTTCTAATTTTGCATTTTTATAATCTCGTAAATTTCTTTGTTTTTTCTCCTAAACTTAATGAAATTTTCCTTTAAATTTGCATGCTTACAATCCCATAAAATTGTAATATTTTTCTCTTAAATTAGCCTATTTAATTGTTTCCTTCTAAATTAGCATATTTATAATCTCATACATTTTGATGTTTATTCTCGTAAATATGCCACTTTAAACTCAAAAATCTAAATTCCAATTTTTTTTTTCCCCATCTTTGAATTAACTTTAAATTACATTTAACTGAAAGTTGTCCAGAGGCGTAGCTATGGAGGAACAGGCTCTGGGGGACCAGGCCCATTAATCATTCATCAATAATTGCATAAAGTTAATAGAACTTAATCTATTTTAAAATATCTACATAGGTTTTTCCAGTGGTGTAATATTGCTAACATCTGGCTTTTAAATCAACTGATTCTGATATTTATTATTTATTTATTATTATTTATTTTATTGTTATTAAGAAATTATAATTTAATAACTAAAACCAGATTAAAGATCTAATGTTCAGGTTTAATACATTTAACGGTTCAAAGAGAGATCAACTCAGATCTGATCCATTCAAACATCTGATGATGATAATGATGAAGAAAAGGAACTGGTTTGGAAGGAGACAGGATCTAAAGGAACATTCTAGTTTTAGCACCTCTAGATTCCAGTTTGGACGTTTTAAACCTCTAAAAAGCTCCGCCCTTTGATCTTTGGGTTCCTGTTTAAACCTGGAGGCATCAAAGATCCTCCAGATACGCTGAGTTTAGAAAACCCAGAAAGAAAAACCAGCAGAGCGTTAAAACCAGTCCAGAACCAGTAAGCCTCCACTGGGCATGACTTCCTGTTTCCTGTTTCACAGGAAGCAGGAGCTTCTGGCTGAGCTGCAGAACATGGAGGAATGATTGACGCCCTCACATCGTCCCTTAAAGACGACAGAACCGTCTCCTTTGGATGGTCGTGGCTCTGGTACCAGTTTTAGAACCAGAACCTTAAAGTTCTGGAAGTTCTGCACCAGAAGATGCTGAGACCCAGAAATAAACCAACTCTGGTTAAAAACCAGATCCATGCGGGTCGGTTTCTGCTTTAGTTTAGACCATCTTTAGAACCAGGCGGGGTTCTAACCAATCCTTGTTAGAGAACGGTTCTGATTTATAGAACCAAAACCAGAACTCTGGTTCTGCAGAACCAACATAAAAAGATTCTGAACATCAGATCGTCCGTCTATCCGGGCTCCTGTGTTTATGATTTAGCTGAACCTTCATTAGCCGGCGTTAGCGTTGAGGGTCTGGCCTAAGGACCCACACTGGCAGCTCATTCCCTCCAGCAGGGGATTCAAACCCGCTGTAGGAACCAGATCTGCTTCCTGCCATCGACGTTACGCTACATGATTGGCTGAAACATCCCTCATGATGTAAAACATAGTGGTTGCCCCGACAACGATAATAACATCACGCAGCATCGATGTGCCGAGTCAGGAGCATCTGTAGCGTTAGCGTGTCTAATGACCGATTAAGTTTAACCTGATCGATAATAAAACTAAAAAATATCAGTTTCTGATGAACAAAGTAACTGTTAGACCGTGATATAAAGAGCTGGGTAGCGCTGTGGCTAGCTGTGCTCAGTAGCTAACAGGTTAGCCTCTTTTAGCTTGGTCAGTTAGCCACATTAAGCTACACTACTTTTAAATTCGTGTCAACAACAACCGTTCCTTTTCTACAAGTAGAATAACTTTTATTTTCTAAAATCTCTACGAAAGTAATTTTTTATTAATCAGTTAATAATAATTGATTAATAAAAATAATAAAAATAAGCTGAGACTTTTTAGCTAATGTGATGAGGCTCCAAAAGAGATTTGATTCTTAAGAAGCGGGTGCGATGCAGTTTGTCCGAGTGGAGTTGCCATATGATGATGTCATAAGAAAGGGCGGGGCCCCAAGTAGATTTGATACCAACAGCATGCTCACGGGCTAGCCAGCAGCTGTGGCTAGCTAGCAGCTATCTGACTAGCTCACGGGCTAGCCAGCTGCTGTGGCTAGCCAGCAGTTATCTGACTAGCTCACGGGCTAGCCAGCTACTGACTAGCTCATAGGCTAGCCAGCAGCCTGCTAGCCCGTGAGCTAGTCAACAGCTGGCTAGCACTTGAGCTAAAGGCTGCTGGCTAGCCCGTGAGCTAGTCAGCCAACTGCTGGCTAACCACAGCTGCTGACTAGCCTGTGAGCTAGTCAACAGCCGACTAGCACTTCAGCTAGCATGCTGCTGGCTAGCCACAGCTGCTGGGTAGCCCGTGAGCTAGTCAACAGCTGACTAGCACTTGAGCTAACCAGGCTGCTGGTTAGCTCAAGTGGCCAGCTGCTGGCTAGCCCATGAGCTAGTCAGACAGCTGCTGGCTAGCCTGTGGAAGGTTCTGGTTCGGTTCTTAAGCAGGTAGAGGTTTGTTTGGACCCAGTTCTGTTCTGTCCCACTCAGATCCTGTAGATCTCTGAACAGTAGAGCAGGTGATGATCAACTGGAACCAGTCACTCCAGTAGGATACTGGTGTTCAGAACCCACCTGGTTCTGCTTCTTTTATTTTACCCTGAAGTTGCACAGCTGGTTTATTCAGAACCCTTTGGACCCTGCAGTCCAGAACCCAGAGGCAACTTGTCTCCATAATCCTTCAGTCCCTGATATTTGATCCTGCAGGAACTTTCACACACAGACAAACGGCCCCTTTGGACCTTGGACCCCTCCCTTCCAGCCTGCCTGTAATCAGTCAGAGGGCTGGCTGCACAGAGGTAAGGCAGGGGGGGCGTGTCCTCCTTACTGGTTAGTCAGAGGCCAGGCAGCCAATCAGCTGTGAGCAGGACAATCAGTCTTTGTTTCAGGAGATCCACTGAAGGAAGAGGATAAGCTGGTTGTAAAGACTCACACTTTGCTGCCGTAAATCATTGGCAGGAGGCGCTGATCCGACTGGATGGGGGGGTGGGGGTGAGCGAGTCCTTTCACCTGGATAATTAAGCACCGTCAGCATGTCAGAGAGCAGCCGCCGTCTGCAAAGCAACACCTGGATGATTAGATTCTATTCAGTTTATTTCTATAGCTCCAATTCACATCATGTCATCTCAGGTCACTTTCCAGTTCACCAGATCATCCAGTCAGATTGATTCAAAGTTTTCTATCTAAGGAAAACCAGCTGATTGCATCGACTCATTGACTCTTCAGCAATCCCTCACACTAAGCATGCTTGTAGCGACAGTGGAGAGGAAAAACTCCCTTTGAACAGGAAGAAACCTCCGGCTCATTTTACTCATTAAGTTTATGCATTCCAAAAAAGTAAAAAACAAAAACAATCCACTGGATTTGGTTTAAAGTTTGAAGACGTTTCTCTTCCATTCAGGAAGCTTTTTCAATTCAAAATGTCAGAAATAGCGTTTATAGAATGGACCAAAAACAAAACCTTGTTGGATGGGAAGCGAATCGTCTTCAAACTTGGAAACAAAGTGCAGTGTATGACTGAGAATCTTCACCAGTTTTCAGTTTATGGCATTAGGAAAACTGTTCTATAGACTTTCTGGACAGGATGTGCAGAGGTTTAAAAATGTTTTTATTTAGCCGGAAATCTGGACTAATTGGGTTCTGATTGGACAGTCCTAAAGCTTGTTGTCCAATCAGAACAGTCGCCATATTCAAAAGGATCTCGAGCTGCGAACTTTTAAACCCTGTGGTTTCATCGTACAGTCTGAGCTGTAGCAACGATTGAAATTATCATGTCAGTATCGAGTGTAAGCCCGGCTTTAGGTTTTCAATCTAAATACATCCATCGGCTTCCATTTGGTTCTTTAGTAACTTAGAATATGAGGTGGTTTCGGATCTATGGCGGATTTCTGGAAAAAGAACCATTTTCCGAACCATCAGATCCAATTGGGGCTTTTTACGAACCAATAACTCGATGTTTAAAAAGAAGAACTGCACCAAAAACAGTCCAACTTGTTGATATGGGACAGGGTCAAAGGTTAAAGGAGGTTGAAGGTTTTTTTCTGAGCAGAGGTCCAGTTGGACTAGTTTCTGTTTTCGTCTGAAAGACCTGAACCAATGAGCGGCTAAAGAAAACCTCCGGAAGACTTAAAGGAAGTCTGGAAAGTTCTTATCCGAGACGTTAAAGGACGACTAGAGATGCCGGACCTGATGTAGAATCTGTGTTTTTGTTTTCAGCATCCAGGAGGGGAAGAGGTGCTGAGGGAGCAGGCTGGAGGGAACGCCACCGAGAGCTTCGAGGACGTGGGCCACTCAACGGACGCCAGAGAGATGGCCGCCAGCATGATGATCGGAGAGCTGCACCCAGTAAGTCCAGGAGAACATCTGACCTCTTCCCTGACCCCTCCCCCCAGAGACTAACCGTTCACTGTTTGTCTGCAGGACGACCGGCACAAGATCTCCAAACCTGTGGTGAGTCAGCAGCTGTCAGGTGCATTATGGGAAATGTAGGCTATGGGATGAGGAGCCGCAGTTAAACCGCTGCCTGGGCAGGTCTTAGACGGTGATCCATCAGCAGATGTTTTCAACTCTATCTTCTGGTTTGTTTTGGACAGGAAACACTGGTTACCACGGCGATGGAGCAGAGCAGGTAAACACACATCAAACATTAACCCTTTGCCTCCTGGCTGCAAAAACCAATGACTATGTTCTTAACTAGCTGCTTCATTACTAGCTTCCTGTTTGGTTTTACTGGGACCTTCCAATCAGCTGGAGGCCTAACTAGCAATCTATTAACCAGCTGGTTAATAAACAGAATGAGACGGTTAAAACCAGAGGCTAACCACTACTTAATCTACTATTTTGGTTGAAACTATTGAAAAACTGAAAACATTTCAATTTTCAGCAGAACTAGTAAACAACTTGTGAAAAAAACCATTTGGTATACAACCAGAGTTACTACTGTTAATTGGTTAGTATTGGTTAGTATTACACAATAAAGGCCAAAAATTGTTTAATTGAAATAATGTTCACTAGTTTGTATGTTAAGACAAAAGTTGGTTGGTTGATTCTACAGTATGCTAGAATTTGGTTGGTCGGTTGGTTTGTTGGTTTTTCAGTTTGGTTTGCTGGTTGGTCGGTTAGTCGGTCGGATGGTTGGTCTGTCTGTTGGTTGGTCTGTTAGTCGGTTGGTTGGTTGGCTTCTTGGTCGTGTGGGTGGTTGGTTGGTTAGGCTGTTGGTTGGTTTGTTGGTCTGTTTCTTTCTTGGTTACTCAGTCAGTTGGTTGGTTTCTTGGTCTGGCAGTTGGTTGTGCGGTTGGTTAGTTGGTTGGTTTGCCAGTTGGTTGGTCAGGTGATGGGTTGGTTGTTTTGTTGGTTGGTTAGTTGGTTGGTTTGCTGGTTGGTTGGTCAGGTAATGGGTTGGTTGTTTGGTTGGTCGGTTGGTTGATTACTTGGTTGGTTGATTACTTGGTTGGTTAGTTGGTTGGTTTGCTGGTTGGTTGGTCGAGTGGTGGTTACTTGGTCGGTCGGTTGGGTGGCTGGTTAGTTGGTTGGTTTGCTGGTTGGTTGGTCGGGTGGTGGTTACTTGGTCGGTCGGTTGGTTAATTAGCTAAATGACATATTGCAAACCTTGAAAATAGTATCAGTTGGTTGAAATGATGTGGCAACTAAAGTGATAATTCTTGTTTAAAATATCTTTTTGGACACAAATGAAAAAAACATCTCACATGTAAATACTAGAAAACATGGATCAGATACAGTTATTGTGAAAAGTTTCTTAAATTATATTGTTCTTTCAGATTGGGGGGGATCTCTTGATTTCACACCAAGTCATGACTTTATTGTAAAGTCACAGGTTTCTCCACCATTAGAGGAAGTTTAGTTGATCCTGGTTGGTTGGGATGTTGTAACAAGATGTTTACAGTGCAGCAGTCTGTTGGTTGGAAGGTCTCTAGTTTAGTTTATGGCTTGGTAGGTCTGTATGTTGGTTAGTAAATCTAAATGTTTTATTTGAGTTTTTGGTCTGTAGGTTGGTCTGAAAGCTTATAGGTTAGTTGGCCTGTTGGTTTGTAATTTTATAACTTTGGTTGGATGGTCTTCAGGTTTCTCAGTTGGTTTCTTTGTTGGTTTCTCGGTCGGTTGGTCTGCGGGTCGATGGTGTGTAGGTCGGTTGGTTTTCTCGGTCGGTTGATCTGCGGTTCGGTTGGTTTCTCGGTCGGTTGGTCTGTAGGTCGGTTGGTTTCTCGGTCGGTTGGTCTGCGGGTCGGTTGGTTTCTCGTTCGGTTGGTCTGCGGGTCGGTTGGTTTCTCGGTCGGTTGGTCTGCAGGTCGATGGTCTGTAGGTCGGTTAATTGTTGGGAAGGTCTGTTAGCTCCTAGCATGTTTGGTAACCTCTCCTTTCCTCTCTTGCAGCTGGTGGTCCACCCTGATCCTCCCCACTCTGGCAGCCGCCATTGTCACTCTTATCTACCGCGTCTACACTGCAGAGTGACGTAGTCGTCATTGGGCCGCCGTCATGTCATCATCAGCGGGGCTCCTCGGTGTAGAGCTGCAGTTCTAGAGCAGACGGTTGTCTGCTGCGGACCAAGGCATTTTAAACATCCCGTCAGTCCCTTCTAGAAGCAGCAGCTCTACGCTGCTTCTCATCGACAGCTCAGAATTAACCAAAATATAACCAACCAATCACATGACGTTATTGTAATGAAGTCCTTAATGTCGGGCATTTAAAATCCAGACGTTCAGCTGAAGCCTCATATCTTCCAGAAATGCACTGGCTGTATAATTTTCTGTGTATTTTTATGTCTTTATAAGTGAATGTGAATGAATAGCGAGCGGCTAACAGTCGTCACGCCGCAGCGAGTCCAGTTCGCCCTCGATGCTGCTGCGGACCAGGAAGGGAAAACTAAAATCCCACCAAACGTTCCTCATCCGTCTGCAGCTCCATGAACCTCCAGCCTCCATCTGGACATTTTGATAACAGAGATCCATCATATCTGCAGACACCAGCGTGCATAAATCTGTTTAAAAAAAGTGTTCAAATTCTGCATTCTTTGAATGAAAAAGTTTAAAACGGTTAACATAGTTCTCCTGTAGTGTCTAGAAATGTTCTGAAAACATGTTTAAAGTCCTTCAGATTAAACCGTTTTCTGAGATAACCTGCTCCTCAGCCTCGGCTGCAAGGACCTTTTTCAAGGACCTCCTGTCGGGTCCAGATCTGATGCAATAGTGTCGAGGTTTTGCGTCCAAAAGGGACCCAGACGTTTAACCCAGCCTGTCTGTTAAAGTGCAGCTGCTTTTAATGCAATAAAAGTGATTCACATGTTGGAAGTCTAGACTTTTCTTTCAATTTTGGTTTTATAAAAAACGTGAGCTTTTCTTTATTGATCGTAAATTAAACAGAAAAAACCTGGAAATAATGTGGGCTTTTATTTTGAAACATCACTGATGAATAATCAGAAGTATTCTGAGCCTTTAAAACTCTATTTCCATGTAAGGTTAATACATTAATTATGTTTTTCGCTAAAATGCCATCAGAACGCTGTTAATATTAAGTGTGTCTCAGCCCCCCCCCCTTCAGTGTCCACCATATTGGATCAGTCCATTTGCTGCACATGTTCAGAAAGGTCCAAACAGACAGCAGCAAACCATTTGAAAACAAACCATGCAAAGAGCAGTGTTGCCAACTTAGCGCTTTAGTCGCTATATTTAGCCACTTTTCAGACCCCTCTAGCACTTTGATTTCTAAAAAGCTCCTAGCGCCAAATCTAGAGACTTTTTTCTGCTACTGGAGACTTTGGAGACAACATCTAAAAGCAGCGAACTCTGCTCTCCAGAGCGAGTAGATTGGTAACCCCGCCTCCTGCTCTCCTCTATCTTGTCTGCTGTCATGATTCATGCAGCTATTATTTCATCCAAATGAAAAATGGAGAACAGATAAGCAGATCATGGCTTGTCTACAGTGAAAAGAAGGACTGGGTTATTTACTTTTTGGAAACACAGGAAGGAGCAATCAGCTAAGTGAGCTTAGTGCTTGGAAAAAATCTTTCATTCCTTTAGAGACAGCATGAAAAGTCAGCTGAGTACAAAACATAGAGAGGAAAACAAGAAGAAAAGGGACAAGAAGAGAGGGACACAACCTAGAACAGATAATGGATGTCTATTCTATTAACATTTCTGCAGCGCCACCTACTGGATTCACTTTAACAGTACTTTTATAGTTTTATTAAACTTTCAGAGATCAGAGGGCCAGTTAACCAGTGGGAACACTCCCAGTCTACCCAGTTTAACCAGTCCACAAAAAGACAAAGGATTGCTGACTGAGACCCATCAGAACACCACCTGCATCCCAATCACTGCAGTGCAGAGAAATGGCGCCCCCCTGTGGAGGAAAGAGGACATGAAGCATATAAAACAAAAACATCTTTTCATCTGGTTGGCTGGACTTTTTTATTCAGTAATCTTTGGGCTAAAATATCAGAGTATATTTACTTCAGTACTTTACTTAAGTATGAAGGACCAGCTCTACCGTATTTAAAAATAAACAGAAATAAATAAAAGCTCAATAAATGAATAAGCATACAATCAATTGCACCCAAAATACATTAAACAAGTAAATATAGGTAGAAATAAATTATACAGTGAGACATAAATGTATCTATCTCTTAATTATCTTCTTTATTTATGCACCTTTGTAATAATGACCTTATTTACTTATTTTCTGTTGTAATCTTCAACTTTATTAATTACTTATTTTTTTAAGTATTTATGTGCATGGTATATTATTTTGTCTGTTTTATTCTTCCTTTGTATTTTTTTTACCCTATTTATTTCTCCAATGCTGTTTATTTCTGCCTCATTATGCAAATGAGGAAGGGCCGTGTCTCAGGAGTTCAACTTAAATACTTTAAAAAATAAGTAATTAATAAATAAAGTTGAGTATTATAAGAACAATAAATAAATATGGTAATTGTTACAAAGGTGAATAAATAACGAAGCTAATTAAAAGAGATATATACATGTTTGCCTTACTGTATAATTTCATTTCTACCTACATACTTTCCCTCCATTTCCAGGAAGCTGATGGTTCCTTTTGGTTCAGCTTAGCTTTTTATTCCCCTGCTGCCGTTTTTCTCTCATGGCGGATAGCAGCCTTTATGACTCAATCTGGACGCCACTAAATTACAGGTTTTATGACGTTCCACAAATGAGACAAACTCAGAGCAGATATTATTAGTAGTTTCTAAATTTATTAAGACGTTGTCAGTGTTTGGTTTAGGTTTTAAGGATCCAAACGCAGAGGCGGGGGGCAGAATGGAGAGATTTAATGGAGTACTAACAGGCAACAGATGCAAGAATACAAAAATACAACATAAAAAGTACAATAAAAAAAAAAGAGAATCAAGTAAAAACAAGCTTGAAGAGCCTGGAAAAGACGAGGAACCAGGACTGAGAAATTGCAGTGGAAGACAATATATGGGAGACTGAACAAAGACTGGATTAATGAGCCGATTGGGAGCAGGTGTGAATGGAAGCATCTAGAAGGGAGCCAAGAGAAAAAGGAGACCAACACAAGAGGGCAACAAAGAAAAAACTAAGAACTTAAATATATCCAGAAAAAAAACACAAACTAGAAAACAAAAACCTGGATCAAAGTGAAACTGAAAACTCAAAAGAAAACTTAAACAGAACTAAGACCATGACGGTAGGAAGAGATCTAGAATCAGAGTTCTAGATTCTTTGTGGTAATAAATTCAACCTTAAACCTTTATTCCATAGAGAAAGTGAGAAGAGAATCCAGACTCTCCTCTTTTCTTTTGGCTTTTTTTTATTTTTTATTAAGAAATAATCTGTCCTTATTTTGAGGAATTTTTATGTTAAACTTCTTTTCAGGTGGTGTAGAATCTATAGCAGGTTGATCTACGCATCAATACATCAGGTGGTTTCTGAAAGTTACAGGTTCTTTAAAATTACTCTGAACATTAAACCCAAATATCCTCATAAAAGAAGATTTTATTTGTACTTTTGAATACTGAAATAATTTTTTTGAATACTTGATTATTTTTAAAAGTTTGTACTTCAATATTTGAGTAAATGTTTGACCAAGAAAATGTTACTTGTAGTTGTAGATTTGACTATGAGTATCAGTACTTTTTACTTAAGTACTACAGTAGAGTACTTGGCCCAGCGCTGTATAACGCTGATGCCACAGAAGCATCATGTTAATCCGTAAAGTCATCAGTCTGAGTGAAAACCTCCTGATTTCTGAGCTGCAGCAGAACATTTCTAACCGCACAGTTTAACATATTTATATACGTATGCCAGGCAAGACGCCATTAAATATGATCAGACGTGTCAAAAGTAATGTATAAATCATGCTGTTTATAAACACTTTTATAGAAGTTAGAGGATCAATGTCAACTTTTTACTCCAGTAAAAGTATAAAAAATAACATTTTAAAACTATTTCAAGTATAAAAGTAAAAGTAATGCAGGAAAAGATGGCCAGAAGCTTTACTGCGCTACCCTATTAAAGGTATACTATGCAACCGGTGTTGATTTTCCAGCGAGGCTCCCCCCAGAGGGCGAAAGTAAAAGTGCACTGTCGTAAATTAGCTCAGCTGTTCTCCTGGTTTCTCCGTCAAGCCAGGCGCGAGCTTAGCAGACAGGCGAACGCAACGAATCACCATGTCTACTGCGGTAAGTGACTATTTTGTTCCAATTTTCGTTTCTTTTTAATTTAGCATGTTAACTAACTATGATAATTGCACAAATATCGCCACTGCGCTAGCAACCAGTATGCCATTCACTGGGGGCGTGTTGCAGTTCTCGCCGTAAAGCAAGACCGACTCTCGCGATGCACGACAGTTCTGAGCCTGTGGGTGCGGGCCGAGGGCTCCTGCTATTGCAAGTACGGTATTTCCCCCACAGACCACCAGTGCGGCAGAGAAAACCTTTGTTCCACCTGAAATGACTCATTTAATCATCCAAAACGTTATGGAACACATTAATTAACTGAAAAATGTTGCATAGTATGCCTTTAAATGAACAATTTTCTACAATTCCTTAGACTTCATGTTTTTAGTTTTATAACTAATGGTAACAGGGTCACATTTAACCAACAGGTTGGGGCAGCACCGAGTCCGACCACTAAGAAATTAATTAACAAATTATTTTGAGGTTTTTTAATTATTTTTTTTAATACCAATAGGCCATAATGAAAATGAGCTTAAATGAAAGCCCTAAGGGCAGAGGTCCAATAGCACCACCTGGTGGCCTGCTAATTAACGCCACCTGAACTAGTCAGGTCGTGTTGAGAGGCAGCAGGTCACAGAGCAGCCAGGCTGGCTGGTCCTGCATGATTCCCTTCCTATGTCATTCCAAAAAAAGGATAAAAATCAATGAATTTATTGGAGTCTCCAATTAATTCATCCGTTTCTATTTGCATGTTTTCTAAACTAAAACCAGGCTTTGTTGGGCTGCTGGATAAAACCTGGAACTAAACGCTATTTCTGACATTTTGGAATAGAAAAGGTTTCCTGGATGGAAGAGAAACGTCTTCAAACTTGGAAACAAAGTCCAGAGGATTGATTTTAATTTTCTTTTTTTGGAACAAGATCCCAGTACATTTCAAACCAAACAAGACCCTTTTAGAAAATCTGTTGTCTGTTGCTCAAATCTATGATCAGTCAAAGATGGAACAGATTTTATCTTAAATATGAAACTCCAGATAAATCATCTGGAAGCATTTAAGCAACTAATGTAACAAAATGCAAAGATTTTCACGTCAAACTTTATAAAATGTGTTCTTTCCTGTAATAATATCTGTTGTTTGATACCAGAAGCTGGGAGGAAAAGAGCAATGCTGCCCCTGGTGGTGGAGGGCAAAAATTAGTAGTAAACTGGCCCACAGTTACAGTCAGATAAACTATTGAAGCAGTTTAAACCAACTAGAGCTGTGTGGAAACTGATGGAACAAAATAAAAGCTTCACTTTTAACTAAAATAATATCAATCCTCCAGATCTGCATGGTGGAGGATTAGTGATGCTGAGGGCTTTCACCGTTTTTATCATGTGATCCCTGAGGGCCAAAATGTAAAATGTTTTTCATTTAACATTTTGGGCCAGGAATTCATAAATATGAATCTCCTTTAAAACAGATAAATGTACTAAATTTATTCTAATTAAATTACCTAGTTCACGAGTTAAACATTAGATGTGCAATAAATTATAAACTGCGAAATGAAATAATGAAATGTCATTAAGAGACACATTTATTTAAAAATCTATAAATTTTCCGTCATGCTTTATCGCAAGCGGGGTGGCGAGGGTGAGAGGCGGGGTCCACCCTGACAGCCAGTCTGTCGCCCCGGCAACCATTCAAACACACACTCAAGGAGAATTTAGAGAAACCAATTAACCTAACAGTCATGTTTTTGGACTGTGGGAGGAAGCTAGAGTACCTGGAGAGAACCCATGCATGCACAGGGAGAACATGCAAACTCCATACAGAAAAACCCAGGGCCAGGAATCGAACCCGGAACCTTCTGGCTGCAAGGCAGCAGTGCTACCGTCTGCACCTCTGAACTGTAATATGAGAATAATTAGGAGGCAGTGATTGCCTAGATGTTAGAGAAGTGCACCTGTGAAGGTTGCAAGTATCCGGTTTGATCTCCGCAGCCTCCACTCTGGGTACCTGAGCAAGACCCTTAACCCCACACTGCTCACTGGGCGCCGCACAGAGGCAGCCCACTGCTCCCCATGGAGACGGGTTAAATGCAGAGAGTGAGTTTCTCTAATGTGAGATCAATAAAGTTCAATTATTTATATTATATTTAATAAAGTGACGGTACAGAGAACTGAGCCGTCACTGGTTCCTTCACCAGGATGGTTCCAACAGATCTGGTTCTGTAGAGCTAAATCCTCCTCAGCCTTCAAACCAAATTATTTCATCCACATTTCTTTCTAATTTCCTCTAATCTCCTGTGGAACCAACTACCAGTTTTAGTCCGTGAGGCAGACACCCTGTCTACTTTTAAGGCTAGGCTTAAAACTTTCATTTTTGATAAAGCTTATAGTTAGGGTGGCTCAGGTTATCCTGAGCTATCTCTATAGTTATGCTGCTATAGGCTTAGACTGCTGGAGGACATAGGGACCCCTTTTTCATCATTCTGCTTCATTCTATCTCTATTCTCCCACTCTGCAGAATCTGTTAGTTCAATCTCTAACGTTCTGCTCTCTCTGCTTTTTCTCATAGTAGCTTCATCTGGTCTGTTCCTGTTTGGCTGTGACTCCATCCTGGAGAGAAATATCAGCTGTGCTGCTGCCATCAACACCTTTGTTTCTAGATGTTGGAGATCGGCCTGTTTTCCAGTGTAGTCCTGTTTCTCTGACTGTGACTAACTGGATGTGCTCCCTTCATCCTCTGACATGGGAGCTGGCTCGGAGCTCGTCTGCCTGGCTGTGTGTTTCCTGGACGGGGCCGCCTGTGGAGCTGGTTGACAGTTGCCTTTTGTATCTATGCTTCTTTTTCTATGTCTGCTTCTGTCTCCTTGAACCCCAGTGGGCCTCAGCAGATGGCCGCTCACACTGAGCCTGGTTCTGCTGGAGGTTTCTTCCTGTTCAAAGGGAGTTTTTCCTCTCCACTGTCGCTACAAGCATGCTTAGTGTGAGGGATTGCTGAAGAGTCAATGAGTCGATGCAATCAGCTGGTTTTCCTTAGATAGAAAACTTTGAATCAATCTGACTGGATGATCTGGTGAACTGGAAAGTGACCTGAGATGACATGATGTGAATTGGAGCTATAGAAATAAACTGAATAGAATTAACTTCAACTCTTTTCCTTGTTGCAGACATTTTGCTCCCAGTAAAGTTCCTCGTCTCTCTTCCTCTCACGTTTGAAACCATTTCTAAGAATGAATTGTCTCTAATCTTAGTTTTCCGTCCCTATTTTAACTCGCAGGCCTGTTTACTCTGTTGATGACCTGCTGTTACATAATGGAGCTTCTACATGGACCATTTCACTTATTAGAGGTCAAAGGTCACCTGAAATCAAACATAAACAATTTGTAACCTAATCAGAGAAAAGGACATTTTTCTAAAAAAAAAATAAATAAATGTTATGTGGTTTTGTTTTTTTTCTCCTTTTAAGGAAATCACGGCTGAAAGCAGCATGATGTCACCGCGGCGATGGCCGTGATGTCACAAGTCTGTTTACCTCCTGCTGATTGACGCACCGGCGGCACGTGAGGCGCAGCGTTATGTAAGAGCAGCTTCTAGGAAAATAAATAATGACGTTTTTCTCTCATTCTGGGATTTATTTCTGCTTCAGAGGAAAAAAACTGAAATCCTCCAGAAAAAAAAAAAAAAGAAAGATGATTAATAGAATTACTATAATTGGTCATTATTACAGTTATTATCTTATTATTATTTCCATAATATTATAATCTCATCATTTAGACGATTATTATAGAAATAGAAATCCAGTTTTCTTTCCTTATTTTCTATAAATCCTTCGGCTGCATTTTCTAAACTCACAAACATTTCTCCTAGAATTTGAACATGTAATAATCAAACACGTTTAATTATTGATCCATATATTTATGTTATATGATTAATTTAGTGTTTATGTTGTTTAACTTATTTTATTATATCTCTACTTTTAGTCCATTAAACCCTCAATCTTTCCACTTCTTATTTATCACTTTAAGTCCATAAAGTGAGCAAATAGATTTATTTCTGTACATTTAAACAAATATAAACATTGACATGCGGCTACAAACATCTTGATTCGTACAGTTTTTACTCAGAGCTACAAGATCACAACCATTACAAAGATATCTGCACATGCATGAAAAGAGAACTATGGATCATCTTCCTCTTTCTGTTAAGCCTTTTTTATTCTGCTGACATCAAAAATCAACGTTAAAGTCAATAAAGATGCTTAAATAGATGCAACAGACGCATAAATTCCTCCTCCTTAAATGTTTATTATCACTGACATTATCCCTGCAGACCTACAGGACACAGAATCCATCTAAATATATAAAACAGAGCTGCAGGGCTATGGAGGGAAATTTGCACCATTATTTTTTGCAAAGAACACTTTTTGTAAATTGATATAAAAAAATAAAACTAAAAGTAAAACTTGGAAAAACTATTTTGAGCAAAAATTTTGTCTTTCAGATTGAGTTTTATTAATTTATATTTTTCAAATTTCATTTCATTTCACACTTTTTTATTTCTGTCTTCTGGCTTTTGTCTGGAACTAAGATTTCAATTGGTGAATTCATACAAGATGAAGTTGGGCAAAAAAACTTTAATGTAAAGTCTTGTTTTTCTAAAAAAAAAAAAAAAAGAATTAAACATGAAAAATAAAATGGCAAAATCTGAGAAAAAAAGCAAGCAAGCACCTTTGTTGGTAAAAAAAAAAAAAAAAAAAAAAAAAAAAAAAAAAAAAAAAAAAAAAAAAAAACATTTGTTAAAGTTTTCTTCCTGGATTTTTTATTTTTTTTTTTGTCAATTTATAAAACATGTTCATTTCTGCAACAATAATGGAACAAAATTCACTCCATACAATACACAGCTCAGTTAAGGCAAGTTTATTATTAATATCTTTTTTTTACCACAAATTTATTTTAGAGCATAATTCAGTACATGAATAATTCAAAGTGCTTTACATGAATTAGATGATAAAATAGAAGAAAAATAAAAGCAGAATAAAGGTAAAAAAATTGTAAAACAAAACAATTGGAGCTAAGAATGTTGCCTTCAAGATGTAAGATTAGGATTAAAGGATTAAATTGAGGATTAAATAGAAATGAAAGGTTCATTCCTGGATTACTTTTCTTTATTTTATTTCCAAAACTAAAACATGTTTAATGCTGCAACAATAATGAAACAAAATTCACTCCATACATTCCACAGCTCAGGTAAGGCAAGTTTGAAATAGAAAATAAAACAGAAGAAAAATAAAAGGAAAAAAATTTTGTAAAACAAATTGGAGAACAACCTTAAACAGGTAACAATGTTGCCTTCAGACACAAGATTAGGATTAAATAGAAAATAAACAATTATTGCATGTATTTCAGTGTTAATCTCAGTAAATGTGTTAATCTGGTGATTTGGGATCAGGAGGTTCTGGTTCTGTTCGGGCTTTTCTTCATCATCTTCATCATCATCTCTCTCCGCTTCGCACGCAAACAGGTGAAGGTTGATATTTGTGACGTCACCGGGGGGCGGGTGCAGGGGGACAACAGCTGCGGGACTTGCTGCACGCGCTCTGCTGTCACGCTGGAGGGGGGCGGGGGGTGTCTATAGAAGCCGCAGCGCTTCCCGCAGGACGCAGCGCTCCGATGTTCCGCTCAGCTCCACAGGAGAACGGTCTGCAGGAGGAGCAGGAGGAGGAGGAGGAGGATCTTGAGGATGCGGTGGACGCGTCCCACCTGGAGAAGTTCATGCGGGACCGGCGGAGGGCCCGCTCCCTGCCGGCCTACCCTGCCGCGCTGCTGGACTCGGACTCCGGCAGGAAGCGCGTAAAGTTCGCGGACTCCATGGGTCTGACTCTGGCCAGCGTCAAACACTTCAGCTCCCTGGAAGACCCGCAGATCCCCTCCAAAGTCCTGTCCCGCCACAAGAGCTTCCCTCCCCCGCAGCAGGAGCCGCTGAGCTTCCGGTCCAGCCTGGACCCGGACCGCCTGGAGGTCTGCTTCCCGGAGCTGCGGGACGCGGAGCGGCGGGTCCGCGAGCTGCGGGTCTGCCTGGAGAGGCTGCTCATCACGCAGTTCGACGTGCGGGGCCAGGTGCGCGTCCTGCCGGGCACCTCGGTGCGGGAGGTGGGGGTCAGGTACACCTTCAACAACTGGCTGTCCCACGTGGACGCGCAGGCGGTGCCGGCGGAGGAGTCCGGGTCAGAGGGGGTCCGGTTCGGCTTCAGCGTCTTAACCTCCCCCTTCATGGACCCCAGCACCGCGGTGCACTTCGCCGTCTTCCTGCGGAGCGACGAGGGCGAGTTCTGGGACAACAACCGGGGCCAGAACTACACGCTGCGGTACCGGAACCAGCGCGGCAGAACCGGCTCCCCACCCCCCCTCTGAGGAGCACCGGGAGAAAAAAGCTCCTCCTGCTTTCCATCCTAACATGGTTCCTCCACCATCTGGACCCACCTGCCCGTTCCCATGACAACCGAACCCAAGCACAGGTCCAGGTGGTTTCCATGACAACAGGATGCTGATGCCCGCTCAGCAGAACCACCGGATGGACTCCAGAATCCAGCTGGAACTTCCCGCCTTTGACTTTCAGGATGAAATCAGGAAATTCATGGGCGGTTCTAGACGGGGGCCCACGGGGGCCACTGCCCCTGTAGATCATGTCCTGGCCCCCGCTATGGCCCCTGTACTGAAGACATAATACTCAAACATATTGTAATGACAGACATGGTTACTGGATCTATTTCATTTTATTTCTTTAAAAATTCTGTTTTTCTGATTATTTAAAAACAATAAGGTGATAGCTTCAGTGCTATCGAGATACGATCCCAGTTTTAATCTGCTAAATGTTTTTTTTCAGCACAAAAAAATGCTGAATATATCAGTTTTTCTTGAATTCTAATTCAAATTTGATAGAAAACGGCCATTTTACTGAAATTAAGTCAAAAATATGTTAAATTACTAAATTCTAAATGTAAACTGACCTAAAAAGAAATAGAATTTTAATTAAACCTAAATGAATAAAAATTTCAGGTCATGCAGCTATATTAATATATTTGAATCACTTGCACTTGTTTTATATTTAATGCTTTTCTGTGCCCCAATAAAAACAAGCTGGCCCCCTGCTGGGCCCCCTCCTGGCCCCGAGCTACATTTGGTCTAGAACCGCCACTGAGGAAATTCATCAAAATCCACAAACGAAGCTTTATTTTCCAACAATAATCCTTTATTTCTATCATAATTCCTGGTTTCCTGAAGCCGATTTTTTTTTAAACGAACACAGGCGGTCGATGTTCCATGATGATTATTTTGATTTAAGATGATTTATCTTGTTTCCTGTGGATAAAAAACCAGGAGAGAATCTCGTCATTTTAACGCGACTGTTCGGGGATGAAGGAAAAACAGACGGTCACGATCATCAGGAGACTTTGGCTACGTTCCCACTGCACGCCTTGATGCTCAGTTCCGATTTTTTAGTGTTGCCGTTTACATATGCAACTTGTATGTGATCTACTGTGTAAACTGCAGTCATATAACGCAAGTGTCCCGCATGCGCAGTAGAGAACGCGATGACATCACAGGCCAGCGTGTTCTAGAACAAAAAAGATCTTGCGATCTTTCCAAACCATAAAAACTCAATCTTTTCAAATTGACAAACATAAATACCACTCTCCGCATCATTGGTTGTTGTTTTTCTTGCCGCTTCTTCATAGAAAGACCCAGAATAGCGACCTGTGTCGGGTATTAATGGCGTTCAGGTCGGATGAATGCGACCTGGCCGTTCAGGCAGAGATCGCATTTGAAAACATCAGATTCGTATACAGACTCCCGGCTGCAGTGTGAACGTAGCCTTTGATTGTTGGAAGATGGCGCTAAATCCAACATGGCTGCCCTGTTGGATGGAAACTAGCTAACTAAAATGAATTAAACGTTTCCTGTTTGGCGCCATCTGGTGGTGACGATGCGGCTGCGAGATTTTTAGTAGAATAACTGGCATGGCAACATTTCCCAGTTTGTAACTGGATCCGCATTAAATCCATGGTGACGCTCAGCTGCTAATGCTTTGGTTAATGTCGGATTTAGAGACCTCTAGTGGCTCAAGCTTGAAAATGCAGCCGATGGAGTTTTGATTATTTTGGTATCTGGTGCATCAGAGGAGTTAAAGCTGCTCTAGTCTTAAAAGCGTTTTCACAATCTGTAAAACTTGACGACTTGTAATTCACACATTTAAAGTGATTATTTTTAATTATCTTAATGAGTTCAAAATATCTTGAACAATAATATATTTTTTGAAGAAGTCTTTACATGTTTTTTTAACAAAGATGATTTCAAGTACTAAAAAAGAATAAGACATAATTGGAAACGTTAAAAAAAATTGTATAATTTTATTTTTACAGTGTTAGATTAGCGTTTTTAGATTAGAGTTTTTTATGATAAAAAAACAACAATATAATTCTAGTATTAAAGCTCCATTAAAAACACAGATGCCTCAGATGACGTTTCCTGTGAATTGGCTCTTTAATAATGAACTGAATAAATAAATAGTGTTAAATTAAAAAACATCTGTTTGCTTTTTTTTTTTATTCTTTTAAATAAAGAAACATTTCAAAATTATCCCAGATTACAATCACAGCGGTACGGAGCCCCTCTGATGACATGGTCAAAAAAAATTTTTAATTGTGGCCACGAAGTAGTATTTCGCGGCCACGCAATAAGTCTAACGTGCGCACGAAATACTTATTAATAATACTAATATCATTCCTGGACAACTGGGTAAGCAAATCGAGCGCGCCTTCTCTAAGGTCTAAGGCGCGCTCGATTTGCTTACCCAGTCGGTCTCCGCCAGTCACGTGACATTTGTTGCTAAGACGCTATTTTAGGTGGAAAAGGCGTAGTGTAAACAACCGCAGCATTGCTAAACGAAGGACTAAAGGCCCGTTTACATAGCAGCCTGTCCAAGATAAGTCATTACAGTTAACATAAGCCTGAAAACGGGCGGATTTATTGATAGTATTTTCTGTGCACGTTAAACTTATTGCGTGGCCGCGAAATACTACTTCGTGGCCACAATTAATAGTCGAACCTCGGATTCAGGAAGAGCAGTGTGGTTTCCGTCCTGGTCGTGGAACGCTGGACCAGCTCTACACCCTCAGCAGGGTCCTGGAGGGTGCATGGGAGTTCGCCCAACCAGTCTACATGTGCTTTGTGGACTTGGAGAAGGCGTTCGACCGTGTCCCTCGGGGGGCCCTGTGGGGGGTCCTCCGGGAATACGGGGTGCCGGGCCCTTTGATACGGGCTGTCAGGTCCCTGTATGACCGGTGTCAGAGTCTGGTCCGCATTGCCGGCAGTAAGTCGGGCTCGTTTCCGGTGAGAGTTGGACTCCGCCAGGGCTGCCCTTTGTCACCGATTCTGTTCATTACCTTCATGGACAGAATTTCTAGGCGCAGCCAAGGTGTTGAGGGGATCCGTTTTGGTGGCCTTAGGATTGCGTCTCTGCTTTTCGCAGATGATGTGGTCCTGTTGGCTTCATCAGGTCGTGATCTGCAGCTCTCGCTGGATCGGTTCGCAGCCGAGTGTGAAGCGGCCGGGATGGGGATCAGTGCCTCCAAATCCGAGGCCATGGTCTTGAGCCGGAAAAGGGTAGAGTGCCTTCTCCGGGTCAGGGGGGTGTCCTGCCCTAAGTGGAGGAGTTTAAGTATCTTGGGATCTTGTTCACGAATGAGGGAAGAAGGGAGCGGGAGGTCGACAGGCGGATTGGTGCAGCGTCTGCCGTGAAGCGGGCGCTGTACCGGTCCGTTGTGGTGAAGAGAGAGCTGAGTCAAAAAGCGAAGCTCTCGATTTACCGGTCGATCTACGTTCCTACCCTCATCTATGGTCATGAACTCTGGGTCATGACTGAAAGAACGAGATCGCGGATACAAGCGGCCGAAATGGGTTTCCTCCGTAGGGTGGCTGGGCTCTCCCTTAGAGATAGGGTGAGAAGCTCGGTCATCCGGGAGGGACTCGGAGTAGAGCCGCTGCTCCTCCACGTCGAGAGGAGCCAGTTGAGGTGGCTCGGGCATCTGTTTAGGATGCCTCCTGGACGCCTCCCTGGTGAGGTGTTCCGGGCACGTCCCACCGGGGGAGGCCCCGGGGAAGACCCAGGACACGCTGGAGAGACTATGTTTCTCGGCTGGCCTGGGAGCGCCTTGGGGTTCCTCCTGAAGAGCTGGAAGAAGTGGCTGGGGAGAGGGAAGTCTGGGCCTCCCTTCTTAAGCTGCTGCCCCCGCAACCCGATCCCGGATAAGCAGAGGAAGATGGATGGATGGATGGATGGATGGGCCACAATTAAAAAATTTTTTTGACCATGTCACAGCGAAAATAAAATGGAAAATGTAAAAAATAAATGTGTCCTAAATGTGGCGGCCATGTTTTGGTTTCAAACAGACAAGCATGCAGTGGCGCCTCCAGAAATGTTTCATAGTGGCCAGATGGGGCCACTAAAACTGTTGTGGTGGCCACTGAAACGAAAGGCCATAATTTCAGGGTTTGAATCTACTATTGTGGAAAACCTGCATGTAGAAATGCTAATATATGCTAACTGATGCTACCACAATTTACGCTGGCGAGCGGGTGGCCAGTGGGGTGGCCAGTGGGCATTCAACAGGGTGGCCGTGGCCACCCCCTGGTGGCGCCACTGCCAGCATGTCTGTTTCAGCAGGAAGTGACACTGATGGAGCGGAGTGGTCCAGTCAAAGTCCTGCTATGGCTGAGACAGCTGCATTTCTTAAAGAAATAAGGTTCAAATGTATTTAACGTCCTCAGACGCAGAGATAGAGCTCTGACTGATCAAAGCTCATGTCATACATTAATGAACCAACCCACCCCCTGCATAAAGAACTTTCCCACACACGAATATTTTGAGGAAAAACAGCATGAATTCATGAAGGCCGTTCCCTGTCAGGTTAATCTATCTTCCACTGGTCAGATGGATCTCCTAATAACAGCAGTCCTCCCCTTCATGCCATGAAGGAAGCTGTGACTCATTATTATCTCTCATTACCTTCGTTTGGAGCCTGTGAGGCTAAAAACAGACAAACCTCAACATGTTTTACTCCACAGGCCTGATTTAGGACTGGGAGCCAAACATTAGGGTGATGGCAAAGAGGAACATTCAGGAAGAAATGATTTTAACATCCAATTATTTTAAGGAAACGTTTATAAGAGAAACTGACTCCTTTATAGTTGAATATATTTGGTAAATTCTAGAAATAAAATGTCAAAATAAAATAGTTTTAAATCCCATCCTGCCAGGGGTGTGAATACTTATGGGACAGAAAATCATTTGAATCTTAGTTTCCTGATGGAGGCTTTCAGTCACTAATGAGCAAACGTTTGGTCCTGATAAGCTCCTCCTCCCAACATGGCAGCAGAGTTCTGGTAGTTCTGGATCGGGTCGGGCGGGTTCTGGGCTGCAGACCCGTCGTGGCGTGTAGATTGTGACACGGAGGCGGAGCTCTTCAGCTCTTTCATGTAGTTTGGAGTCAAATATTTGTTTTGATATCGCACAGAGCTGAAGGCCATTTTTTTTCCACATGCGGATCTGGGTTACCTCCACGGATTATGAAAAACAAACATTTTTGGATCCATATTTAGGGGTTCTGATGCTGAAACGACAAACCAAGGCTTAATCCAGATGATCCAGATCAACCTGACCAACAGGTCATCAGCAAACAGCTTAATCATTAATTAAAGCTTCACAAACTAATCAGAAGATATAAAAAACATCTCAGCATATAGGAAACTGCTGATTCAGTTGATTTTAGTAAAGCTTTAAACTCTGTTTACCTCTAGAGCTTCTCTGCTGGGAATAAAGTTGCTCCTTTCCTCTCATGTAGAGTCAATATGTCCTCCTGAACATCTGAGCTGGATCTGTTCGTCTCGACTTAAAGAGCTGCAGAAAATAAACTGTTTGGAACAAATAAAATCCGCCATGAAGATGTGAGGTTTTCCTGTGTGTTTTTTTTTAATGAATGCATTGCTGCAGATTGAGAGATTGCTTCATCTAGAGCTTCTCTTGAGTCTTCCCAAGTTTTATAAAACCTCTACATTGGTCGGCATCCATGGCCGATAAAATAAAACTAATAGAAAATAAATACTGCTTTATTCTTAAAGATATATTGGAGGATTTCTGTAAATTTTTTGAAAAAAGACGCGCTATACACTTCTAAAAACATTTGCACATGCACGACCCTGTACCCGCACTGCGATAGCGTGTTCGCTCTGTTTAAAGGTTTCTGTTTGCATCATTCATACGAGCTAACTTTCCAAATGAAGATTTGTAATTTTTCCGCCATGTCAGACTCACCACTGCTAGGTGAAAATGGGGATGAGCGCAAAAGACTTAGCAGAGTCAGAATCAGATTTATTCCCAAGTAGGTTTGCACTTAAAGGGGTCATAGAATGCAAAATGAGTTTCCATTGTCATAGATAACGATAGTTCAGTGGGTGAAATGGACGTACAGAGCAGTTCAAACCCCATCAACACCTCCTTTCTCTGCAAATCTCACAATTCTAACCTTCCACCATAAAACGGGCGAATTCAAACGAAGCGCAGAGTTGACGTGAACTCAGGGATGTTGCCTTATAGAGGACGTCTGTACATGATTAAACCATAAATGGAAGACAACCTGTGGTTTCATTCCAGGGCTTTTAACCAGGCTGCATTAGGGCTCATTGAACAGCTAATATAACAGGTTAGCCTCTGTTAGCTTGGTCAGTTAGCCACATTAAGCTACACTACTTTTAAATTCATGTTAACAACAACCGTTCATTTTCTACAAGTAGAATAACTGTTTTATTTGTCTAAAATCTCTATGAAAGTCATTTTTTACGATGTTCCATTTGTCCTCCTCTGACCTCAGTTCTTAAAAGAATAAAAATAAGCGAGATTTCTTGTGTCATCTAGTTAAACGGCAGAGCTCAGTCTTTCGCAGGACTTTCCTTCCGGACTGACAATGAGTGTTTTCTACGTTCGGCTACTTTAGATCGCAAATAATAGCAAATATTGGAAATAATACGTCGAGACTCCAAAAGAGATTTGATGCTTAAGAAATGGGTGCGATACAGTTTGTCCGAGTGGAGTTGCCATATATTGACGTCATAAGAAGGGGCGGGGCCCCGAGCAGATCTGGTATCAACAATGTCCACAACGCCGGGCACACCTCGGACACTATCCCAGACACCGTGCAGGACGCTAGTTTGTAGCTCTGAGCGACGGTCTGTTGGTTTGCAGCCGGAGCCAAAACCCGCAGCGCCACGGCCGGTCTGTGGTGAACACTCATGGGGGAACTTTGTGGCGTCCGGCGTTGGATGAGGGGTTGTAGACGGAGAACTCGTCAAACTGACACACAGACACCCACAATCCTAGCTAGTTCCTGATTGGCCCTCTGGCGTTGTAGCGTGGAATAACAGAGCACTGACAACGGTTCAAAAATGGGCATAAAACCAAAAATATCTGCGTCATTCCTGCGACAAGCTAACTGCGACACACTGCTGCGGGAGAATAACCAGCTCATCACGAGGAATTTGACTTGGTGTTGATGAACTGCAGCGGCGCTTTCGGTGCGCGGGGCTCATTACGCTGCGTCATCAAGCATGACCAGGATACTGATTTGCAGCAATTTGTCTCTCCTACACCTTTAATGCTATAATCTGCACCTTTTTTATGGTCATTGTTCTCAGCATGTGTGATTACTGTTACTCGGTTGCGCCTCAGAGCGTGTCTTTACGCACGGTGAAGGCCAAATCCAAAGTTGTTCCATGTGAATAAATTCTATAAGTACTGACTACTGATGTTCCTGTTTGGCTGTGACTCCATCCTGGAGAGAAATATCAGCTGTGCTGCTGCCATCAACACCTTTGTTTCTAGATGTTGGAGCTTGGCCTGTTTTTCAGTGTAGTCCTGTTTCTCTGACTGTGACTAACTGGATGTGCTCTCTTCATCCTCTGACATGGGAGCTGGCTCGGAGCTCGTCTGCCTGGCTGTGTGTTTCCTGGACGGGGGCCGCCTGTGGAGCTGGTTGACAGTTGCCTTTTGTATCTATGCTTCTTTTTCTATGTCTGCTTCTGTCTCCTTGAACGGCTGTAATGAAGTCAGAGGCCTGGACCAGTGAGCTCTACTGCAGCAAAACAAGCCTCCTGATCATTGTTCCTCCAGAACAGAACAATGCCCCCCACCCATGTTAAAAATATAAACACTACGTCCAGTTCTCTTCAGCCGGGACATGTTGTCAGCCGCTCTCAGCTCTCTGTCCTCCTGGCCGTCATCTTTACGCCGAGGCTAAAGTCCAGAAGGCTTTTGAAAACCATCCTGTTGATAAACCTGACCTTCCATGTTTGATCAGTTGATCTGTCAACACAGGCTGAGCTCCAGATAACACCATCTATGAAATGCATCGCTCTGATTTAGATATAAAAACTTTCCGTTTCATTGAACTCAAACTGAACTAAATCTGTTTTATTTTCTTTAGTTCTTAATGATCTGAAAGTTACTACAGCTTTAATGACCTAAATAAATCAAACAAACGGTTAATGTCTTATCTAAGTAACTATTTATGAGCAAAACCTGTCAGTTTAAATGGATAAAAACCAAAGTGATGTTTCTATGTGGGGCACCCAAAGGCTTTCTGCTAGGCCCTCTTAGGTTTCAAACAAAAGTTAAACCGTTAGCTTCTGTTTTTCTGGATGTTTTTTTATTTTTATGTTTTACAATGTTTTTGTTTCTTAAAATCAACCAAAACTCAGATTGTTTCTTCTGTTTAACAAACTTTTTAGAAAACAGCCTATTAAACATCAGAGAGTCTCGTTTTAATAGTAATTTAAAATGTTTGAAAACCTCTTTGTTACTAAATGATGATAGTGATCAATTTAAACATTTAAGTGTTTAAATTAAACATTTTATGGATAAATTTAAACAGTTTATTGATCAATTTAAACATTTTAGTGATCAGTTTGATTCCAGCAGTGTGCTTTCCTCTCTTGTTGCCCAACAATGGAATTTTTTCCTGAAATCATGATGCAGAGTTGGAATTCGTTTTAAAATATAGTTTGTTTTTCCAGTTTGTTGTAGATTTTGCAGTGATTCATATCGGCCATGTAACCCGGTGCTGTCATGAGAGCAAACCTTCAATGTTTCTCCTCCAGACGATTGATGACTGACCTGCAGATGAACCGAACCAACCAAAGAAAATAAACAACAGGTTTTTTATTTGGCAAATAAACAGCTTCTTGATGCAGAAAACAGGTAAGATTTTGTTTTGTGGTTTGAATCAAACGCCTTTATCGTTGGCTGGATGTTTTCTTATTTATTCAGAATTAAAGTTGAACTCCATTTGACACTTTGACTTCCTAGAGTATTTTTGACCGCTCTGTGCACATTGAGCACTTTAAGGCCTCACATGATGTTTCAGCACGCGCCGAACAGACGGGTGGGTCATGTGACTTGGTCGATCAAAAGATTGATCAATAAGGCGTGAAACTGATGAGCAAACCAGCAGAATCCAATCAGAAATGGGTCAGAACTGAGTCTAAAGTCTGTTCAGGCTGCAGGACGGAGCTCAGCGGGAGCAAAAAGCTCATCTTCATGTGTTGAAACACAGAAAATCTCTTGAGCAACATGATCTTTAACACCTGCCTTTGTGTGTGTGTGCGCTCTGGAGTGAACCAATAGTGCAGTCTATGAATAGAAGCCAGGGGCCCCCAGGGGTCACTCACCTGCTTCACCTTCACCCCCCCTCAACCAAACATCTGAGCTCAGCCTGGAGAGACGGTCCACAGGCTGCAGGATTTAAAGGGAAACAGACCGTCTCAAACCATGAGAACATTGTACATTAAGACCAGAAACCACGGGAGCTAAATGCTAAACCAAACATTATCCGCCACATATTTCTATTCTATTCAGTTTATTTCTATAGCTCCAATTCACATCATGTCATCTCAGGTCACTTTCCAGTTCACCAGATCATCCAGTCAGATTGATTCAAAGTTTTCTATCTAAGGAAAACCAGCTGATTGCATCGACTCATTCACTCTTCAGCAATCCCTCACACTAAGCATGCTTGTAGCGACAGTGGAGAGGAAAAACTCCCTTTGAACAGGAAGAAACCTCCAGCAGAACCAGGCTCAGTGTGAGCAGCCATCTGCTGAGGCCCACTGGGGTTCAAGGAGACAGAAGCAGAATCAACATATCTGAATCAATAACCATTTAAAACAAATATTTTCATTTATTTCAGACGGAACTATTCACATACTTGGATTATATTAAACTGCACTTCCAATATTCACCACTGTTCGGTGCCATTTCCCTTTTTCCTCTGAGCATGGAGCAATCGGCTTGCTTGGACTTGCAATGAATCATGGGATACCCAAGGCTACGGAGGATACAGCGAGTCTGTCCTTTAGAATGGGTAAAAAAAGAGGTTGTCCGTCTCATAACAAGTCGTCTTCCAATGCGAAGAAGCCTCGGCTCCTCGCTATGACGTAATCAGCCGACGAATCTGACATTCGGAGGACACAACCTTGAACTCAGAATTTATTTAGATTTATGCAACGCGTCCACCAGGGCTGTGCAGCCAGATTACATCAGCTTGGGCTTCCACGCCCCTCCTTGTGGACAAAACTTCCACCAAGGAAATTCTGTAACATGCCGAACTCCTACTAGTGAGAGTTCAAATGTAAACACCTGGAGATATTCCGATATTTAAACCATAAATATCACAACTGTCAACATATTGTGGGAAAACTCAGAGAAAATAAATGTCTGTTGCTCTCGAACAGGAGGAAGAGCTTTGATAAAGTTGTAAACAGCCGTGTTTTCTACTTCCTAGTGCAGCGGGTGTCGTCAGCTCGCTGTCTGTGCTGAAAACGCCCCTCCAGAGGAGCAGGAAATCCAAACCGATTATAAATGCTACAGATGCAGTGACAGACGACTGATAATAATGAGACTTTTAAAGTGTTGCCTTAACGCTGCAAAATTTACTGTAGAGGATTTCAAAAGGTCGACTGGATTCATTTGGTTTCCAGTTTTTCCTGAAGGCATCCTATCTTCCCTCACAAAGACGTTCGGTTAGATTTAGGGCTGGTTGAAAGCAACTGGAAGCTACATTTAGACTTTAGTCTACTTTCCTCTGTGCTCAGGATGTTTAAACTCTGCTCATCATTGTTGGCAGTGACCTTAGCCACCTACAGTACTTCAGTTCTGCGCATACGGATGTGTAAGTTCTCAGTTGTCCTGTAGATCAGGCATCCTTAAAGTTGGTCCTGGAGGGCCGCTGTCCTGCAGGTTTTACAGGTTTCCCTGCATTAGCAGCACAGCTAATTCTAATGATTGCACCTCAGTAAAGACCTGTTAATCAACTATCAATGTAAATTAGCTGTGCTAATGCAAGGAAACCTGTAAAACCTGCAGGACAGCGGCCCTCCAGGACCGACTTTGCGGATGCCTGCTGTAGATGGTCCAACATCTATGCAGGAGTCCTTTCTGGACAAAACTAAACTAAAAGGTCTAAAAGTACATAATTAATTGGTTAACATGCATGAAGCGAGATACCTCTATTCAACACAAAGCAATGGTTAGCAAGAATTAACTGTCCTAATAGAGCGAAAATCTAAGCCGGGGTGGTGTCCAATCAGGCGAGGCTGCCTATGATGCCTCAGGTAGCAGTTAGGTGAGGCATTTTTACCTTAATAGCAAACATAAAAGTTAGACTGGATGATTTTTTTGGCTTCCAGTTCCAGGAGGATCGGCTTTTTATATTAGTTGCCTCATAATGCTAATCTTTGTAAAGTTCTTGAGTCTTATTGCTGCACATGAGCACATCTGGTGTATGACCTTAAAGAGAGCTGTGCATGAGTTCAATGGGGCTTCCTGAAGGACAATCTATAGCCTTTCCTAAGGAGCAGAAGAGCAGGTCTTAGACATTTAGTTATTGAAAGCTGGATGGAAAACTTTCCACTAAACTTTAAAGGAAAATCCGCTCATATTCAGAATTCAAACATCTGAAAGTTCTTTAAACCTGAAATGATTCCATCCTGTTCAATAAATGATCAGTGTTTGTAATTCAGAGTAATTTCCATGTGAATGTGCTTTACTGGAGGCATCCATGTTTGTCAAAGAACACTACTGCCACCTACTGGTTAGTGACGTCACGGTGCGGTATCGGCTGTTGATCAAGTCCCAGTGCTGTATCTGGTGTTTGTCACAACGCGCTATTATCCAAGTCATCTTGAAAACATTCTTCTTCCAAATGTTGGCTACATATTACGGGTTTTTTCTCTGGCCAGAAGTTCGATGGCAAATCCTCCCTCTTCAAGTTGGCGATCCAACGACCAACCCGTCCGTGGAGGATCAGGAATCAGAAAGGTGGAATAACTCTTTTTTTTTTTTTTGCAGCTCCATCTGATATCAGAGATCTGATTGTTCCTTATGTTCCTAACAGAGCACTTCGCTCTCAATCTGCAGGTTTACTAGTGGTTCCTAGAATTTCTAAAAGTAGAATGGGAGGCAGATCTTTTAGTTCTCAGGCTCCTCTCCTGTGGAACCAACTACCAGTTTTAGTCTGTGAGGCAGACACCCTGTCTACTTTTAAGGCTAGGCTTAAAACTTTCCTTTTTGATAAAGCTTCTAGTTAGAGTGGCTCAGGTTATCCTGAGCTATCTCTATAGTTCTGCTGCTATAGGCTTAGACTGCTGGAGGACATAGGGACCCCTTTTTCATCATTCTGCTTCATTCTATCTCTATCTAGATAGAAAACTTTGAATCAATCTGACTGGATGATCTGGTGAACTGGAAAGTGACCTGAGATGACATGATGTGAATTGGAGCTATAGAAATAAACTGAATTGAATTAAATATGCACTCTTATTTTAAGTGTAAATTGTCTTGTTCCGTTGGCAAAGTGTCTCACTTACCTCCTCAATTTAAGAAGAAATGCACTTAATTTAAGAAAAATATGATTTAGATTTGTATTTTTTGCAGTCCACGCTTAAAAAATTGGGCATAAATCTAAAATATCTGCGTCATTCCTACGACACACTCCTGCAAGAGGATAACCAGCCCTTAACTGGTTCCGTTTCCCTACGGAAACCAGTAGCAGTCGTCTTCAGGTTTGTTGGTAAACGAAAAGTCAATAAATCAAACCACAAAGAAACGACTTATTGAGAAGTTTTTATTTTCAGAGTCTGACAGCAGGAAAAATGAACAGAACATGATTATTTAATCGCCGATAAGCTTCATTCAAGGATCTATCCCGTAGAATGATAGGCATGAACTGTTGCCATGGAGACTCCTCTGAGGGGAGGGGCTTAAGCGCCTGAAGCACAGCGGAGAGGAAGGAGCTTGCAGGGTGGAAATCTGCTGTAACTGGCATCAAACTGGTTCTTTCACAGAGTTTATTCCCTGATCAGAGAAAACATAACGTCCTCCACTTCACAAAACAAAAAAAAAAACAGGTTTATTGTCCCAGAGAAATAAAAAAAACACGACCTCCTGCAGGAGGGACTAATTGTGCGCTTTAATAAAAAATAAAGATAATCAGGAATGCACCGATCAGCGGCAGACCGTCACAAACAGCCCAGTTGTTTATTAATCTTCTTCAGTTATCAGAAAAAAAACAAATATTTAAACTTGTGGAGCTTCAGCAGCAAATCTGATTGATCCTTAAACTCGCCGCCCATCGGTTTCTGATCACCTGCTTCAGGTTTACCTTCATCAAATGAACCCAGAGGGAACAGAACCAAGATTCTGCTTCCATCTTTAACTGGTTTGTAAAATATTTGATCCTTTTTTTCTGCTTTAACTGAAAATAAACTGAATATTTCATCCTGAGGGAAAGACGTCTGACTCTGCGACGGCGGCGGTCTGAACTCGGTTAATTGGTGCATCTCTGACTGCAGGAGAGCGAACTCCAAACAACGTCCAGGAAGTGTGCAGCTTCACTTCGTCCTACATCTCCCACAATGCACCTCAAATCCGACGTTAACAGGAGGGTCCTTTTACTCCACCACCGTCCTCTGAGCCTCGTACATCTTCCCGATGGACACCTGGACACAGAGACGCAACGTGAGACACTGCAGATTCAACTTATTATACGGCAAACAGTTAATAGAGCTTAAAAAATAGATGCTGATGAAGATTCCCAGTCATCCAGGTCTTAGTCATTCCGCAAAAGTTTAAAAAACAATCCACTGGACTTTGTTTCCAAGGTTTGAAGAAGTTTCGCTTCCCTTTGTCAGGTTTATTCAGATGATTATAAAATAAATGTGTGTTTATGAAACATTTTTGCGAGGGGATGCTCCACTCCTGTCTCATGATTCAGTCAGGAGACCATCCTGCCTCGTCATTCTGATGGAGCATTCTGTCTTTATGAACTGATCAGTTGTTCTGTCAGAACAATACTCTGTTTGTAACCATGCGTCATGTTCTGTTAAACGCTCTGCGGAGGAGGTCCAGGAGGAGACGGTGTGTTTGAGTCTGGGGTTCAACTGTCTCTCCTTCCTGCAGAAATAATTGTGTATTTCAGTTCTTCCTTTTTCAAAAAAGCTACATTTTATGAACCAGACACTCTTCCAGGAAGCTTTCTCAATTCAAATGTCTGGATCCGCAGTGAGTTTGAGTCTTTATATAGAGCCGTTTCTCGATATGCGTTCTTGAGCGTTCTCGTGTGCTCGTGTACTCGTGGCACGTCATCAGCCTCAGCCCGAGTACCGTTCAAATTCTCGAGAACGCCAGATCGAGAACGCACCAAATCCCCGGATGTTGTTCTGGCCCCGCCCTCTTTATCGAGCATGCATCAGAGCAGACTTGTGCGTTCTTCAGACTGACCGCTTCCCCAGAATGCACCGCGGCCGCAGCTTGATTCCAGACAGCGCTCACAGTGGTAAGTTAAACATTCCCTTTTCTGCTGATGTTGTTCTTCAAAAGTACGTTTTGAAATCGTTTGAGGCGATAACATTATACATTGAAGCCTCCCTGTGTGGCCTGTTTACAGAGTTAGTGCGAAATTTAAAAAAGAAAGTCCGACGTTGAGCGGACCAGAGTGACCAGCAGTTTTATACCCACGGTTCGGCAATTTTTTAAAATGTTTAAGCTTTAGAAATTAAAAATATTGTTTTCAAAATGTTTTGTGTAGGGAATAAATAGTTTTGACTGTTAAAGAAATGCTAAAGAACGTTGCGTGTGATGACGTCACAAGTACGCTTCTGTTCCAATACGCATACGTGCTCGCGTTTTCGTCAAGTCCGATCTTCCTGCGTTCTCGCCAAGAACGCGAGTACGTACTCGCGTTCTCGAGAATTGAGAAGCGGCCAAGGCCTTGTATTGCTTGGAAACATGGAAATTGAAACCTCCGATCGGAGTTTTTAACTTTTTTTTTGGTTGTTTTTTACTTCTACGGAATAAAAAAATAGATGCAACGCTAATAAGCAACGGGGAAAAACATCTGTAGGACGTCTGCTGCGTTTCCTCACGGTTCTTAAAATGGACTCACATAAAAAGACGATAAAAACAAAAAAATATTTCTCATAAGCTCAAATCATTTTAAAATAATATGAAGGCAGCCTTATTTTTCATGATAATTTGGATAAATATTTAAGTAGAATTTGAATAAATATAAAACATTTTATAGAAATTGTTAGATATTAATGTTAAAGTTGATATAAATCATAAAGTGACCCAGTGTAGATGGAAAGACGTCAATCGTTCCCAGTCTGCTCCATTTCACCACAATTAGGCCGCAGAAAAACCTGCTTCCACAGCCTGATTAAATAATTTCAGATATTAGAGACACTCAGAAGCACTAGCTGTAAACTATGAGGATTTAAGATAAATCATTTATAAATATTGGATTATTCAAGAAAACATGAAATAGAAATGAACATTTTAAAATGTTCTCTGAATGCATCGTTCCATCAATGCATCAGACTGATTGGTCCAGCAGGTGGCGCTGCAGGCCAGCGCTGCAGCCACCCTGTGAAGGCTGAACCAAACTCTGCTGTCAGACGCATCCTGTCCAGTTATAGAGGAGAGAGAACAGCTGCAGCGTCCGCACTGAGACCGAGTGTGTTCACGTGTGAGCGAGTTTCACGATCGCTTTGCACTTTTCCAGCAGAGGAAGCCAACAGGCTGCGATGAGGCCTAAACCAGCGACACACCGAGTGTCTCAGCGCTGTGAGGTCACTGTAAGGTCACCATGAGGTCACTCAGGTGGGTCAGTCCTCAAACAGCATCGTCTGGTTCAGTCCCTGAACGCACCTTTTTCCAAAGCTCTGAATTTTTCCTTATAAATGATAAAATTAGGGTTTAAACTAACAGTCATTTAAGAAATCCATTAAACTGTCAATCTTTTTTTTGATTAATGGAAGACTTTTGATTAACGAAGACTTTTTAATAAAATTAAATTTTTCCAATAGAGGAGTTCTGGATTATAGAGCAGATTGACAGGAGAAGAAGTGTTTATTTTTCATTTCCAATCCTGGTATACTTCCTGCTCTAAGGGTCAGTCTGTTTCTTCTTCTGCGGTGGTTTTAGTGACGGCGGCCGCTGCTGATGTCATCCATCGTCCAGAAGCAGCTTCTTCATCTAACCTTGCCGTTTCTGATGTTTTACATGCGAGGAGAGAAGCAGAGCCTCAGACGCACGTTTCTCTGGAGTTTCTGTGTGGTAGTTCCACTGCAGCTCCAGCAGGGGGCGGAGTCTCTCCACAGGAACTCCTCCTCACTCATCCAGCTCACTAATTATTCTGCCGTCAGTCCATTCACCCCCCCGTGAATCCCCGTTTCACTCCATCCTCACTGCGAGGAGCCCCTCGCCGCGTGTGTGTGTGTGTGTGTGTGTGTGAGCTCCTGATTGGCTGCGGCGTGGCGTAGGGGAGGAGGGGCGGGGGCGAGGCCAGGCGGCGGACCAACGGGCTTCCAGGGAGGCGCGGCTCTCATGTAAATTGTTGCGGCTGTGGCTCTTAACAAAGGGAAGGCCTCCCGTCTCTCTTCTCTGCATCACTTCATCTTTTTATCCGTCAGCTTCACCCTCATGAATAATCAATGGAGGAGTTTGAGAAGAAGCAGCCATGGAGGCGGCTTCAGTCAGAGTTTCACCCTCAAATTAAAGCTGCTGGACTTTATCTGACTCCCATTGGTTGGTCTCTGGTTGATTAGTTTAGTCCAGTTTGAGCAGAGCAGCTGTGGTCTGGACTAATTGCTGGATCAGCTCAGCTGGCTCCTCGTTAGGCCCCTTTGCTCCCAGATGCTGCAGACTCTCCTGAGGCCTGAAGCCTTCCGTCCTGCGGCGGATCTGAGAGCCGCTTCCAGTCGGGGATTCGAACGTGAACCCGCTGGCTCAGACGGACCGCCGTCTGTCAGCAGGAAGCAGAGCTGCAGGACACCAGAGCTCCTCTGACTGCTGGTGAAAATTCTCAGTCGTCCAGGTCAGAGTCAAACCCAACAAGACAACAGAGACTAGAGCATCCTAAAGACAAACCCCCAAATATGAGCGGATCGGAGTATAAAAGGGGTTAAAAATCAGCGGCGTCCGAATAAAGAAAATCATCAACCAGTAAAGAAGGAGACATTTTTAACTATAATCCGTTACTTTAAACAGAATTTAACTGAAATAAAAAGAGATGTTTATACATCCATGTTATACTTTGAATTTAAAAATTTTTCCATCTCAAAATCTAAAGTATTTTTTGAAATAGAGAAAAATCGTTCAGTTTGGTATAAAGACAATTTCCTGATTCACATATTTTATAAACCCCTGAAGGCCGTGCAGGTGGCGCGGAGGTTAGCATGCACGACTCATGTACGGAGGCCCCAGTCCTCGACACGGCCGACCCGGGTTCGAATCAGACCTGTGGTCCTTTCCCGCATGTCTCTCCATCTCTCATACCTCCTTTCCTGTCAGCCTACTGTCACAAAAAACGAGGCACTAGTGCCATAAAAAAAACCCAAAACGAACCGACACCTGAACTAAAAGTTCAGGGAAGTCGCAGGGAAGCATCTGTTCCAATTGTTGCATTTCCTAATTCTCCCGAGTGTTGCACGACTTTACACGAGTGAAAAAAGTGAACCCATTTACACAGTAACAGATAAAAACCTTTAGATAAACCAAACATTGCTGCCACATATCTGACTCTATAACCATTAAAACAACTATTTTCATTCATTTCAGACGGAACTATTCACAGACTGGATTATATTAAACTGAACTTCCAATTTTCACCACTGTTCGGCGCCAAGTAACCTTTCCTCTGATCACAGCTTGCTTGGTCTCGCAATGAATCCTGGGTAAACCAAGGATAGCGAGGATACATCAGACCTGTCCTTCAAATCAGGCTAAAAGAAGGACGCATTTTAAGGTCGGATAACGAGGAGTCTTGAAATCCGACCAGGCCGCGTCGCGCTATGACGTAATCGGCCTTCGAATGTGGCCTTCTAAGGACGCCGCCCATGAATACGAACACAGACACAGACAGGTATGGGGCATTGCAGGCTAACAAAGAAGCCAAACCTCCATTCCAAAGGGGGGGACCCAGCTCTCTGATTGGTTATAAGGTCCTTTAGAAATTGTTTCTCAGCCTTTTATAGGCTGAATAAAACAAACTAAGGACCCGATTCTGATGAAGGAAGAACTTTAGATCCCAGTTAAAATCTCTAAACAGCTGATTTTATAGGATATCACCCTTTAATGGTTTGGGAATTTTCTGAGAGCTGACCAGTAGCTCCACATTACAAAACCAGTAATGTCAGGGTGAAAGCCAGACGGGTCAGAACCGCGAGGGGACGAAAAAAGATCATGTCTTCCAGGAAAACAGGAGGAATCCAGCCCCGATCCAGAACCGCAGCGGCCCCGGATCTCTGATCCAGAACGGCGGCGGCCCCGGATCCCCGATGCAGAACCGCGGCGGCCCCGGATCCCCGATCCAGAACCGCAGCGGCCCTGGATCCCCGATGCAGAACGGCAGCGGCCCCGGATCCCCGATGCAGAACGGCAGCGGCCCCGGATCCCCGATGCAGAACCGCGGCGGCCCCGGATCCCCGATGCAGAACGGCAGCGGCCCCGGATCCCCGATCCAGAACCGCAGCGGCCCCGGATCCCCGATGCAGAACGGCAGCGGCCCCGGATCCCCGATGCAGAACGGCAGCGGCCCCGGATCCCCGATCCAGAACGGCAGCGGCCCCGGATCACCGATCCAGAACGGCAGCGGCCCCGGATTCCAGATGCAGAACCGCAGCGGCCCCGATCCAGAACCGCAGCGGCCCGGATCCCCGATCCAGAACGGCAGCAAAGTCCCTCGCTTCCTGTCGGCGGTCCGCCATACTACAGCTCTGAAGGCGGGAATTACGCAAACAAAAATGGCGACGCCCATACCATTATGCTTATTCATATTAGTGATACACTATATTGCCAAAAGTATTTGCTCACCTGCCTTGACTCACATATGAGCTTAAGTGACATCCCGTTCCTAATCCATAGGGTTCAATATGACGTCGGTCCACCCTTTGCAGCTAGAACAGCTTCAACTCTTCTGGGAAGGCTGTCCACAAGGTTTAGGAGTGTGTTTATGGGAATTTTTGACCATTCTTCCAGAAGCGCATTTGTGAGGTTGCACACTGATGTTGGACGAGAAGGCCTGGCTCTCAGTCTCCGCTCTAATTCATCCCAAAGGTGTTCTATCGGGTTGAGGTCAGGACTCTGTGCAGGCCAGTCAAGTTCATCCACACCAGACTCTGTCATCCATGTCTTTATGGACCTTGCTTTGTGCACTGGTGCACAGTCATGTTGGAAGAGGAAGGGGCCAGCTCCAAACTGTTCCCACAAAGTTGGGAGCATGGAATTGTCCAAAATGTCTTGGTATGCTGAAGCATTCAGAGTTCCTTTCACTGGAACTAAGGGGCCAAGCCCAGCTCCTGAAAAACAACCCCACACCATAATCCCCCCTCCACCAAACTTTACACTTGGCACAATGCAGTCAGACAAGTACCGTTCTCCTGGCAACCGCCAAACCCAGACCCGTCCATCAGATTGCCAGATGGAGAAGCGCGATTCGTCACTCCAGAGAACGCGTCTCCACTGCTCTAGAGTCCAGTGGCGGCGTGCTTTACACCACCGCATCCGACGCTTTGCATTGCACTTGGTGATGTATGGCTTGGATGCAGCTGCTCGACCATGGAAACCCATTCCATGAAGCTCTCTGCGCACTGTTCTTGAGCTAATCTGAAGGCCACATGAAGTTTGGAGGTCTGTAGTGATTGACTCTGCAGAAAGTTGGCGACCTCTTCGCACTATGCGCGTCAGCATCCGCTGACCCCGCTCCGTCAGTTTACGTGGCCTACCACTTCGTGGCTGAGTTGCTGTCGTTCCCAAACACTTCCATTTTCTTATAATACAGCTGACAGTTGACTGTGGAATATTTAGGAGCGAGGAAATTTCACGACTGGATTTGTTGCACAGGTGGCATCCTATCACAGTTCCACGCTGGAATTCACTGAGCTCCTGAGAGCGACCCATTCTTTCACAAATGTTTGTAAAAACAGTCTGCATGCCTAGGTGCTTGAATTTATACACCTGTGGCCATGGAAGTGATTGGAACACCTGATTCCAATAATTTGGATGGGTGAGCAAATACTTTTGGCAATATAGTGTATTTCCTTATGTGGGGAATGTCCATTGAAGGAGGCGTTCTTCTCGGCCTCAGCATCATCCCAGCTCACATCGAGCTCTTTAGACGATATTTATTGATAATAAGCTGAGAAGAAGTTCATGTTGTGAACAAATCCATGAATAGCAAAGCCACAGATGAACCGCGCCAAACCCTACTGCTAACTAATACTAGCGTGGTTCAGTTACGTTCAGTTTTACACTCAACAGTTATCTGTGTTACCGCGATCGGACCGTTCTCAGTACAGGTTCAACATCAACTTCAGGAAGTTCAGGAGCTTAGCTATAAATTATGTTCAGTCCGGAGCAGAAAGTTCAACTATGCAGATGAGAAAACCTGAAGAATAGAAGAATGAGACGGCCTAAAAGGAAAACCAGGGAGCAAAGAATCAGACGTTTTCAAACCCTTTAAAATGACTGGAAGCAGCTTGAGGCGAATTTTAGACCTTTTTCCATTGAATTCATGTCCAATGTAAATAAAATCTAGTTTTAAACCTGCTGAAGCTCACAGCCAGACCTCTGGAGACCTTCTCCTCCACAGAGACCGATGCAGCCATGCGATGCGAGCTAAACCAGGCCTCCTCCCTCCATCATCACATCCATCCGGCCGAGTCGTGACTGACCGACCTTCAGTCCATCCCATGACTCCTCCGTGCGACACCTGACTGTCTGGCAGCGCCGGCCCCGACCCGCTCTCTGAGTTTAAAGACGGAGTTACTGGAATAAAACGCTTCCTGTGCAACGACTCCCATGTTAGAGGTGATTTATCAGAGTCCAACATTTAAAGAACGTCTGAAGTTATTAAATCCAGGTTCTTATTCCAGCTTCTGTAATTAGTCATTCCTATATTGATTGGAAAAGTCGTTCCTAAACATTTCTCCTCCCTTTAGACGTTCAGACACTCATTTTAAATGGCTTAACCATCATATAAGTGCCCTATAAAGTTGATTTCTTCCCGCCATCATTGCGACCCCAACCCCTTTACAATTTACATCTTTTCTAAACTAAAACCAGGCTTTGTTGGGATGAAACCTGGAACTAAACGCTATTTCTGACGTTTTGAATTGAAAAATCTTCCTGAATGGAAGAGAAACACACCCAGAAATAAGGGGACCTTCTTCTCTTTAGGTGTTCGACTGTGACTGGAGGCCTAAACTGAGCTAACTGACTGAGCTAACCCCCCCCGCCCCGTCATGCTGTGCAGGGATAAAACAAACGCTCCTCTGATCAGCAGCAGACATCCAGCATCGGCGTTAAGCAGTCTGTGACGGTGGGAGGAAGCAGACGAAGAGAAGGGAGGGAAACCCGGCAGGATCACAAAATGAGTCTTTTTCTTCCCGTGATGGAGATGGAAAAAAAAAAAGATGAAAAGAGGCTCGGACGTCACGACACCATCAAAGCGTAGCTCGGCGAGGCCGCGGAGAGGCAGCAGGAAGGAGATGGTGCTCAGGTAGATAATAAACTGAACATGAGGAGCGCCGCACTCACAGCCAGCCTCTCAATTTGTCAGGAGATGAGAGCAGAGCGGGCGGCGAAACGCACAGAGGGCTGAAACATCAGAGCGGAGCGAAAAAAACCAGGAGAAATATCGTCGTCCTGTAATGTTGGAGCTGATGAGTCAGGCTGCGAAAGCAGGCACTGATCTGGACCCTGCATCCATCAACCACAGAACCCTGCTAAAAATGAAATAATAAACACACTTTTTACTGCTCTATCAGGACGTTTATAGAAAATTCCCATGGTGCACCACTGGTTTCACACTTCAGCACCAACAACAACTCACTACGGTTTCAGTGCATCGTCTCTCATCATCTAAAAATAAGTAAAAGCCTCTAGAATATCTGAACGTAATTAATAAGATGATCAGCTAATAGAAGTGTAGGAGCCGTTTGTCCTTTCCTGTGTTTATCGCCACCAGGGGGCGCATTTCATTTTGAGTTCTGATTGACAGTTTTCTATCGGTTTTGATTAATGTTTAAATTATGTTTACGTAAAGGAAAGTAGTGTTTTGTTAATAAATGACTATCATAAGTCAAGGTAAAGATTAGCATTATAATTCCTTTCACGAATGGCAACCAGTAGCCTAAAATATAGGATTTTTTTCACAACAGGATGGATTTACTCCGCATATCCATCTGGAAACCTTCCGTTGAAGTAATTTTGGGAAGGGGCGAAAATACTGGTTAGCTGATTGGCCTATGTTGGTGATAGACGGGCTAAATAAACCAATCAGATCAACGAAGCATATGACGTACTAACAGAGCGACGACGAAGAGGAGCCAATTGATAGATCAAACTCTTGCCGAAACCAGTGGGGAGAAGAGCAAAAACATGTTTTCCTCTGAGAAAAGCCTCCAGAGCAGTGTTTTGCTCTTCTTTCAGTGAAGAAATACTCTGTAATTCCCATAAAACTTGCTCGATAGCCACGCTAACGCTAGTTTCATCGGCTGAAGCCGCCATGTTCTTTAGACTGAACTGTCGCGCTTCTCGTTGCGTCACACCTCAACCCGCCGCAAAGCCAACGCTGATTGGACGTTCGTTTGGTGAACGGCTCCAAATTTTCGTTAACGGAAAGATTAGCGAGTGAAATCTTGAAAGCTCGCGAGATCAGGATGGTCTCACGAGGCTAGGTTGCTTTGGTCCTGAAATAAAAATAATAAAAAATATTTTACCTGCTAAACACCACATGAATAATAATATTTCTATTTTTGCATTGTGAAAACTAGACGTACGTGTCTGGTGACACCAACATGCTGGGTTAGCATTAACAATGTCACCAGTGCGACAGAAGTCAGGGAAGTAAACAATGGAGAGCAACATGGAAGGAAGCCAGGGCGTAGTTAGTTTACTTTATTGTTTCACTGTTCAAATCTCTCTTACCAGAGTTCCACTATGTTTAACGAATCGTTTTAACTAACAGACCTGTTTCAGCTTATTAGACCGCATGTTTGACCCGGGTAGACACGCGTTGGCGAGTTGTTCCCACTGCCACTAAAAGATGATTACAACAGGTTTAAACCGGTTTTTCTGCCTCTGCGAAAGGGTTATAACCGACGTAGGAGTACATTTTTCTTTTCAACCATCATCAGTTTAATTTAATCTGCTCCATTTGGACTTTAACTGGACCCGTTTCCTCTGGTCCAATCAGAGCAGACTCCCTCACACTGCAGAAAATGGAAATCTAAATAAGTTATTTTTTCTTAAAATAAGTGCATTTGTTCTTTAATTGAGGAGTTAAGTGAGATAATTTGCCAATGGAATAAGACAATTTACATTTAAAATAAGAAAAAGCAACCGCATCGTCTTATTTCAAGTGCATATTATCTAATAATCTTATTTTAAGAGTAGAAATACTCATTCCATTGGCAGATCATCTCATTTATCTACTAAAATGATGGATAAATACACTTTAAGACATTTTTACTTATGTCTAGACCATTTTTGCAGTGTAGTTGGCACTGATCACCATTTCTCATGCAGATGTCTTTATTCTGCAGCTAAACGAGGTTCAGTCCAACTAAAATCCCTTTTCCAACCTCATCTTAAGTCCTGATGAGCAGAGCAGGTTGGTCAGAGCTCAGTCTGACGCTGCAGCTCAGATCAGGAGAGAAGAAACTTCTGCAGACTTTATATTCAGCAGCAAAGGAATAATTTCTGTTTCTTCCTGCCGGTCGGACACAAACCGGGGAGAAAACAGAAGAAAGGCTCTGAAGTTTGCGGGAGCAGAGAGAGATGTGAGGCTCTGCAGCGTCGTCAGAGCAGAGGTGAAGCCTCTTCATCAGCGACTCGGAGGCTGAAGAGGAGCGCACTCCGCTCACAGGAAGCTCCTTTCATTCAGCCCAGACTTTCAGAAGCCATGAAAACTTTCATCTGCTTTCATTTCACTCTTAAAAGTCTCACTGGACGCTCTTTGGAGGTTCATCAGTTTTCACAAACTCAGGCGCCCGGAGCTCAAAGCAAAGATAAAATAAAAAACAAAAAAAACATTTACTCTTATTTCTCCAGGGATAACCTTCACAGCTGCTGGGTAAATTCCCAGGGAGGGAGGCGGGTTTAATCTGAGCGCCTTCTGTTACAGAAACAATCAGCAGAACGACAACGAAGACATTTTAATAGAGATCAAAGTTTCCTTTTTTAGAAATCATCTTATATCTCTCCTATCCTGGCTTCTCCTCATTGGCTTCCTGTTAAATCCAGAATAGAATTTAAAATCCTCCTTCTCACATATAAAGCCTTAAATTTTATTTTATTTATTTTAGTTCTGCTGCTATAGGCTTAGACTGCTGGAGGACATAGGGACCCCTTTTTCATCATTCTGCTTCATTCTATCTCTATTCTCCCACTCTGCAGAATCTGTTAGTTCAATCTCTAACGTTCTGCTCTCTCTGCTTTTCCTCATAGTAGCTTCATCTGGTCTGTTCCTGTTTGGCTGTGACTCCATCCTGGAGAGAAATATCAGCTGTGCTGCTGCCATCAACACCTTTGTTTCTAAATGTTGGAGATCAGCCTGTTTTCCAGTGTAGTCCTGTTTCTCTGACTGTGACTAACTGGATGTGCTCTCTTCATCCTCTGACATGGGAGCTGGCTCGGAGCTCGTCTGCCTGGCTGTGTGTTTCCTGGACGGGGCCGCCTGTGGAGCTGGTTGACAGTTGCCTTTTGTATCTATGCTTCTTTTTCTATGTCTGCTTCTGTCTCCTTGAACCCCAGTGGGCCTCAGCAGATGGCCGCTCACACTGAGCCTGGTTCTGCTGGAGGTTTCTTCCTGTTCAAAGGGAGTTTTTCCTCTCCACTGTCGCTACAAGCATGCTTAGTGTGAGGGATTGCTGAAGAGTCAATGAGTCGATGCAATCAGCTAGTTTTCCTTAGATAGAAACTTTGAATCTATCTGACTGGATGATCTGGTTGAACTGGAAAGTGACCTGAGATGACATGATGTGAATTGGAGCTATAGAAATAAACTGAATAGAATTATTATGTTTGCCTCTCCTGCCGCTCTGGCCAGCTCTTAAGGGGTGTTTTTCAGGACATACAGCAAGCTGACGACACCGCTACACCAGGAAGTAGAAAACACAGCTGTTTACAGCTTTATCAAAGCCTCTTCATACTGTTCTGACGCAACAGACGTTTATTTCCTGGAGTTTTTCCACAATATGTTGACATATGTCGGCCTCAGCAGATGGCCGCTCACACTGAGCCTGGTTCTGCTGGAGGATGCTTCCTGTTCAAAGGGAGTTTTTCCTCTCCACTGTCGCTACAAGCATGCTTAGTGTGAGGGATTGCTGAAGAGTCAATGAGTCGATGCAATCAGCTGGTTTTCCTTAGATAGAAAATTTGCTTTAAAAGTTATTGGGATACATAAGTCAGACCATCAGGGCTGCTTTTCTCCAACCTGCTGTTAAACTTTTCTATTAAACTGTAATTCTCTTTCAAGTTCTCCTTGCAGAAGCATATAGATCTACGTCCTGCAGCTGTGGGGTGGAACCCGGGATCAGGAGTCATTGTCTCTATGGTTTTACTAACGACCCTTTCATCGCCGCCTTCCAGCAGAGCAGAGGTGTCTCTCTGCCGCAGCTTCTCGTCGTCCCGTTGGAACTTCCTGTGTGTTTTTACCCAAACAGCCCATCCTCTCCTCTCCTTCATCTCCCGATGCATTATTCATCCGCATTAAAAGCGCTCCGGGTCCCGTTGGAAACACTACGTCTTCCTCCGTATCTCTTTCTTTTCCTTCGCTTGACATTTACAGGCTCGTCCCCTTTTCTTCCCCCTCCCGTTTCTTTTTTTTATTGTTTTTCATAAAGTCGGTTAGAAAAGAACATTTAGCCATTGAAGGAGGGCAGCAGCCGGAACCGGTGAAGGTCCACTGCAGCCGCATCAGTCATCGTTTACTCCTCCCATCCACATCCAGAGAATTTACCAAGCAAAGCTCTGGTTTTGTTTGCATTCACGTCCCGGATGGATCATATCTGCTGCGAGCATCAGCACCTGAGGGAAATATTTCACTGTTAAGGTGCTAAATGATCACAAACTTCTCTAAAACTAACAGAGTTTAAGGCTGGGAGTCGGTGTGGTCGTTTATTTCTGGGATAGTCAGCAGAAAGCAAGCATCCAGAGAGAGAAAATACATTTATCTTCACTGCTTCTGCAAAGTAAAAACCAGAGATCAGAGGATCAGATGGAGCAGCAGACTGATGGAGGCGAGGAGCTGAACCTTTCAGCACAGACCAGTATTTATATGAATATTTCATGCATTGATTACCTGTTAAAACATAATTATTGATCCTGAATCGGATTCGATCAATTTTGGTTTATTTTAGGGCTGCAATTAACATTTATTCTACAAATCGATTAATCTTTCAATTAACTGATTTATTCATTCAGCTTATTTCTATAGCGCCAATTCTTATCCTGTCATATCAGGTCGCTTTATAGAGAAAATTTAACCAGATCATCCAGTCAGATTGATTCAAAGTTTACTAGGGAAAACCAGGTGATTGCATCGACTCATTGACTCTTCAGCAATCCCTCACACTAAGCATGCTTGTAGCGACAGTGGAGAGGAAAAACTCCCTTTGAACAGGAAGAAACCTCCAGCAGAACCAGGCTCAGTGTGAGCGGCCATCTGCTGAGGCCCACTGGGGTTCAAGGAGACAGAAGCAGACATAAGCCCCATTTTCACTACCCTCTGTTCCTTACAACCGTCTACACGCCACGCTAGCACCGTTCCAGGCTGACCTGACGAAGCTTTGATTAGATTATTACCATCTTCTCTGACATTCTTTGTTTTCGGAGCCATGACTAAAGTCAGGAGAAACAGCTGGACGTCGTCGTGTTCCAGAAACACCCCGCTGATATCTGAGGAGAGCCGCTGCTGCTGCCCATCTACAGACGTTTCTCTCCAGGGATCAGTCGGCTGATATCCCATATTGGCGACGGAGAACAAAATGTCCGTTTCCTGTTTGGTTATTTTACTATTGGAGCTTTAAACAGCAACAGGGGGCTCAGTTAGAGTAAGATGGAGGCTAAACGGCCTCGTTAGGAGTGTTAGGAACTTCAGTTACTGCTCAATCAAAGTAACTAGTTACTACTCAGTAACTATGCAGTTATTTATGGGCCAAGATTTCGATGAAGTTTGAGAACTTTTCTATTATTAATTTCTGAATAAATGAATCAATTCAAAGCACCAAATGTCTGAAACATGGTTTACTAATCTGCACCATGTCTGTTTGTTGCTGGAATACAAACATGTAGATGTGATTAAATGTAAAATTAAAGGACAATAAAAGAAGCGTATTTACCAGGAGGTTACGTTTTCAAAAATAACTGAAAAAGTTACGACGATTTGCATGGTTTTAAATATTGTTACTATTGTTATTAAAGAGCCGCAGCTCTGGTTGCCGACCCCTGACCTAGAGGGATCTCAACGTCTGAAGCAAAGGTCATCCATAAACCGTCTGCAGAAGCATCATGAAGTCAAACAGAAAGCGTTACAGGATCTAATGGACCTTCTAGCAGCCGATGGTCCATTAACCAACCATCAGATAAGCTGATCTGATCCCTCTGAGTCTCTCAGACGCTTTAGAGCAGCCAAGCCAACCTTTAACTGATGAAACTCTTCTTCCTGAAACCGATACTGCAGAGCTGCCATGCTTGAGGTCCCTGAAGGCAACACCTCAGGCCTGCGACATGAACCCCCCTCTGCTGTCTCTGAGATGACACAGCCACACCCCTACACCAAGAGGACGTTTTAGCTTTCACGCCACTTTGCTCACAACCTTGAAAGCTCCTTTCAGTTAAGCCCCGCCCACGATTACGACCGCTTTCCCTGCTTGAGGCGCGGCGTTGATTAAAGAAAAAGCAGAGCTTTGAATCCAAACGTTAACGAGGAGTTCCTTTGAATGTCCGCCCTTCGCCAACCTTCATCTACCTCAGCCGACAGTGGCTCATTAATGAGAGAGCGAGTGGAGATGAAGGTACAGGAACATCTGGCCTCCGCTAGAGTCTCAGTCCGCTGAACCCAGGAGGATGAGGAGCAGCAGAGGAAGGGAGGGTATAAATGACCTGAATCTGTTCCTTTGGTCGGTGACGTCATCCTCTCCAATGCGTCTGAAACTCCTGGAGGCTAAAGGTCTGGTTATCCTCCCGCAGTGTGTCGCAGTTAGCTTGTCGCAGGAATGACGCAGATATTTTTGGTTTTATGCCCATTTTTGAACCTTGGTCAGTGCTCTGTTATTCCATGCCACAATGCCAGAGGGACAATCAGGAACTAGCTAGGATTGTGGGTGTCCGTGTGTCGGTTTGACGAGCTTGTTCGTGTCTACAACCCCTCATCAAACGACGGAAGAAGCACAGTTCATCCGTGAGTGTTCCCCAAAGACTGGCCGTGGTGCTGCGTGTTTTGGCTTCGGGTGCAAACCAACAGACCATCGCTCAGAGCTACAACGTCCTGCACGGTGTCTGGGATAGTGTCCGAGGTGTGCCAGGCGTTGTGGACGGCACTACAGCCAGAGTTTCTGTCTTTAGGTACCAAACAGGAAATACGCATAGATTAGAGTGGATGTAGAATTGACCAATCAGAGGCCTCCTGTCTGCGCTTACTTACGATTTTGGAGATGCAGCTAAGTGTCTGTGGAAGGGTGTCGTCCCTGGTTTACGCTTTTGTTTCTGATCATAAACCAGGCTTAAAACTGTTCTTCTGACACTATTTAGAACCTCAAACTGGGTTTTCAGAGCTTTAATTGAAGCAGTAGGTTCAGAAAATAGACTATTGATCAATTTCCCTCTGAAATCAAGTGTTAGAGGCTGGTGGTTCTTCATGTTTCAACCTTATTAACGGAGCTGTTTCAAACCTGGACATCTCTGTCCTCAGTTGCTCCCTCCAGCTCCTCCTGATCCTGCAGGAAGCTCAGAGTCTCTCCCAGTGTCTTCTCCTGTTACCATAATATCATTAAAGCTCTGGTTAGAAGTGACCAAAGAAGCTTAACGCTGAAGAACAACCTGATGTTAACCATTTGGTACGAAGACGGACGCTTCTTTGGGATCAGATTAAAAATGTAGAAGTGATAGACCCCGAGCTTCACAGCTAATGCTGATATTAACGATATTTAAACCCTTGCAATCAAACCATAAACAAACCAGCTTGTTTATGGCTGATCTTGACGCCAGAAAGTAACAAAAAAGACTCGTTAGAGGGAATTGTTGGCCTGGCTGAACAGACGAGGTCTTCTGTTCCTGTGCTAGCGGTTGTGGTTGCGATGATAGCAGGAAGGAATCAACTCTCGCTGCATTGTTGGTTCTTGAAAATCCATATTTACGCTGATGGATCTTATAGTATAGTATGTAGCGTAACATTAGTCTGGCTATCTCAGACTGACTCAAAGATATTGACTGAGTTAGCCATTGACATTGGGTCTGATTGACACTGAAATGTAAATGTAGAACTAAAGCTTCCTGGATGTGAAGCGAAATTTTTCAAACCTGGAAACAAAGTCCAGTGGTTTGTTTTTTAACTTTTTTGGAATCAACAGGTGGAAGATGCAAAATATAGGTCAGAATCTGGAGACAAAGACCCCAGTGGCCCCGCCTCCTGATGGCTGCTTCCTGCAGCATGAAGCTCATAATCTCCACCTGGTCTCTTCAGTCACCACATCCGGCTTCCCTGTGGTCAGAGGATCCTCTCTGAGGTTAACAGAAGATGTTTTCAAACAAACCCTGATGCCTTCATTATTTCACCGCTCACTAACGACTCTGTTCTCAGCTGCAGGATTAGCAGCAGAACGCCGATGAGAAGACAGATAACCATCAGCACCAAAGTTCAGCAAAACAAGCCTCTGAATAATTAAAAAACGTGTTCATGACTGTAGAAAAAGCAAAAGAAAACGGCGAGCATTAATAAAACTCAGAAGTGTTGAAGGAGCTTCATTTTTCTGAGGGTTTTACTGTCAGCAGAGTCGGTTTGTGTCATTAATTCTGTTATTATTGCAGCGCAGTGAAAGGAAACACAGAAAATCCTTGGCCGGCATCAATACGGGAAAATGAGAAGCAGTCGTTCCAGGACCAGACAATCGATGCACTCGTAGGAAACGTGCAGCGGCGGAGAGCTGGAGGAAATGGAGCGTCACTAAGTGACTCATTACCAGGCGGCATGAAGGAAGGTCCTTCAGGAAGAGGCTGAGGAGGACGGCCCACTTCACCTGATGGAGGAGCAGCAGACAGCGGTCGGCTCCAGAGCCGCCTGCTGCCACTCAGCTCAGAGGAAAACATCCACCAGAACCGGAGCGGATTCTGCTGGAGACACCGGGAGGGGTCAAAGGTCACAGCCGCTAAACAGGAGTACAGAAGAACTGAACGGATCATAGAACAATTCGGAACTAAGAAAATGTACCTCCCATCTGCTGCAGCTTGATGCTTTTCAGCCGATTCAGCCAACATTCACCGTCTGACCTTCTGCTGATCTTAGCCTGGTTCTGCTCTGACCAGGAATCATTTTAATGTTAATCTAATGGATTATAACACATGAAGGAGAAATGATTTCCTTCAAAGCAAACAGTCGGTGCATTTAGGGACCAGAAAATGATGAAGGTTCTGAGGTTTGATGTTAGAATGAAATTATTTATTCTGTCTGTGGATGAACATAAAGCTGCCCCGTTCCGGCCCCAGTTTTGGTCCTGTTCCAGCTCCGTTCCAGTTCTGGTCCCGTTCCAGTTCAGGCCCTGTTCTGGTCTCATTCCAACTCTATTCCAGTTCCAGTTCCGTTCTGGCTCTGCTCTGGTCCCATTCCGGCTCCACTCCAGTTCCAGTTCAGTTCCGCCTTTGGTACATTTCAGTTCAGGCCCTGTTCTGGTCCCATTCTGGCTCCATTCCAGTTCCAGCTCTGCTGTATTCCAGTTCAGGCCCTATTCTGGTCCCATTCTGGCTCCATTCCAGTTCCAGCTCCGTTCCAGCTCTGCTCTATTCCAGTTCAGGCCCTGTTCTGGTCCCATTCCGGCTCCATTCCAGTTCCAGTTCCGTTCCAGCTCTGCTCTATTCCAGTTCAGGCCCTGTTCTGGTCCTATTCCAGCTCCAGTTCAGTTCCGCCTTTGGTACATTTCAGTTCAGGCCCTGTTCTGGTCCCATTCTGGCTCCATTCCAGTTCCAGCTCTGCTGTATTCCAGTTCAGGCCCTATTCTGGTCCCATTCTGGCTCCATTCCAGTTCCAGCTCTGCTGTATTCCAGTTCAGGCCCTATTCTGGTCCCATTCTGGCTCCATTCCAGTTCCAGCTCTGCTGTATTCCAGTTCAGGCCCTATTCTGGTCCCATTCTGGCTCCATTCCAGTTCCAGCTCTGCTGTATTCCAGTTCAGGCCCTATTCTGGTCCCATTCTGGCTCCATTCCAGTTCCAGCTCTGCTGTATTCCAGTTCAGGCCCTATTCTGGTCCCATTCTGGCTCCATTCCAGTTCCAGCTCTGCTGTATTCCAGTTCAGGCCCTATTCTGGTCCCATTCTGGCTCCATTCCAGTTCCAGCTCCGTTCCAGCTCTGCTCTATTCCAGTTCAGGCCCTGTTCTGGTCCCATTCCGGCTCCATTCCAGTTCCGTTCCAGCTCTGCTCTATTCCAGTTCAGGCCCTGTTCTGGTCCTATTCCAGCTCCAGTTCAGTTCCGCCTTTGGTACATTTCAGTTCAGGCCCTGTTCTGGTCCCATTCTGGCTCCATTCCAGTTCCAGCTCTGCTGTATTCCAGTTCAGGCCCTATTCTGGTCCCATTCTGGCTCCATTCCAGTTCCAGCTCTGCTGTATTCCAGTTCAGGCCCTATTCTGGTCCCATTCTGGCTCCATTCCAGTTCCAGCTCTGCTGTATTCCAGTTCAGGCCCTATTCTGGTCCCATTCTGGCTCCATTCCAGTTCCAGCTCTGCTGTATTCCAGTTCAGGCCCTATTCTGGTCCCATTCTGGCTCCATTCCAGTTCCAGCTCTGCTGTATTCCAGTTCAGGCCCTATTCTGGTCCCATTCTGGCTCCATTCCAGTTCCAGCTCCGTTCCAGCTCTGCTCTATTCCAGTTCAGGCCCTGTTCTGGTCCCATTCCGGCTCCATTCCAGTTCCGTTCCAGCTCTGCTCTATTCCAGTTCAGGCCCTGTTCTGGTCCTATTCCAGCTCCAGTTCAGTTCCGCCTTTGGTACATTTCAGTTCAGGCCCTGTTCTGGTCCCATTCTGGCTCCATTCCAGTTCCAGCTCTGCTGTATTCCAGTTCAGGCCCTATTCTGGTCCCATTCTGGCTCCATTCCAGTTCCAGCTCTGCTGTATTCCAGTTCAGGCCCTATTCTGGTCCCATTCTGGCTCCATTCCAGTTCCAGCTCTGCTGTATTCCAGTTCAGGCCCTATTCTGGTCCCATTCTGGCTCCATTCCAGTTCCAGCTCTGCTGTATTCCAGTTCAGGCCCTATTCTGGTCCCATTCTGGCTCCATTCCAGTTCCAGCTCTGCTGTATTCCAGTTCAGGCCCTATTCTGGTCCCATTCTGGCTCCATTCCAGTTCCAGCTCCGTTCCAGCTCTGCTCTATTCCAGTTCAGGCCCTGTTCTGGTCCCATTCCGGCTCCATTCCAGTTCCGTTCCAGCTCTGCTCTATTCCAGTTCAGGCCCTGTTCTGGTCCTATTCCAGCTCCAGTTCAGTTCCGCCTTTGGTACATTTCAGTTCAGGCCCTGTTCTGGTCCCATTCTGGCTCCATTCCAGTTCCAGCTCTGCTGTATTCCAGTTCAGGCCCTATTCTGGTCCCATTCTGGCTCCATTCCAGTTCCAGCTCTGCTGTATTCCAGTTCAGGCCCTATTCTGGTCCCATTCTGGCTCCATTCCAGTTCCAGCTCTGCTGTATTCCAGTTCAGGCCCTATTCTGGTCCCATTCTGGCTCCATTCCAGTTCCAGCTCTGCTGTATTCCAGTTCAGGCCCTATTCTGGTCCCATTCTGGCTCCATTCCAGTTCCAGCTCTGCTGTATTCCAGTTCAGGCCCTATTCTGGTCCCATTCTGGCTCCATTCCAGTTCCAGCTCCGTTCCAGCTCTGCTCTATTCCAGTTCAGGCCCTGTTCTGGTCCCATTCCGGCTCCATTCCAGTTCCAGTTCCGTTCCAGCTCTGCTCTATTCCAGTTCAGGCCCTGTTCTGGTCCTATTCCAGCTCCAGTTCAGTTCCGCCTTTGGTACATTTCAGTTCAGGCCCTGTTCTGGTCCCATTCTGGCTCCATTCCAGTTCCAGCTCTGCTGTATTCCAGTTCAGGCCCTATTCTGGTCCCATTCTGGCTCCATTCCAGTTCCAGCTCTGCTGTATTCCAGTTCAGGCCCTATTCTGGTCCCATTCTGGCTCCATTCCAGTTCCAGCTCTGCTGTATTCCAGTTCAGGCCCTATTCTGGTCCCATTCTGGCTCCATTCCAGTTCCAGCTCTGCTGTATTCCAGTTCAGGCCCTATTCTGGTCCCATTCTGGCTCCATTCCAGTTCCAGCTCCGTTCCAGCTCTGCTGTATTCCAGTTCAGGCCCTATTCTGGTCCCATTCTGGCTCCATTCCAGTTCCAGCTCCGTTCCAGCTCTGCTCTATTCCAGTTCAGGCCCTGTTCTGATCCCATTCTGGCTCCATTCCAGTTCCACTTCTGTTCCGGCTCTGTACCAATCCAGCTCCGGTCCCGTTCTGGTCGAGGACGTAAACAGATCAGGACTCTAACCTTCTGATTCCTTCTCCAGCTCTTCATGGGGATCCCAAGATTAAACAACTCACCACTTCCATTCATTTCCACCTAAACTCTATCCAACTGGACCAGAACCATTGATCCCAGTTCTGGTTCTAGTCCCAACAATTCATCCTGATCCAGAAAACTATGTGTAACGCTTGTTAAAGGCTAATGAAAAGGAACTGACTATATAGATGTAGAAAGATGTTACCAGAAGAGGGTTAGTTGAGGAGCCCGAGGTGTGAATAATCACAGAGACAAAAATAAGGTTTAACTAGTTTTGTATTAAAGTGGCCAAGACACACACAAAAAAAAAAAACAACAAACACACAAACATTAATAACAAAACAGTTTTTGATTAATTGTCCCCAAGGTTCAGTTAGGTTAGATTATTAGTCCATACGCTATGGTAATCCAGGGTTGAGAAGAGAATAGTTTTTATCCTTATAGGAAAGAAGAGTCTGTATCCTACCGCACAGGTAGAGGTCTTAGCTCGCCATCTTCAGTTGAATTAGAAAAAGAAAAAGTTGTTGTGAACCAGATTGTAGTGAGGGTGATGTCCTTTTTCTGGCATAAAAAAAAAACCTGACCGTTGAAGGGATGACAAGTTGATCTCCGTCTGTGTAGTGGTATTAATGAAAGACAACATGAGCGGTTTGGCCCAAGTTGTGAGAGAGAAGCGAGTCCAAAAGACAGCTTATAATATTAGATCTTTAGGAAGATCCAGTAACTTTTTTTGAAACGAGACGCCAACAGAGCATGCGACAGCCACAGGTGGGGAATGGAGGAGGGAGTGGCACTCTGACTCTGCAGGTAAATAGAGTTGGGGTGATGTCGCACAGGGCGTGGCCCGTCAAATTAAAAGGACTTAGGAGCTGAGGGCTACACGTTCCCCCCCTGAACTCATGTACGGCCCTGTACATGCAGCGGGCTGACGGCAGACGGCTTGTTTACTGGTAAGGGAAGGTTGGACCTCATCAATTTCAACAACATAATTAAAGGCGGTGCTTAGTCCATGGAACAAAGATTGGATACTTTGGAGCAGTGGATGGCCCAGCCTGGAGTATTGGAACCGCTCAGGAGGACGACGTGTTCGGATAGGTCGATGGCCTGGTGGTTCGGACTCGGGACTGGACAATTCAAGCTCAGAGGGTGAGTCAGATTCAGAGACAATGCTGACGGGGTCTGGAGTTTCCGGATCAGAGGAAGTGCTTTCTTCAGGCTCCAGGTTAGCAGCAGGTCTTAAGTCTAAGTAAGTATTTACAGGTTCAGCTAAGTGGTCAATGGTTTCTTGTGACGATTCAGATTCCGGTTCACTCTCAATCACACGAGGCCCCACTTCCATCAGAGGTTCTTCAGTCCGGGCAGAGTGTGGTTGCTGGCCAGGCGGGACCACAGCTGACTCAGCCGGATGAGCAGAAGTGGGCAATTCGATTATGGATGTGAATCTGACTGGTTCTGAGATGGAGAGAGGTTTAACAGGAATCAGTTCTTCTTCCGACAGGATATCTTCACCACCATCATCAGGAGGATTGAGAGGTGTGCTTTCTGACGGTAGGGAATGTGTCACTTTCTGTTTGATTTGTTTGGCAGGGGCTGAGAGGAAACCACAGGGTAATAGCAGGTCTCGATGGAGTGTACGTACAGGACGGTCCTTGTTTTCTGGCTTCACGGTGTAGACTGGAAGTGGACTGGCTCTTTTGATGACTGTGTACACATCTGGCTCCCACCGATCAGCAATTTTGTGTTTTCCCCTTATTCTCACATTTCTCACCAGCACACGATCTCCCACCGACAACTCTGAAGGAGTGATGTTCTTGTCGAAACGGGTTTTGTTTTTCAGCATCAGCTTCTCAGAGTTCTCAATGGCAATTTGGTAGCTTTCTTCGAGGTGGGCTTTCAGCTTTTCAATGTACTGAGAGCGAGAGGAGTGCGTTTTCTCTCCCAATGGCAGTCCGAAAGCGAGATCTATTGGGAGGCGTGGCTGACGTCCAAACATAAGCTCATAAGGGGAGAATCCTGTGACATCGCTCCGGGTACAGTTGTACGCATGCACCAGTGGTTTTACAAAATCTCTCCAGTGTGTCTTGTCGTGATCATTCAAAGTTCCCAGCATGTCCAGAAGGGTGCGATTAAACCGTTCTACTGGATTACCCCGAGGATGGTATGGGGTGGTACGGATCTTGCTGATTTCTGCCATTGCACAGAGTTCTTTGATAATACGGCTCTCAAAATCAGGTCCTTGGTCACTATGGAGCTTCTCAGGGATGCCGTAATGTACCAGGAAGTTGTCCCATAAGCACTTTGCTACGGTCTTCGCTTTTTGGTTTGGCGTGGGAACAGCGACTGCATACTTTGTGAAGTGGTCAGTTATCACGAGTATGTCTTTGGTATTGCTCCGATCAGGTTCCAATGACAAGAAATCCATGCATACCAGTTCCAAAGGTCTTGACGTTTTGATGTTAACCAGCGGAGCTGCTTTGTCTGGCAGTGTTTTCCGTCGGACACATCTTTCACAGTTCTTTATTTTGTTGTGGACATCTGCAGACATACGAGGCCAGTAAAACCGGGATCTTGCAAGGTCAAGCGTTCTCTCAATGCCCAAGTGTCCCATCTGATCATGCAGCTGGTATAATGCTTCAGAGCGACATTCTTCAGGTAGCACAAGCTGGTATGTGGTTTCACTCCCAATCTGCCTTCTCCGTACAAGAACATTGTTGTGGAGCTCCAATTTTGTTAGTTCTCGCAGGAGTAAGGGTAAGTCTGGAAGTTCGTCCCTCAGAGAAGTAGGTGGACTTTCTCCTCTTTCCAACTGTGCAACAACATGCTGTATGACGGGATCGGTGTGCTGTTTGGCTGCAATTTCATCAGGAGAGAATGCAGGTATGACGGGTGAGGCAAACTGTATGTCATCAACAAAACTGTCTGGCAGACTTCCTGGATCAGTGGTGAGTGTCTGGACCAGAGCAAGAACTTGGTCTTCAGCAGTGGAACCATACACAAGCTGTCGGTCACAAATGGCATGGACTGTGTGCTGGTCTATGGAGACAGGTGAGGAATCTTGTAGGTGATGTTGGGTGAACCTTAAAATTCTCTCACGCTCTTTTTGTGTCAGGTGGTCATCTGGCAACACCTCATGCGGTCGACGGGAGAGACCATCTGCGTCAGCATTTTGCTTTCCTGCTCTGTAAATAATCTTGAATGAGTAGGTGGAAAGGGCAGAGAGCCACCTGTAGCTCGTTGCATCCAGCTTTGCAGAGGTAAGGAGGTAGGTCAAAGGGTTACTGTCTGTGACCACTGTAAAAGGTGTGCCGTACAAATAGTCATTAAACTTTTCGGTCACCGCCCACTTCAATGCTAGAAATTCCAGCTTGTGTGCAGAGTATCTGGCTTCACTCCGAGACAGGCCCCTGCTGGCATAAGCAACCACTCTGTTCTTGCCGTCGTGTTCTTGGTATAAAACAGCACCAAGTCCTGTGCAGCTGGCATCTGTATGCAGGGTGTACGGCTTGCTAGGATCGGCAAAGGCGAGAACAGGCGCTGAAGTGAGCTTTTGAATGATGGTCTCAAAGGCAGTCTGACATGCAGGGGACCAGCGGCCACCGAAAGGCTCTTTTGGGTTCAGGTAGGTCTGGGATTTTATCAACGGTTTTCGTTTTTTCTGGTTTGGTGGATAGCCTGAGGTCAGCTCATTCAGTGGTTTGACGATGGATGAGTAGTCTTTCACAAAGCGTCGGTAATAACCGGCAAATCCGAGGAATGAGCGAAGTTCCTTGAGGTTCTGTGGGACTGGCCAAGATGTTAGGGTGGCAATTTTCTCTGGGTCTGTCTCAACTCCATTCCTCGACACCACATGTCCGAGATACCGCACAGATGGCTGGAAAAAGACACACTTCTCCAAAGACAACTTCAGGCCAAACTCCTTTAACCGCAGCAAAACCCTCATCAGCCGCTCTTCGTGCTCTTCCAGCGTCGGAGCGAACACGATTAAATCATCGATGAAGACGAGTGCTTCTTTGAGGTTCAAATCGCTCATGCACTTCTCCATCAACCGCTGAAAAGTGGAGGGCGCATTTGTAACTCCTTGCGGCATGCGGTTAAACTCCCAGAAGCCTAGAGGACAGACGAAGGCGGTTTTGCATTTATCAGATTCCTCCATCTCGATTTGATAGTAGCCGGACTTCAAATCTAGGACGGAAAACCATTTTGATCCGGACAGGGCCGTAAAGGTGTCTTCTAGCTTTGGCAGAGGATATGCATCTTTGATGGTTTGAGTGTTTAACTTTCTGTAGTCTATGCAGAGTCTTACGCTGCCATTCTTTTTGCGCACCACAACGATGGGGGAAGCAAATGGCGAGTCCGATTCACGTATTACGCCAGACTCCAACAGCTCTTGCAAATGTTGTTTGACAGCATCCAGGTCTTGTGGGTGGATGGGCCTGGGTCTTTGCTTAAAAGGTGTTGGGTCTGCAAGTTTGATCTGGTGCTTTACTTTGTCAGTGCAACCAAAATCAAGGTCATGGTGAGCAAAGACTTCAGGAATGCTATTGAGCTTGGAAATAATACGTTGCTTCCACTCTGGGGAGATGGGTGAATCAGCAAAATTGTAGTTCAGCTTTGACTCTGATGACTTTAGGCTCTCTTGCTGGCACAAACTCTGTTGCTTGTGGAGGACTGACTGGAAGGCACACAGCTCTGCGATAGCAGCACGGGCTGGAATGATGACATCGTGGTCAGACTCATTTGTGATGACAACTGGGAGATGGCACGGTTGGACTGAAGGAAGATCCACCAGGCATGACTGGACCATCAGGCCGCCGGGCAGGGAGAAAGATGTTGGATGCTGGATAACGACAGACTTCTCACCTTGTAACACTGGAGCGATGGATATAGCATCCATGACAATGGTTTTTCCAGCTGCGAAGGTCTGTGGACTGTTGGTCTGTAGCTTTAAAATGCCATGGTGATCATCAGTGGCAAGCTTGTGTCTTAGCTCTAGGATCTTCAGCACAGCTCCATACCCATATGGTACTGGTTGGAATTCGGAGTCTTTGATCTCAGAGTGTTTCTCATACACCACATCCAGTGTGCTGGTACCAATGAGGACTGAGGGCTGTGATGATCTGAAGTCAGGTACCACCAATGCCAGAGTGTTCACATTCACTGACTGTCCCAGGAACTCAGCAGGAAAGGTAATGTCCAACTCCACAAATCCTAAGTAGGGCACAGCTTGTCCGTTTGCACCTTCCACCTCCAGCAGGTTATTTAGGGGCTTGATCTCGTGGTCGGACAAATATGTGTTATAGAAGGAGTGAGTGACAGTGGTAACCTGGGATCCTGTGTCAAACAAGCAATGAAAGTTTGAGCCTTTTATCTTGACCTGTCCTATACTTTTTGTTCCAATTAATCCTTTGGGAAAGGAGTTTCGTGGTGTAAAACGTTGATTTTGGGGACACAATTCAGTAGCAGCTTCCACCTGTCCCTCCGAAGAAGCTGCATTTAGTTTAACTGTTTGGAGTTCTTAGCGTCCCATGCTTGCTGCTTCTGTTTCAGCTGTCGGCGCTTTTGTTCAACAAGGCTGGAGTTGGCTAAATTTGTGCAGGCAGGAACAATATGTCCATCTTCGCCGCACTTGAAGCAAAACCAAGGCTTGGGCCTGGTGGAGACATTGACTTTTGGCTTTGACTTACTCTGCCGGTAATCTGGTGCAGAGGCGGGAATTTTCTTCACCAGCAAAGCAGACATCTGATTTTGCAGTTTTACCATTTGTTGTTTCAGTTCATCAATGGCGCTGGTGTCCGTGCGGCCACAGACACAGGAGGATGCACTCTGAGACTGCAGGTTGGCACGATGTTTCGAGGATGTAATGTGTTTCTTCATTAAGGACTCTTTGGCCAACTGCCTGTCCTCTTCGGTCCGGAGCAGGAACAAAAGCTCGGAGAAGGTAGGTGGATTGTCTTTTTTTTGCTCAAGCTGTAATTTTGTAATGACAACATTGTCCCAGCATCCTCTGCAGAACTGTTTCAATAGATGCTTGTCAGTGTCTCTTGCTGGGATTCCGCCCCGCTTCACAACTGTGCTCAGTGTCAGTTGCAGTCTTTGCAGGAAGGAAGACGGTCGCTCTCCGTGGTCCTGAAGAGTGTTTAGGAACTGAGCGAAGAGCTCTTCTCCATCCTGGACAGTGGCAAAGGCTGAGTCGAGCACTTGGGTGAACATGATTGGTAAAGAGTTGGGCCCCAAGCTTTTAACAAGGTCGGCAGCTGGAGGGAGCAGGCTTTCTAGAATGCGCCTTGTAACGTGCAGTGGCGACAAGGTAGGGTCAGCTCGCAAGAGTTCAATATGGGAACGCCATGAGTCGTAATCTGCCTCATTACTTGGTTTAGGAATCCTTCCAGAAAATGTTCGTAGGCGCAGTGGGGACAAGGATTGGAGGCTCATGTCGTCCTTTCTCACAATGTGCTCCACGACAACCCTCTGTACTTCTGGGGGATTCAAGTCGTGTCCAGAAAGAGAAATCCGCTGTCCTGGATTGGCAGCTGTATTGACTAGAGGAGGGTCTGCTGATTGGCCAGTGGAAGAACGACCCACCGACTGAGAAGTTGATTGCATCTGAGACACAAGGGTTGAACCTGACATGGTCTGCCCCGTCTCCAGTACATCAATTGTAGTCTCTTGTCTCTCCTCATCTTCATCATCATCATCATTTCCTCCGACTTCTGCCAGATGTCCACTTATTTGATCCATTACCTCTTTAATAACTTCTTCAAAGGGTTTTCCACATCGGTAAGCAATGTGTTTGAGCTCATGGAGGTAATCAGTGGAAGGTACAGTGGGGGCAGGAATGATGGCAGTACTCCCCCCTGTGGCTGTGGCATAAATTCATCCGCAAGTAGTTTTATTTCACAGAGTAAACCAGACTTGCTCTGTGATTCAAATTTATATGGCAGAAGAGGCTTCAATTTATTCAAAGCTGCATATGTATCATATTCAACAATCAGGTTTTTGTAAAAAGAACTGTCAGAATCTGTAACAGTAAATGCCATTTTTAAATCCCCATAAGTACGCAAATAATCAATCAACTCATCATCTGCTTGAGTGTTAGTCACACCGCTAGCATAAACACAATGGGAAACCTCAACCCCCGTTTTTTCAATGAAATCCATTTCAGACACTTCTGATGCAAGTTTAGTCAAAAAACAAAAAACAATCTCAGTAATTCACAATGAATATTCACACATCAGACTCCTGGCTAGCTCGCCAAATGTAACGCTTGTTAAAGGCTAATGAAAAGGAACTGACTATATAGATGTAGAAAGATGTTACCAGAAGAGGGTTAGTTGAGGAGCCCGAGGTGTGAATAATCACAGAGACAAAAATAAGGTTTAACTAGTTTTGTATTAAAGTGGCCAAGACACACACAAAAAAAAAAAACAACAAACACACAAACATTAATAACAAAACAGTTTTTGATTAATTGTCCCCAAGGTTCAGTTAGGTTAGATTATTAGTCCATACGCTATGGTAATCCAGGGTTGAGAAGAGAATAGTTTTTATCCTTATAGGAAAGAAGAGTCTGTATCCTACCGCACAGGTAGAGGTCTTAGCTCGCCATCTTCAGTTGAATTAGAAAAAGAAAAAGTTGTTGTGAACCAGATTGTAGTGAGGGTGATGTCCTTTTTCTGGCATAAAAAAAAAACCTGACCGTTGAAGGGATGACAAGTTGATCTCCGTCTGTGTAGTGGTATTAATGAAAGACAACATGAGCGGTTTGGCCCAAGTTGTGAGAGAGAAGCGAGTCCAAAAGACAGCTTATAATATTAGATCTTTAGGAAGATCCAGTAACTTTTTTTGAAACGAGACGCCAACAGAGCATGCGACAGCCACAGGTGGGGAATGGAGGAGGGAGTGGCACTCTGACTCTGCAGGTAAATAGAGTTGGGGTGATGTCGCACAGGGCGTGGCCCGTCAAATTAAAAGGACTTAGGAGCTGAGGGCTACATATGTTTGAACTTTGGTTGCAGAGGATCGACAGCTGTAGTCTGAGCTCTCATACTCCAGAAGAACGGAATATTTGTCCTTCTTAAGGAGCCAAGAAGAAGAAAACAAAGTTCAGTTTATAGAAATATTCACATCTGAGCTGCTGAATCCATCGCTTCACTTCAAGCCGGATCCAAACGCCAACTTTCGACCAATAGAAACGCTGTTTCTAACGTCCAGCAGATAAAGACGGATGTGGGAAACGCAATTCGTAAAATTCTATCTGGAAAAAAACACAAATGTAGGAAAAAAAATAAATGGAAAACATTTTTTTTCTACTTTTAAAACCAGTTCCTTGCTTCCAACAATAATGGGACATGGTTCCCTCCGTAGGAGCGGAGGCAGGTTGTTGGAAACTGATGCAAACGGACCCCATTCTACATCTATTCTTCTACATCTATTAGTTTGGATCCATTTCCAGATCCTGCCAGAAACCTTAGAACCTCGGTTCCTCTCTGGCTGCTGGAAGGAAGAACCTCTGCCTGCAGCCGAGCTGATGGAGGTCCTCCACATCCATCTCCTCCTCCTTCACCTCTCCGCCTCCTCCTAACCGCCGCCCCGTTGCATTCCCAGTCAATGAATTTCATCATGCACGAACAGGAGGAGGAGGGAGAACCGTGGTTGCATCAGCCCCCGATTTCTAAGAATAGAAGAAGACAAACAAACAAAACCAAAAAGCAGAGGAGGAGGAGGAGCAACGAGGAGCGGCAGCAGCGTTTAGGAGCAGCATTTATCTCAGTGCATCATTTTCACCGCTTGCATCAGCTCCACTTTAAATAATAGGCTGAGATTCTATCGACTGGCGGGAAGGCGTGACGAAGGCCGACTGTACTCGGAGCGCCGAGTCGATAGCAGGTGTTCCACTGCTCCGACCCGCAGAGCCAACATGGCAGCGGCTGGCGTGCGTCTGCTCTGACCCTGAACGCCGCACGTCAGATTTCATAACAAGCCATTTTTTAAAGCAGCTTCTGAGCTCAACCAGGCCTTGAATATCTGAAGCCCTCAGCAGACAGAAAATAAAACCCTCAGATCTGGTTTATCTGGGCTGCTGATGACGGGAGGAGCAACGGAGCGCTGAGAGGAGGAGGAGGAGATCTGATGGCGTTTGAAAGGTTTTCCCCTCTTCTGCTCCCCCGCTGAGCGCAGCGGTGACACGGCACTTTGGATCCTCTACAGCAGCTCTTAATAAAAGCTAAATTATATAAATAATGTGCTTTAATAAATACCAGCACTAACAGCTTTAACAGAATGAGATTAAAAGAACCAGAAATATGTTTTAAGATTCATTGTGCTTTGAATTTGTTTGGAAATTATGCGTTTTATTATTTTAAAGGCTAAAAACACATGCATGGTTGATTGTTTAAGACGGGGTATTGGGGCCAGGCTAGAGATTTCGTTTTTATTTTGAGAATAAAGTCGTAAAATTGCAAGAATAAAGTCTCAGTTTCACTGCATCAGAGCAGAAACAGGCGGTAACATGGAGGCCTGGTGAAGGATTGGCATTTATTCCCATTTTCCTGGTGGGAAATCGGAGCAGTTTCCGTGGAAACCCTCTGAGACGGACGTCTGAGCGACGGAACGTCACATCAGCAGGTGAAATCGAGTCTTTCTGGATTAGACAGGTTTATTTTAGGATCAGAGAAAACCTTCAAGAAAACCGTCGTGCGGTGAAATATAAAATCCCTAATACTCCATTGTAGGAAGGCAACTAATTTCCTATACAAGATAAAAAACAAATAGTTTTTTTTTCCTTTTTAAAAAAAGTCATGTTTATATTTTGCAGCTTTAACAACTTTGACTCGCTCGGACTCGGGTCTCAGACTCCTGTTCTACTGGATGATCTGAAGTTATTTGGACCAAAGTGCATCAGATTGAAACTTTTTCATCTTAACTTCAGAAAAATTGTTGCAGAAATGTAAATATTTTCTTTAAGTTTGCATCCAACAGCAGACGGTGACTCAGCAGATTCTGCTCCTCAGTCTGATCGCTACAGAGACCTGAGGAAAGACCGAGGGATTAGCCCACTGGATTAGTTTCTTTTGCAAAGGAATTAGTTGGTATTCCTCATCACTCCTTCAGGGTGAAGGGGAGATAATCCCACCAATTTGCTCTCCTCATCGCCGGAGGATCAGGGGAACGCCACGGCGGGTCGGCTGATTATTGCTCGGCCTGATGGCTGCGTGGGAGAGGGACACGGCTGGTCCAAGTCAGAGACCCGCTTCCAGCTGCAGAGATGAAGGAAGCAAACGTTCCAACCGCTGCTGATCATGTTTCTCATGCTGAACACAAACTGACCTCCTCTGATCCACATGGGATCATCTGATGTAACGTGATGCATCCATGATCACATTCAGGAGGTTTCTCTCCTCTCAGCTCCAGGAGGAGCAGAAACCTGTCAGCTTCCATCCACCTGATCTCCTCCTCTCCTCTCCTCTAATAGAGTTTGCTCTGCAGCGTGGAGGCGAAGCCACTTTGTCTGGAAAAAGCTAGCAGAGCCCGCGGGGCGTTCAAGTGTAAAAGTGCCAATAAAGGTGTTGGATTTCTGAGGGAAGCGGGAGATTTTCTGCACTCATCAGATGACGGGAGGAGGAGGAGAAGGAAGTGATGCACACTCTCACGACGGGCGCTGCCCTACTTTTCACTTCAGCTGCCGTTTGGATCAGGCTTCCCCCAAAAACCCGCCGTTTCCCCCGACGGAGCAGGAAATGAGAACAGGAATATAACAGGAACAGGAAAATAAAAAGAACAGGAAGCAGCAGATCACTGGGGCTCAGAATATGATCCTTCTGCTCAGACCGTACAGGATTCTCCGCTAATTGAATCAAAGCTTCGATGTTTGCATTTATGCATTTAGCAGATGGAGGAAGATCATTTAGATTTTATCATCTTAATTCAAGTGAATATTATCTGATTATCTTATTTCAAGAGTGAAAAAACTAATTTAATTTGCAAATCATCTTGTATACCAGCTCAAATTACGGGTAATTTTAAGAAATGTACCAATTTCTAGACTTAGACAAACTTAATTGTCATTTTTAATGTACGTAATTTATACAAAAGGAAATTTCTAGATTGTTTCTGCAGTGCACCTAAACAGTCAAAGGAGAAAAGGGCTCCATTACAGCGCCCTCTAGTGGAAACTATACTTGATGGAAAATGTGGAACTTTGGACCATTTCTGCTACTTCCTTTCACCTCCACCTCTCAGCTTCCTCCTTTCTTTACTCCTCATCCTGCGTCTTATTCCAGCCTCCCGTTTCCAGCCCTCCTTCCTGATCTCACACACACACGCTCATTAAACTGAGCAAACTGCTTTAGCTTCTGCTCTACGAGCGGAGCGGCTCTGCAGCAGCGATCCATCATCTTTACTCCCTAACTAACTTACAAAGCAACACAAACTTGCAGGGATCCATGTGGGGACCTGCACACACAATTAGGAACAAACTGGACTTTTTTAAAAGCAGTCAGCGAAGGGAAGCAGCGCTAACACGCCCACATGTGTCAGATTAATCCACGGCGTACGCCCACGCAGGAGCAGAAACACGCAGATAAAAAGGCGGCTGCGGCTCGGAGTCGGCATGCAGAGCTGGACGCTGGAACACGCTGAAGGTTAGGATTCATTGTGACCTTGAAAACAGATCGGTGGAGAGAAACGCCCCCGAGATTCAAAAAAAACCAAACTGCAGATGCACAGGAGAAATATGAAGGTCACCGCTGGCCTCCATCGACTTCAGCTGCACCACGGCTTAGGGGCTGCTTCAGGTGGATCCAGACACGTCCTCTCTAGTCCCAGTGCTGGGCGGAAGTAGAGGAGCAGCAGAGAAAAGAGGAAGTAGAGGAGCGGCAGAGAAGCGCGGAAGTAGAGGAGCGGCAGAGAGGCGAGGAAGTAGAGGAGCGGCAGAGAAGCGCGGAAGTAGAGGAGCGGCAGAGAAATGCGGAAGTAGAGGAGCGGCAGAGAGGCGAGGAAGTAGAGGAGGGGCAGAGCGGCGAGGAAGTAGAGGAGCGGCAGAGAAACGCGGAAGTAGAGGAGCGGCAGAAAAGCGCGGAAGTAGAGGAGCGGCAGAGAGGCGCGGAAGTAGAGGAGCGGCAGAGAAGCGCGGAAGTAGAGGAGCGGCAGAGAGACGCGGAAGTAGAGGAGCGGCAGAGAGACGCGGAAGTAGAGGAGCGGCAGAGAGACGCGGAAGTAGAGGAGCGGCAGAGAGACGCGGAAGTAGAGGAGCGGCAGAGAGACGCGGAAGTAGAGGAGCGGCAGAGAAACGCGGAAGTAGAGGAGCGGCAGAGCGGCGAGGAAGTAGAGGAGCGGCAGAGAAGCGCGGAAGTAGAGGAGCGGCAGAGAGACGAGGAAGTAGGGGAGCGGCACAGAAACGCGGAAGTAGAGGAGCGGCAGAGAAAAGAGGAAGTAGAGGAGCAGCAGAGAAGCGCGGAAGTAGAGGAGCGGCAGAGAGGCGAGGAAGTAGAGGAGCGACAGAGAAGCGCAGAAGTAGAGGAGCGGCAGAGCGGCGAGGAAGTAGAGGAGCGGCAGAGAAACGCGGAAGTAGAGGAGCGGCAGAGAAACGCGGAAGTAGAGGAGCGGCAGAGAGGCGAGGAAGTAGAGGAGGGGCAGAGAAGCGCGGAAGTAGAGGAGCGGCAGAGCGGCGAGGAAGTAGAGGAGCGGCAGAGAGACGAAGAAGTAGAGGAGCGGCAGAGCGGCGAGGAAGTAGAGGAGCGGCAGAGAGACGAAGAAGTAGAGGAGCGGCAGAGAAGCGCGGAAGTAGAGGAGCGGCAGAGAGACGAGGAAGTAGGGGAGCGGCAGAGAAACGCGGAAGTAGAGGAGCGGCAGAGAAACGCGGAAGTAGAGGAGCGGCAGAGCGGCGAGGAAGTAGAGGAGCGGCAGAGAAGCGCGGAAGTAGAGGAGCGGCAGAGAGACGAGGAAGTAGGGGAGCGGCACAGAAACGCGGAAGTAGAGGAGCGGCAGAGAAAAGAGGAAGTAGAGGAGCAGCAGAGAAGCGCGGAAGTAGAGGAGCGGCAGAGAGGCGAGGAAGTAGAGGAGCGGCAGAGAAGCGCGGAAGTAGAGGAGCGGCAGAGCGGCGAGGAAGTAGAGGAGCGGCAGAGAAACGCGGAAGTAGAGGAGCGGCAGAGAGGCGAGGAAGTAGAGGAGGGGCAGAGCGGCGAGGAAGTAGAGGAGCGGCAGAGAAACGCGGAAGTAGAGGAGCGGCAGAGAGGCGCGGAAGTAGAGGAGCGGCAGAGAAACGCGGAAGTAGAGGAGCGGCAGAGAGACGCGGAAGTAGAGGAGCGGCAGAGAGACGCGGAAGTAGAGGAGCGGCAGAGAGACGCGGAAGTAGAGGAGCGGCAGAGAGACGCGGAAGTAGAGGAGCGGCAGAGAGACGCGGAAGTAGAGGAGCGGCAGAGAGACGCGGAAGTAGAGGAGCGGCAGAGAGACGCGGAAGTAGAGGAGCGGCAGAGAGACGCGGAAGTAGAGGAGCGGCAGAGAAACGCGGAAGTAGAGGAGCGGCAGAGAAACGCGGAAGTAGAGGAGCGGCAGAGAGACGCGGAAGTAGAGGAGCGGCAGAGCGGCGAGGAAGTAGAGGAGCGGCAGAGCGGCGAGGAAGTAGAGGAGCGGCAGAGCGGCGAGGAAGTAGAGGAGCGGCAGAGCGGCGAGGAAGTAGAGGAGCGGCAGAGAAACGCGGAAGTAGAGGAGCGGCAGAGAAGCGCGGAAGTAGAGGAGCGGCAGAGCGGCGAGGAAGTAGAGGAGCGGCAGAGAAGCGCGGAAGTAGAGGAGAGGCAGAGAAGCGCGGAAGTAGAGGAGCGGCAGAGAGACGAAGAAGTAGAGGAGCGGCAGAGAAGCGCGGAAGTAGAGGAGCGGCAGAGAGACGAGGAAGTAGGGGAGCGGCAGAGAAACGCGGAAGTAGAGGAGCGGCAGAGAAGCGCGGAAGTAGAGGAGCGGCAGAGAGACGAGGAAGTAGGGGAGCGGCACAGAAACGCGGAAGTAGAGGAGCGGCAGAGAAGCGCGGAAGTAGAGGAGCGGCAGAGAAGCGCGGAAGTAGAGGAGCGGCAGAGAAGCGCGGAAGTAGAGGAGCGGCAGAGAAGCGCGGAAGTAGAGGAGCGGCAGAGAAGCGCGGAAGTAGAGGAGCGGCAGAGAAACGCGGAAGTAGAGGAGCGGCAGAGAAGCGCGGAAGTAGAGGAGCGGCAGAGAAACGCGGAAGTAGAAATGCTCGACCTCATTCACGGTTCAGACAGTTTTCTATCGTTTACTCAGCAGAGATCTTCTCCCTCCAGGGACCAAACCTGAAGCCACAGATCAACAACCAGAGCGTATAGATTTTTCCAGCAGGCTGTAGTATCCTGATGAGGCTATATCAGGGAGGCTGGACGTAAACACAATAATCTCTGAGGTCCTCATGTTTCAGAGCGTCTAGAGGCAGAACTGCTCTGTTCCTGACAGACTAGTTTAAAACCCGATAATTGGTCAGATTAGATAAATACTCTGATCATGGAGGACATGTTAACGCAGCCAGAGGGGAGAACATCGAGACACAGTAGAAAATGGCCTGAACTGATTTACACTACATTCAGTCAGTCACAAACACACTGATGGCGGCAAACTACACGGTAGCCAAAGCTGCCCTGGAACTCACTGACAGAAGCGAGGCTACTGTACACTGATGCCACCGTGCCCTCTGACCGCCATCAGGGGTTCGGAGCGACTCAGACCCACTGAGGGGCTGAAGATGGCCTTTTAAAATGAGTATTTTAGCTCTTAGAGCCCGGTCTGCTTCTCTGACAGAACCTTCAGCCCACTGAGGGTCTCTGATGATGATGATGGTGGTGGACATATGAAGGTTTCTGCTCCCTGTGATGCTAAAACTCACAGAAAATGGTGGCAAGAAAAACTAGAAGAATTTTGTCTATTTTAATAAATCTGACCAGATTTAAGGCCATTTGGTTCTGTCAGAATCTCAGGAGGAGCCCCAACTAGAACCCGTCTGAAGACCCGCTTTAATGCTAGAACCACAGGAGGAACAATCACTCCGCGCCGGAAGGTTCAGATCATCGATCAGAACCGGAAGAGAATCTAAAAATGGAGAAAAACAGAAAAACGTTCGGTAGGTTCTGCCCGTATCTTTTTGGGCCACCTCCTGCCGGTCCGTTTAAAGTTGGGCCGTTACCATGACGACACTGAGGCTAAATGTCAGTATGTAAATCTGATGCTTAGAGCGGCCTTCTTCAAGCGGAGCGGCATCTGACGGAGGGGACGGAACCGCAAAGGTCAAACGCTTCGACGTGAGGAAATTATTTTAATCAGCAAACGCCGACAGAGACCCAATTGGACCCGGGATCCACCCAACCTGAGACGGTTGGAGACGTTCCAGTCATTTCCTGCTGAGTCATTAAAAGAGAAAAACTCCCATCAGAACCCAGAACCCTGCAGCTGAGCCGGTTCTGCTCTCTGACTCCTTTCTGTTCCGATTCTCCTCCTCAGGGATTGGCTGAGAGTCTGTTGGTCGGTATGGGAACAAAGTGAGCGACAGCGGGGTCATTAGGCTGCAGTAATGAGGCGGACAGGTGGTCAGTCAGAGCGCAGGTGTTCATCTGCATTCATGTCTGCTTTTCCCTGCAGGGAGAGTCCGGCTCCCGTCTGAACCCGACCCGATTTGGATCCGGTTCGGGTCAGAACCGCTGGGATGTGTGTTCATGCTCGTGTCCCACCTGTCTCTGGATCAGCGCCAGCGTCTGCTGCCCCTCCTCCATCAGCTTCCGCACCGCTTCCGGGTCCTCCACTTTTCTGTTGGCCCTGAAGGCGTCGCGAACGCGCCGCACTGCGTACGTCCTGCAACACAAACACAGCCTCCATTCAGCGCATTCAGAAAAAAAAAAAAACAAAGCAGCAGAAATAAAAAAAAATGAAAACCTCTGAGGAGTTTAGGAGAGCAAACAGCCGATCGGAGGTGAAAACAACTCCAGACAAAACCAACAGGAAGATAAATTAGTGCAGATGAGAGAAAAACAAACCTCAGGGCAGAACAGCAAAAAAAAAAATAGCAACTGGTTTTTCATTTGTTTTTCTGCTGCTTGCTTATAAAGCAACCTGCAGCAGAGATGCATCATGATGCTGAGTGAGGCTCAGCGGGGGGTTGGCCCTCTGCAACGCATCAAGGCGAGCGTTTAAAGCACGAACGCGCAGGTAGAAACACCTTCAAGGCAATAAGATCACACTCATTCACCGCCACTTCCTGCTCAGAAACACGCCATCCTGACACCAAAAGATAACGGCGAGAATAAATAAACTCAGGAACGGACCAGATGAAGCTACTATGAGACAAAGCAGAGAGAGCAGAACGTTAGAGATTGAACTAACAGATTCTGCAGAGTGGGAGAATAGAGATAGAATGAAGCAGAATGATGGAAAAAGGGGTCCCTATGTCCTCCAGCAGTCTAAGCCTATAGCAGCAGAACTATAGATACAGGGGTAGACGTTAAGGATTTTACCCCTTGCCCTTTGGGTAAGTGACTTTCTACGGAAGAGGATTAGGGCCACTGAAAAAAAAAAAAGGTAACTGATTTTTTATTTTATTTCAGTATAGTATGGGGAAAAAAGTCAGAATTCTGACTTTTTTCTCAGAATTCTGACTTTTTTTATTGTGACTTTTTTCCCCATACTATAATGAAATAAAAAAAAAAAATCAGTTACCTTTCTTTTTTTTCAGTGGCCCTAATCCTCTTCCGTAACTTTCACATTTCATTTGCCCAGAAACAATTTTTACTTGCCCAGTATAATGTTTGATAAATATAGTTCCTAATATTCATTTTTGTATATATATCAATGAAACATGTTTGTTTTTTGTAATTCAGTATTTTTTAAGTTTCCAGGTTCCTGGTGTGTATCTGCATGCGTCAGATAATGAACTCAAGCCTACATTACCGTGTTAACATGCTTTTCAATCCTTCCTGCTCATTCTTTTCAAACTAAACTTTGCTTTAAACTGTTGTGTGCTTGGAAAAATATAAATAGTAATGTTAAAAGTCTAAAAAAAAAAAAAAAAAAAAACTTGACAGGTTTAAAACTTAAGATAAATCACAAGATAGAAAGAAATAACTTATTTTAGAGTCACGGTATGTTCATACAAGATAATACTATTAATATAATGTGACTTTTCTAGAGAATCATTATACATAGTTATTTTATACAGGGTTTCCACAGTTTGACATCATTTCAGAATTCTCTGACTTTTAACTGACTCAGGATTAAGCAGCAACAAGACAATAATAATAACATAATAGGTCACCAATCTAACATGTTTAGCTCTATAACATTTAAATGCACCACTCCAATGTCTAAGAGAAAGAGATTTAATGAAAATTTTTTTATGTATGACCTGCATCACTGTACAGAAGACTGCCATATGATAGCGCTTTCTAGCTAGGTGGACAAAAATCACGCCGTCTGGCGGAAAATCTCGCGGCTTTTTCAAATCACGCGAGAATGTGTACAACAAAAATGGCGCCGGCTGGGTTGTTTTAAGCTAATGTCTGTGATTTTGAAGTACTTTTGAGTGATAAATCATTTTTTTTGCAATCACTGCACTTGCCCGGTAGCCTGGTGAGACCATCCTGATCTCGCGAGCTTTCAAGGTTTCACTCGCAGATCAGTCTGGAGACTCTCCGTTAAAGAAAATTTGGAGCCGTTCACCAAACGAACGTCCAATCAGCGTTGGCTTTGAGGCGGGTTGAGGTGTGACGCAACGAGAAGCGCGACAGTTCAGTCTAAAGAACATGGCGGCTTCAGCCGATGAAACTAGCGTTAGCGTGGCTATCGAGCAAGTTTTATGGGAATTACAGAGTATTTCTTCACTGAAAGAAGAGCAAAACACTGCTCTGGAGGCTTTTCTCAGAGGAAAAGATGTTTTTGCTCTTCTCCCCACTGGTTTCGGCAAATCCATCTGGCGGAGTCAGATTAGTTGCCCGGTTGGCAAATGCAATGAAATTTGTACTCTCCTGACAATAAAAAGTACCTGCAATCGGACGATGGTTAACATCGAGCCCTGAGATAGCTCAGGATAACCTGAGCCACTCTAACTAGAAGCTTTATCAAAAAGGAAAGTTTTAAGCCTAGCCTTAAAAGTAGACAGGGTGTCTGCCTCACGGACTAAAACTGGTAGTTGGTTCCACAGGAGAGGAGCCTGAGAACTAAAAGATCTGCCTCCCATTCTACTTTTAGAAATTCTAGGAACCACTAGTAAACCTGCAGATTGGGAGCAAAGTGCTCTGTTAGGAACAGAAGGAACAATCAGCATTTTGGATCAGCTGAAGGCTTTTAACTACAGTTTGTGGACTTCCTGATAGTTAATTCACCAAATAAAGCATTTGGGCAGATTAAAATCAGTTCTGTCTGACAGGAAGAAACGAAGAAGTAGTGATGAATCAGAAGTTTGTGACAGAACTGTACAGCAAAATAATAGATGTTGTTATATTTGTGTTTATTAATAAGCAGCAGCGTCGTCTTCTTCTTTACCCGTCAGCTCATTGAGGAGAAGCCGACAGCCAGAGGCTTCAAACCGAGTGAATGATTGGACTCTGTGTGCGTCTGAGAGTGAGTGAGTGAGTGAGTCATCCCATCACAGGAACTTCAGAGGGAATTCTCTCCTGTGATCTTCAGATGATGAGACATGAAGGAGAGAGGAGAAGGAGCCGATGTGAGCGGGGCTGAGGAGAGGAGGCGAGGAAACCAGGAAACCCGTGAATCTGGGTTTCTTTCCATCATCACTTATTCATCAGAGGCCTTTTGTCGTGCTGTTGATACGGCGACAGCTTTCGGCGCACCCACGCTGCGCTGAGGATGATGCCGCGTTTGACTGGAGCCGCCGGGGAGCCACGCTTTAAGGAGGGCAGAGACGCTGAGGAGACGAGTTCGGCTCCGACAGACTAACATCTAATCAGCCTTAATGTTTCATTAGAGAATAACTGACCTAATTCATTTACTCCTCTCAGTGAGGTCACGCCCACCTGGGGGGGGGGGGGGGGGGGGGGGGTGGTCCGTCCAACATGACGCAGACTAAATGATCCCAGAAACCAACCGACTTTCCAACACATCACAGGAACTCGCTTTGAGGCGACCAATGAGGTAATCCTCTGACTTAAGGTTGTTTCATCTGAATAAAGGGCTTCAATCACACAGTAGGAGATCTAACTGCTACGTTTCTATTCCTCCATTAAAATCAGAGTTGAGTTTCTTCCAGAAGAAAATCAAGTAATGGATCATATTTCAGAGAACTGGGATAGTTTCATTGAGAAGTCGACTCTCTATATCCACCAGGCGAGAGAATAAACACAGCGACACAGAACTTATAGTGGATGTAATGCGCATCTAGATGAATGAATATCGGTCATAAAACCTGCAAATAAAAAATGCATTGAACCACAGCTTTGTGTTCAAACTACCCTAGTTTATAGAATACTGAGTCGCACCTGAAGGTCTGATTTTTCTGTATCCGTCGCACCTGTATACTACAAAAAAATCGAAATCTTGATAAGTCATTTTTTCTTAAAATAAGTGCATTTGTTCTTGAATTGAGGAGATAAAAGAGACATTTTGCCAACGGAACAAGAAAATTTAGATTTAAAATAAGAAAACGCAATTGCATTGTCTTATATCAAGTGAATATTATCTAATTATCTTATTCTAAGTGTAAAAATACTGATTCCATTGGCAAACTATCTCATTTACCTGCTCAAATCAAGGGTAAATACACTTAATTTAAGACATTTTTACTTATTTCTAGATCGTTTTTTCAGTGAGTTCAGAACCAAGAGTTGATTTTTTCAATCGTTACTCGCAGCTACAGCTCGCACTGTACGACGAAACCGCAGGGTTTAAAAGTTCACAGCTCACCATGTTTGTTCTCACACTGCGACCCGACGCTCTGATGCGATCTTTCTGCTCGCACTGTACGTCTAAAAAGCAGGTGGGACTCAGCTCCGCAGTGAGATGGCGCTAGTCTGACTCGTCTATCTGGAAGCCAAACCAGTAGAAGAGGAACATGAAGCTCACTAGAGTGAAACGCGCTGCCTTGGATATTTGGGCAACGACGTAACGTAGCTAATATTGTGCCACTATTGTGAGCGATTTCCCCACGACGGTCAACTGAAAATTAAACATTTGATTTTCTTCTGACCTGACGATTCCTGATGGGGAGGTGGTCGATAGAGAAAATTCTCGCACAACTGGAAAGTTGACCTGTGATCACAAACTGTACACACAGCCGTTTCAGGTGCTTTAAGGTGTTATCATCCCTTTAAAAATGGCCGTTATTAGCGGTTATCAGTCCCATAGAACGGTTTCCGATTGTGCCTCCTACCTCCTAGGAGGCTCAGTAGGTTTTATAACGGCAGAATTAATTCATGTATTCATGTGTATTCTGAACATAATTTCAATAATTACTCATCTATAAAAAAAAGGAAGTTAATCGGCTCATGTCGAACAACTCCTCCCAAAAAAATCTCATAATATCCTGTAAACTGAGCTGTTTTTAAACACCCCATTAAATCCGTGCGACTGAAATATGGAATTCACTTAAAGTAAAGCTTTAAAACACAGTTTGTTCTTTAAAGACGTTCGGTTGTAAATACAGTAGATCAAAAGCTTAAAGGATGTTAACAGAAAGTGAAACTGAAGGTTTTAGACGTGGCTGTTATCGACCATTAGCTGCATATTATCAGCCATAGAAACTCCTAGAAGGCCGAGGAGGAGCAGAGGCTGGAGTCGTTCTCTGGGACTGATAACCGCTAATAACGGCCATTAAATGGTTGATCGCATCGTTCACATGCTGCGCTCATAGATAAATAGCTCTAGATTGGCACAAGTAAGAAGGTTAGCCTCGTTACTTACAATATTACTGTTATCAGGATATTTCTGAATCAATTTATATTTTTAAGATGTTCCGATAAGAAAATATTGAGTTTCCATGTGGGCAGTCATGTAAAATTATTGTAAATCTCAACTTCCTTTTAGATTTCTCTTTTATTTTGTAGATGGAATAAATTTATATTTAAGTTAGTTTGAAACCAAGATCTCTCATTTTTATATGTGGAATTGTTTTGATGACTTTGGTCAATTTTAGATCCACCCAATCATTTAACACACTACAGGGTAGATGGGTTTTTGGTTGTTGACTTAACTGTTGTGGCCTTCCATGTTCCAACAGCGACATTTTCCTGAAGGTCGGGGGTGGAAACAGGTGGTGTTTCATAGGGATGCACGATATAATGGGCCCCCTATCGGTATCGGCCTTAAAACTGAATATCGGACATCGGCCACCCCACCGATATTTAACCCGATATTTGATCAGCTTCTGAGTTTCTAAAGTCTAAAAAAATAAATAAATAAATAAATACTACTTCTTTTTCTTCCTCAAAAACGTCTTTTTTACAGACTTAAAAACTTCAAAAGACGAGGGAAAAAAAATTGATCCATTAAAATATCCCAATATCTTCATATGCTGATATATTGCCATTTAAAAACACCATATCAATCTCTTTTACTAATGAAATATTGCTATATGTCATCGTTATGCTACGAAATCCCCCGAAAATTCACGAAATTTTGCCATATTTTTATATGTTGATATATTGACGCGGTATCGATCTATTTTACTAACAAAATCTCACAAGAATTTGCAAAATATCACGAGAGTTTGTAACAGAACGATGAAATTTCACGAGATTTTGAAAGTAAAATAGATCGATACCGTGTTTTTAAAAATCGATTTGATATCAGCATATGAAAGTATATTTGAGTTTATTATTTTTCAAAGTGTCAGAAATGGATAACAAAACTGCTATTTTCAATGACTACTAATTCCCAATATCGTACATCTCTAAAGTCCGTGTGACTGAAACGTGGAATTCACTTAAAGTAAAGCTCTAAAAGACGTTTTTTCTTTAAAGACGGTCGGCTGCAAATAAAGTAGATCAAAAGTTTAAAGTATGTAAACAGAAAGTGAAACTGAAGGTTTGAGTTAGCATTTTCCAATTCTTTAGCTTTTTCTCTGCCTAAAGCTTCTTTTCCGAGATGCGGCTTTACGATCAATCTGAAGCAGCTCGGCGGAACAATTTCTATCTTATAAATCTGACGAAAATAAAGCATTTTAAATACCATGATAAAACATTTAATGACTTTTAATGCCGATTAAGGCCTTAATTTAAAAAAATAATTTAATGACTTTTAATGAGGCGTGGTATCCCTGTTTTAATTATATTCTGTCCTTTTTTTTTGGCCGGAAAATTGCAGGAAAGTTTTGGTTTTGGAACACGGAAGGCCGCGACTACTGAATGTGGGCCTGCTTACGGGAAACTATTCACCAAAAGAAACAAAAACTTCCAGTTAATTTCACTTTCCGGAAGAAATCGTTTCTTTCTGCCTTGAAAAAAAAAAAAACAGACCATCAGGAATAAACTTCCAGCCCTGATTAAAATGATGCTCAGAGTGAGGAATCTGCTGGACTTTTATTTTTTTCCCAAATTCCGTTTTTTTCCGTTTAAATTTTTGAAAATTCAGTTTTTTCCATTTTCATTTTTTGAAAATTCTGTTTTTTTCCATTTTCATTTTTGAAAATTCAGTTTTTTCCATTTTCATTTTTGAAAATTCCGCTTTTTTCCGTTTTCATTTTTGAAAATTCCGTTTTTTCCATTTTCATTTTTTAAAATTCAGTTTTTTCCCCATTTTAATTCTTTGAAAATTCCATTTTTTCCATTTTAATTTTTGAAAATTCCATTTTTTCCATTTTAATTTTTTAAAATTCCGTTTTTTCCATTTTCATTTTTGAAAATTCCGCTTCTTTCCATTTTCATTTTTGAAAATTCCGCTTCTTTCCATTTTCATTTTTGAAAATTCCGCTTCTTTCCATTTTCATTTTTGAAAATTCCGCTTTTTTCCATTTTCATTTTTGAAAATTCCGCTTTTTTTCCATTTTCATTTTTGAAAATTCAGTTTTTTCCATTTTCATTTTTGAAAATTCCGTTTTTTCCATTTTCGTTTTTGAAAATTCCATTTTTTCCATTTTCATTTTTGAAAATTCAGTTTTTTCCATTTTCATTTTGGAAAATTTCCGTTTTTTCCATTTTCATTTTGGAAAATTCAGTTTTTTCCATTTTCATTTTTGAAAATTCCGTTTTTTCCATTTTCATTTTTGAAAATTCCGTTTTTTCCATTTTCATTTTTGAAAATTCCGTTTTTTCCATTTTTGAAAATTCCGTTTTTTCCATTTCCATTTTTGAAAATTCCGTTTTTTCCATTTTCATTTTTGAAAATTACGGTTTTTTCCATTTAAATTTTTGAAAATTCAGTTTTATTTTTTTCCCAAATTCCGTTTTTTTCCGTTTAAATTTTTGAAAATTCAGTTTTTTCCATTTTCATTTTTTGAAAATTCCGTTTTTTCCATTTTTGAAAATTCCACTTTTTCCATTTTCATTTTTGAAAATTCCTTTTTTTCCCATTTTCATTTTTGAAAATTCCGTTTTTTTTCCATTTTAATTTTAGAATATTCTGTTTTTTTCCATTTCAATTTTTGAAAATTCAGTTTTATTTTTTCCCAAATTCCATTTTTTCCGTTTAAATTTTTGAAAATTCCGTCTTTTCCATTTTAATTTTTGCGAATTCAGTTTTTTTACCCTTTACTGTTATTTCAGTCGTAAAAAGAATGCGCTTTTAATGTTAATGATTAAAATGTACAAGAATAAAACAGGAATGACCTTAAATTTATTGAGGTAAAAAAAACACATTTACTCAGTACTTTTACTTCATGATGCAACATAACGCTGCACTCTAAGTACAAATAAAATATTATTGGTTATAAATAAAAGTGCTCCATTAGCTTTTTCAAGTAAAAAAATAAAATAGGACCTCTCAATTTCAGAATTATAAAGTATTCATAAAGAAGCATATTTTCCATACAGTACATTAAAGTGCATAAAAAACAAGGCAAAATACAGCAAGTATGTAAGCAACTGTTTCTCAACTGAGGTGAAAAAAACGATGGTTATAAAAACCACCTATGGTCATTGAAGCAGACGGCTACAAGACAACAAGCATGGCGTAAAACACCAAAATATTTCCAGCATTTTTCTTTCGCAATCCTTTCTTAGCTGCTGAAGAGAAGATATTTTCCTTTGATTAGAAGCAGATCTACAGGATCCAGATGCTGCTAAAGGTTGAAAATTTCTAGTTAAAATGTGAAAGCTGTTTCATTTTCGTTATAAAATGCCTTATAATGAATTTAGTTGCCTCTAACGTGAAAACTGTTCCGCTCCCAGCGTTTAGAGTCGATTCCATCTTAATAAAAAACGAAAAGAACAGTAAAACATTTATTATTGATGGAGTCAATGATCCTCGGCTGCAAACCGACGTTCCAGATTGAAGGAGAGTTTTCCATGTCGTAATCTGACCTCTAATAGTGACTTTACACCGTTTCACACGCCTGTAAAAAGCTTTAATGTGCAGCAGAGGAAACGTTAGCCGTTAAACTACATTAGCTGGAGATAAAACCAGCATGTCTGCATCTCTTCCTGCAGAAAAATTCACACCATTTGTCACGCAGCTCCTCCATTTTTAAAAGAGCTCCAGGGAAAAAACCCGCCTAATGTGACCGGAGAGGAATCCTCTTATTTTAAATGAAGCTGAGGGAGGTGATGGTGAGTCAGCAGCTGCTGCAGAAAATGACCCAGAATCAGCTGCAGGAGATTCGGTCTGACCTAAACCTGCTGGAGAAACTGCTGAATTCACAGCACCCCCCCCCCCCCCCGCCGTTATCCAAACCTTTCCTGCCTTTAAACCAAGTTTACTGGGAGCAGAAAATTCATCCATCTGACATCTGAAAGGAGATTTAATCTTAAATCTGTTTAAAAAAAAAAAAGTGTGTTTTAAGTAGAGTAACAATCGTTCAGTTTGGTTTATAGACAATTTCCTGATTCCCATATTTTCTCAAACCCCTGAACTGAGCGTTTGTTATTTTCTTTCTGTTTTCTGTCTTAATGTTCGCAGTGGGCTTCTGGTCCGGAGGGCTTTACCGTATTAACAGGAGAAGAGGAGCAAGTGAAATTAGACACTGCCATCTGACAATATGCGGTAATTTATAAATGTTTTAAATAAGGTTGGGTCTGGATCCAGACTGCGGTCAGCCAATCCGGAACCTCTGCTATAGAGGAACCAGGTTAAACTAACCACTGATTGGATCATAGCTGATCTGAATCCAACAGATTGAAAACCAAGGATAGAGGATACATCAGACCAGTCCTTCAAAATGGGCAAAAAGAAGGACACATTTTAAGGTCGCATAACTAGGAGTCATGGAATCCGACCAGACCTTCGGAGGACACAGCCAATAAATTTGAACAGAGCCAGAGTCTCTGATTAACGGGTAAAGCAGAGATAACCTTACATGTCCATCATGAACCAATCAGACGGAGTCAGGCTGATGACATCAGCTGTAAGGTCAGAGGTCAGCTCCAAACCGTAGACAGATTCTGCTGCTTTGATCAGTTACAGCTGCACCGACCATCAGATGTAGAAACCTCCTGACAGGACGCCTAACGACGTCATTCTGGGATGTTTCCACGGCGATAATGAGGGAACAGATAAGCAGCGCTGAGGCTGGAGAGGACGACATTAATGAAAGATCTGACGCTGGATGGTTTACGTCGCGCTGGGCTGCAGGAGGTTCTGATCAAATAAACGCTCGTTTAATATCCAATCAGGCCGCAGCAGCAGCAGCATCAGAATATAACTGAACTTTACCAGAGATACGGGAAACCAGTGGTTTAAGAAAAGGTTTTATATGCTTAGAAAAAAACACTAGAAATGTAGAAAAATATATAAATTATTGCACCATTGTCTGTGATTACAGGGTTTCCGCAGGTCATTAAAAGTAATTAAAAGCCATTAAATTATTATTTGTTAAATAAAGCTAGGCATTAAAATTCATTATCATGGCATTTGAAATGCTTTATAAAAAAAGAAACTGCTTTCGGTTGATTGGTATGTTTGGAAAAGAAAGAAACTTGAAGTGGAGAAAAGCTAGGGAATAGGGAAATGCAAATTTCAACAAAAGTGGCTGGAAAATGAGGAATTCAACATGGCTGCAGCCTGTCGACGGTAAAGACGACCAAGGATTTTGTTGTGTGTGTTTGTGTATATATATATTAGGGCTGGGTATTTTGGCCAAAGTCCTGAATCGATTCGATTTTGATTCATACACTTCTAAATCGATTAATTTCGATTTATTCTACACAGTTTTCCCACACGATTTTTACCATAATGAAAATGGTTCAACTGGGTTTCAAAATGCTGATGCATTTTATTTTTTCCTGTCATATTAAACACAACGTGCAAACTTGTAAATCGGACAGTTTAAACTTGATATATAATCGGCCCCCTATCGGTATCGGCCTTAAAACTGAATATCGGACATCGGCCACCCCACCGATATTTGATCAGCTTCTGAGTTTCTAAAGTCTAAAAAAAAAAAAATAAATACTACTTCTTCCTCAAAAACTTCTTTTTTACAGACCTAAAAACTTCTAAAGACGAGGGAAAAAATATTGATCTATTAAAATATCCCAATATCTTCATATGCTGATATATTGCCATTTAAAAACACCATATCAATCTCTTTTACTAATGAAATATTGCTATATGTCATCGTTATGCTACGAAATCCCCCGAAAATTCACGAAATGTTGCCATATTTTTATATGTTGATATATTGACGCGGTATCGATCTATTTTACTAACAAAATCTCACAAGAATTTGCAAAATATCACGAGAGTTTGTAACAGAACGATGAAATTTCACCAGATTCTGAAAGTAAAATAGATCGATACCGCGTTTTTAAAAATCTATTTGATATCAGCATATGAAAATATATTTGAGTTTATTATTTTTCAAAGTGTCAGAAATGGATAACAAAACTGCTATTTTCAATGACTACTTATTTTTGTCCAGCTTTAACATCGGTATCGATATCGGTTATCGGCTACATGAGTTTTTAAATATCGGCATATCGGATATCGGCCAAAATCCCAATATCGTGCATCCCTAATTTTTTTCATAAAGAGGTGAGAGAGATACGCTGCGCTGACCTGCTCTGTCTGCTGCTCCTTATTCTGGTTTCTGTGAGGCTCAAAGAGGATCACTACTTTATCCGTTTCCTGTCCTCCTGAACTCCTATCATTGGGAAACTTTTCTATTTTAACGTGTCATTCATTGTTTTTGCTCCAGTCTGTCCTGCTAGCTATAAACGCGATGTGCGACTCCAAACTGACCCTTTCCCAGTCAGATTAACAGATTTTATTTTGGATTTTCCTCCAAAGCGGATGTGTTTTACTTTGTAACCACGTCTCTCTTCCTGTCAGACCCATGAAATTGCTGCTGAATTGCTGCGTAGTCCGACTGAAATAGACCTGGGCTCTATGTTAGTCGCAGATACGCTGCCCGTTGACTTTCAATCAGCGCTAAATGCCACGATTTTCTGTTGGTTCGGACACAAAATCGGATTCTGTTTTTTCTGGCCTTTACGGTGAAGAAAGTATGGAGGACAGGAAGAGCCACTGGAAGAAAAAAAAACAAACAAAAAAAATACTAAAGTTTTAAATTTAATATTTAATTGATTCAGCTAGAAATTCAATCTGAATCTCAATCTGTGATTTTCTAAACTGAATTATTAAAGAGGAATTTGTAAATTCTATTTATTAGTCTATTATCAAATACAGCCATTTGACTAATGTATTCCCAAAACCTATTCATAAATTCCAATAAAAAAACAAAGCCAAAAAAAAAGACAATTCATAAATAACTCCTAACCAAACATTTTAAAAGTGATTCCTCTTCTTTTTACTTTGCTTTTTCCATTTAGCATTTCAAAGACATTAGAATTAAAGTGGAAAAATATATTACCTTTTAAAATGTTCGATAAAAAAAAGTATTTATAACATTTATTTAAAAAAAAAATACATTTTTTAAAAATACATTTAGAACTAGGATTTTTTTTTAATAAATTTTTTTTTCTATTCCTTTTTCATTTATTATTCTAATAATTTCTTAGTTTATAAAATGAATAAAAAAAAACAGGATTTGAAAGAAAAGAAGTAGGATTTGAAAATTAAGCGCAGTTTTGAATAATGGAATAAATAAAATTCCAAATTCCCCTCTAATAATTAGATTTGATGGCGCCCGCATAAGTTTTCGCTTTGATAAACTCCACCCAGAAAACTAGATTTCTAACTGTATGAATTATTGTTACATTTAAAATCGTTGCATTTCTCTTTTACTGGCTCTCTTGGTCCTCCATAGAACTCCTGTAACAGAAACACCAAAACACACAAGTTTGTCATTTTAGAATATTTATAAATTAAAGATCTAATGATGCCAATCTATGTGAAGACTTTCTTCTCCTGCTGAAATAAAGTCAGAAACACGTGAACTCAGCAGCTGATAGAGGAAAACATCACCTGCTTTAAAGCAGGTTTTATTTATCTCTGTCTTCACCTGAATGTGTTTTAAAGCGCGTTCACGTGACTTTATTACACGACTTAAAAAAGCAAAAAGTTGATTTTAGAGCCATTAAACAGTCGGAACCTTGAGTTCTCCTCCAGCAGCGAACATCCACTGTTTCATAAGCCTGGAGCAGCACATGACACCTGAAGTAAACACAGCGGCTAACTGCACGTGCGCCCGCTGACAGCCGCTTAATGGCGGCCATTAGGACCCCTCAGCCCGCCAACACCTACGCTCTTACCTGTAGTTGTAGGAAGGAAACTTGCTGCTTTCTTTCAGCATCATCCTGTACAGAGAAATCACCTGAGACCGAGTGGAGGCAGCCATGATGCTACCCACCATTCTCCCTCCGCAGCTCTGTTTGAGACGCAGGACCCTGATTTATAGACAACTAGACAGCGCCTGAACAGAAAGATGTGCTTCAGCTTATATTTTAAGCAAAATGTAATTATTATTTGATTTATAACCAACCTTTTGTAAATAGGTTTATGAATAATTTAGATTGTATCTGTATAAAATTGATGAAAGTGGGTAGATAGATTATTTATTTCCGTTATTGCACACAGGCGTACATCCGGCGACTAATCAGAAGCCCAACACATGAGAGTGGCAGAAGGTGAGTTAGCCTGGCTTACTTTAACCTCTAAAATGTGCCTTCTATCAAGCAACCATGCAGTTATCATGACTCAGCGATATAATGAGGGTTAAATACTTTATTACTGCTCTCTAACTGTCGGCGGTTCGGGGTTTATGTGCCTTAATTTGATCCATAAAGTCTTTATTTTGGGTTCATCTGTGAGCTAGTCTGCTGCAGACACCTGATAGAGCTGCAGCTCCTTCAAAATTACCTGAATTAGATTAAAGCTCAGCCACAATCAGCTATTTAGAGCAAAAACATTTAAATATACAGCTAGTTACCATGATAGCAGGCTGTGACGTCACCTCCCTGTCAAACTGGATCCACTAGAACCAGAACGTTCCTTAAAAATCAAACCACTTTTTGACTCAAACGCAAATATGGTTTCATTTTATTACATTTCCTGACTTTGACTATGTTACTGGTTGCAAACCAGTAAAGAATGTCGTAAATTTAACCTGGTATGTAACCATGTTCTCCCAGTTTATGGAGTCCCTGAAGGTCCAAACACAGCATTTTAACCAGTGGGAGGCTGGACTTTGACTAGGCCGTTGATTCTTTTCCATTTCTTATAGAATCGCTGCTGTTTTTGTTTTGTGTGTTTTCAGATTGACCTCTGACCTGCTAACTTAGCTCCTTTAATAGGGGAAGGCTGTTTTTTTTATGTTTTTGTTTGTTATTTACTTGACCACTGCATCTCCCAACATGCCTTAATTAACTGTGGAGTTTTGGAAAGTTTGGCAGCCCTCTGAAACGTTGCTCCTCTTATAAAAAAAAGTTTGTCAATGACCCTGGGGGTGTGTTTGATTGTAGAGGCTGCGTCCTCCAAGGTCTATCTGGACTGGGTCGTTTGAAGTCCGTGAAAATAAGAACACCGGAAGAGTTTGGTTGTGAATTCAAACAGGTCTAGCCTTCCTGGGCTTTTACCACTGTAAGCTCCTGACCATAGATGAGGGTAGAAACGTAGATCGACCGGTAAATCCAGAGCTTTGCTTTTTTCCTCAGCTTTCTTTTCACCATATCAGACCGATACAGCGCACGCTTCATCTTCCTCGTTGAGCTTCCTCCAGCGTTGTGCAGCGTTGTCGTCGAGCGCTCAAAACCCCGCCCATTTTGCATCAAAAAAAAAAAAAAAAACACCTCTCTGCGTTGTGATTGGCCCGCCAGTTCTAGGGCCTGGGGCATTGATCGAGGCTAGACCAGCCGCAGGGGAAAATGATTTTGGTCGCTGGTGGGTGGGGCTAGTTTACTAGGCTATGATTCATCGGTAGTTGGAACACATCCTTTGATCCCCCTTTCTAAATGGGGGGGACCACCCCCCCAGTCTGCCAATCCAGAAGCGCTTCCCCCCAATAGGCTGGTTTATGCTCAGAAACCAGGTTGTCGACGTGTGTTGCAGTTAACGCAGATATGCCCCGCCCCTTCCACAGACACTCTGCTGCACCTCCTGACCTTACCGTTCCTTACCGGCTTGTTCTGTTTTTTCTGGCCGCCATTGTGGAAAACGACTGGTGAAGATGGAGCAGCCAGCAGAGCGAAGTGCGCGAGAACGCTGGGACCCTTTTTCCACCTGGATCCCCGCTCTTTTTGGCCCTCATGTCCCTCCGTTGTCGCACACACTTGCCCCCACTTCCTCACCGCCTCGGCCGTATCTAGACCCTCAGCTAGTTCCTGATTGGCCCTCTGGCGTCGTGGTGTGGAATAACATAGCGCAGACCACGCGTCAATATTGGGCAGAAATCAAAAATATCTGCGAAAAACTGCTGGGGGAGGATAACCAGGCCTGATGTCCACCCAATGTTGCAGAGTCGCATTCGCCAATGCAGCCCCATAACATCCAGATCCTTTAGTTACTCAGGGTAAATTCCCCCCCCCCCCCCCCCCCCCCCCTCCAATAAAAAGCTTTAAATATTCTGTAAGTGCGGAATATTTGCTTTAATTGTTTAATTGTTTTGCTTTGTTTTTCTCACTTATTCAAACAGCAGGTTTTTCTGTTGAAAAGCGTGCTTAACGTAGAGTTTGAAATTGATTTTGAATTTCATAAACAGCATCATGTCAATCCTTAGCAGGAATATGGGAAATATCACAGTTTACCACATTTTGCATCCCAGCAGCTCTGTTCAAACTTTCTATTTTATAAATTACTGTGAAGATATTGATCGGCGATCATGATTTAGAGTTCAGCTGACCTCTACTGCTGTTCTCACATTGGGTCCAAATGTCCTACAGGGTCCAACCTAGATTAATGCTTCCCCCCATGGGGTGGGGGGGTACAGTATGCTCTTTAGCACTGTATGTGTGAAAGGTCAGAGTCACTTCCTGACTCCTGATATCCATCTGTCTTTGAGAGGAAAGGTCAGCGCTCCTCCTCTGTGTGTCTAAGACTGTCTGCGCCACGAAGCCCCTCAGAGTTAGGCTGGTTTCAACCAGTATGGACAAAATGGGAATAGATTCAGATAAAGTTGAGCTTTTTGGGATTATTCCAACCTTCAGATGGTGGATCTCCGTAGAGATTGACGGATAGAGGCAGGGATTGATAAATTGGCGGTAAATAGATTAAAAAAAGACAATTAAAATCACCCTTGCATTTGTCAGCCAATGGTAGCAAAGAAGCGCTCTGAAAGTAACAGTATTAGCCAATCAGAAGAAGAAGGGGGCGGGTCTTAGGAAAGCGTGTTCCTCCTCCTCTTGTTTCTTCCTCAAGTCGCCAGATAGATTGAGGTTCAGAGCTGAAGGGAAAGTCACCTTGCTGGTTTTTATTAACATCTCTGTATTTCGACATTATATTACTGATTAACAAAGTTTAGAGGTATTGAAATGTTGAAATTGTTGAAATATGTCAATTATTAAACATTTTAATGTTCTCTAAATGCCAGACTGAATTTCACCTACCTTTGTAACAGTTCACCTGTTGAGTGTAGGTTCATTTATAACCTGTTTAGGACAAGGCTTAGCAGCAAAAATGGATCGCATAAGAAATGTGGTTCGTGCAAGTGGTAGATATAGATGATATAGATGCACTTTTGCCTTCTTCTGGCCGTTTTCGGTATTGGATTTTCAAAAATCAAATTTAGGCTTCAGTCATTCACGCAACCTCTGATCCCAAACCCCCCTGGCATGGCTATATATATATAAAAAAAAAAAAATATATATATATATATATATATATATATATATATATATATCAGGGATTGACGTTAAGGATTTTTACCACTTGCCCGACTTTCACATTTCATTTGCCCAGAAACAATTTTTACTTGCCCAGTATAATGTTTGATAAATATAGTTCCTAATATTTATTTTTGTAAATGGTAAAATAGGTGGTGGGGGGTATTACTGTACTTACATTTTTCTGCCTTGCTGTTTTTTAGCCTGCCAAGTCGAAAAAAATATGTCTGATTCATGCAGATTCCCGGACAAAAATCACGCCATTTAAGCAAATATTGGTGATTTTTAAGTAATTCTGAGTGATAAATAATTTCTTTCTGTGATCACTGCACTTGCCTGGCGGGCAAATGCAATGAAATTTGTACTCTCCCAACAATAAAAACTACTTGCCCCGGGCGATCGGGCAACGCTTAACATCGAGCCCTGAATAAATATATATGTATATATATATATATATATATGTATTAGGGATGGGACGATTTATGAAAACCGTCAGAATAGTTCGGTTCGACTGTCTCGGTTCGGTTCGCGTGTGTTTCGTTCGGTTCGTTCGGTTCATGCGCTGCTCCTTTTTCTCATAGGTGAAGCGTTTACACTCCAGAGCAGAAGGTGGCGGTACTGCGACCAAAGCCAACCACCAGTAGTAAACAAGAAGAAGAAGAAGCGAAGCAGCGTAGCCGGGTGAAGCAGAAAAAAATCAGTTGTTGTGGAGAATTGTGTGGGTATGGCGAGTGGGAAAGAACAGGAGTTGGAAGACGCGCCAGCAGCACTTTATAGGTCTGCTGTATGGGAGCGCTTTGCATTTAGAGTGACCTACGATGACGGAGGAAAGAAAGTGGTTGATAAAAGTGCAACAGTGTGCAAGCATTGTGCAACACGTTTTGTTTATGCTAACAGCAACATGTCATGCTAACCCCGAAATCCCTCATACTCCGTCAGCAACCCCCGCTCCGCCCCGCTGCGCTCCAAACCGGCTGCTCAAAGCAAAGCCTACAGCCCCCACTGTGGCATCGTCTGCTCCCCTCTGAGTTCCTTGGAGATGGTAGAGAGCATGTAACCTGACAACAGCCAGATGCATGTCTCGCTCCGCCTACATGAGCGAGACATGCATCTGGCTGTTGTCAGGTTAGAGAGCACGTGCCAGATGATTAAATTCAAAGCAGCAAAACATACGGAAATGATCCAGGGTTTCCGCGGATCATTTAAAATAATTACAATCCATTATTTTTGGGGGGATTTTTTTCATTAATTTCATAATTTTTTATGGAATTTCGGTGTAACAATCAACATGTATCGAATCGAACCGAAAACCGTGACCAGAAACCGTGAATCAAACCGAACCGTGGATTTTGTGAATCGTTCCACCCCTAATATGTATGTATATGTGTGTATGTTATGTTGGGTTGCTGTATAAAACCTGGAACTCTATTTCTGACATTTTGAATTGAAAAAGCTTCCCGGTTGGGAAGAGAAACGTCTTCAAACTTGGAAACAATTTTGTTTTTTTTTATGACGATGACTGAGAATCTTCGTCATCTTATGCACTCTATTGTTTTTGAAGGTAATTTAAACACTTCGTGATATATATCGATTATTACGATATTACGGAACCCCTAAAGGGACATGGAGGGGAAAAAAAGAACTTTTGCAAGATCCCGCAATACTTTTGCAGGATCTCGCAATACTTTTGCGAGATCCCGCGATGCTTTTGCGAGATCCCGCAAAACTTTTGAAGGATCTCGCAATAATTATGCGAGATCCCGCAATAGTTTTGCAAGATCTCGCAAAAGTATTGCGTGATCTCGCAAAAGTTTATTTTTTGCGAGATCTCGCAATAATTTTGCGAGATCCTGCAATACTTTTCTCGCAAAATTATTGCGAGATCCTGCCAAAGTTTTGCCGGATCCTGCAAAAGTTTATTTTTCGCGAGATCTCGCAAAAGTTTTGTGGGATCTCGCAGAAGTTTATTTTTTGCAAGATCCCGCAATACTTTTGCAGGATCTCTTAATAATTTAGCGAGATCCTGCAAAAGTCTTGCAAAAGTTTATTTTTTGCGAGATCTCGCAATACTTTGGCGAGATCCCGCGATGCTTTTGCGAGATCCCGCAAAACTTTTGAAGGATCTCGCAATAATTATGCGAGATCCCGCAATAGGCTGCTCCTTTTTCTGTGGCTCCCGTCCGCGCTGCTCTTAGTTCCTTGGAGATCGTAGAGAGCATGTGCGAGATGATTAAATTCAAAGCAGCAAAAGATGCGGAAATGATCCAGGGTTTCCGCGGATCATTTAAAATAATTACAATCCATTATTTTTTGGGGATTTTTTCATTAATTTTTATGGGATTTCGGGGTACACTGGAAAAAGGATAAAAAAATAAGTAGAAATGTCTTAAATTAAGTGTATTTACGCTTAATTTGAGCAGGTAAATGAGATAGTTTGCCAATAGAGTATTTTTGCTCTTAAAATAAGAAAATTAGATAAAATGCACCTGAAATAAGACAATGCTATTGTTTTCTTATTGTAAGTGTAAATTGTCTTGTTCCATTGGGAAAATCTCTCTTTTAACTACTAAATCCAAGAACAGATACCGTACACTTATTTTAAGAAAAAACAACTTATCTAGATTTCGATTTTTTTCCAGTGTAACAATCAACATATACCGAACCGAAACGTGGATTTTGTGAACCGTTCCACCCGTAGTGTAGATGCTGCTACATGGCTGTTCATCTTATTTTGCATTTGACCAATTAGATGAGCCCTTGGATGATAGATTACCTACTGGAAATTAAGTTGGAAAATCAATGTTAAGAAGTCAAGGAAAAAAGGTAAAAAAAAAAAAAAAAAAAAGTCGAGAAAAAAAGCTCATTTAAAAGTAAAGTAAAGTTAAAAAAGTAGAAAATTAATTAAAAAGTTAAAAAGTAAAGTTAAAAAGTTTATAAGCCTCATTAACAATTCTATTTAGGATTATAAACTAAAAAATGTCAGTTCCAGTTTCAGCATTAATGCCTCTAAGGGTATGTTGGACTAAAAATGTGTTTCTTTCACTTCTTTTAGAAGCAGTTTTATTATTTTTCTTTATATATTCGTACAAGTCGATGTTTCTTGTTATTACATTGACATTAATTTCTGCCATCTAAATATCCATGTTTGAATGTTCCAAAGTTAAGGTCTGGTCCTGGATTTCAAAAACACAAACAATAAGACGATTTTTAAATGTAGACTTTCAGAGTATTTCAGTGAGTGCCCTGTGAAGGGTTAATAGACGCTCAGCTTCGGCACCAAAGTTTCCAAAGTTTCATTGATTGCTGAGCTGCACCTGATGGATGTAATGAGGTGGGATGGTTGGAGGAGCTTCACTTCCTCCTGATCAGTTTGTTTGATTCGCTCGCTGCTTGTTTCCTGCAGATTGAGTTTTTCGTCTCCATCTCCTTCCGCCTGGCAGATCAAGGCCCCCCCGCGCCCCCGCCATCGATCTCTCCCTCCTGTGTCCAGAGCAGTGAAAAAAAAAGCCCCGTCTGGGACCCGAATCCGATCAGCTGCAGATCCACAGGCCTTCTCTGCACCGTGGGTAAGTCAACCTGTAGCTGAGATTAAAAAGCAGCAGCGGGAACAAAAAGGAGCAAATAAACACGAGATGACATTTCCAAACGTGTTAAATAAAACAGCAGCCGTTTACAGCCTAATGCTCGAGAACGAGGCTCCCTGAATGTCAGCCCTGCTTAAAGTGCAACAATGGCGTCGGTTCTGATTCTCTCTGGATGAATATTTCATGGCGCTGACCTCCGTGTCGCTGCACGCTGGCGCACGTTTACGCCGGAGGCTTCCCGACGCCTTGCTCCATTTGCTATGTTTAATGTCACAGCGGCGCAGAGCAAACAGGCCGGCGTGGAGGAAGTAAACAGAGACGACCTCTGCTTTAATTGGCATGAAAAATGCTAATGCAGCCGGAGACGAGGAGGAGGAGCTTAACTTGGCGAGAAGGAAGGACAGCAGCACCTGGAGGGAAGAGAACATCTGTGGAGTGGAGGAGGAGGACAAAGATGTGGAGGGATTCTTGTTCCATTATTCTTTTAAGGGGATTTTATAGAGATAATTCAACCAGATCATCCAGTCAGATTGATTCAAAGTTTTCTATCTAAGGAAAACCAGCTGATTGCATCGACTCATTGACTCTTCAGCAATCCCTCACACTAAGCATGCTTGTAGCGACAGTGGAGAGGAAAAACTCCCTTTGAACAGGAAGAAACCTCCAGCAGAACCAGGCTCAGTGTGAGCGGCCATCTGCTGAGGCCCACTGGGGTTCAAGGAGACAGAAGCAGACATAGAAAAAGAAGCATAGATACAAAAGGCAACTGTCAACCAGCTCCACAGGCGGCCCCGTCCAGGAAACACACAGCCAGGCAGACGAGCTCCGAGCCAGCTCCCATGTCAGAGGATGAAGAGAGCACATCCAGTTAGTCACAGTCAGAGAAACAGGACTAAACTGGAAAACAGGCCAAGCTCCAACATCTAGAAACAAAGGTGTTGATGGCAGCAGCACAGCTGATATTTCTCTCCAGGATGGAGTCACAGCCAAACAGAAACAGACCAGATGAAGCTACTATGCATTTTTTGTCTAATTTCAAATATTATTTTTATTTTTTCATATTTTGTCTACAGATATTTTTCAGTTATTTTTTGATGAAGTTCTAAAAATTTAATTTTTCAAACTGCGTTTTCTTAATGACATTTCCTTCATTTTAAGAACAACGCAAACAATAACACAGTTGTTGCTAACGTCCAGCAGACCAATAGAAACTCGTTTACTTTCTCTGTCTTTAGAAAAACCCTCCCCCAGAAGTAAAGAAAATGTGATTTAAAAAAAAAAAACATTTGTTAAACTAAATTAAATAAAAAGTTTCTCATCTCCGGATTACATTTTCTATTCAAAGATTATTTTCCAAACCAGTTCGTTGCAAGAATAATGGAACAAAATTCCCCCCATAGGTGTGCAGGATTTAGAATAAAATAGAATAAAAAATCACTTTATTGTCCCTCAATGTGCTGTTTTTAGAAACCTGCAGCCATTTTAGCTGAGGACCAGAGGTCTGCGGTTCTAAGGGTTCTGCTGGAGGCTCAGGTTCGGCCGGCCGCTCCTCCTCTGGTTCCGCTCTCCGTCGGGTTTATTAGCCGACTGTGAGCCGCTGGTCCCAGAGGAGCCGTCCTCTGCTGCTGAAGCTAAATTGTCCTCCGCCGGTTGGAAATGAGGCGGATCCTCTGCCTCTAACCGAGTTAGCGAGCTCAGCGCTAATGACGGAGCGTCAGGTAACGATGTTAGAGTCTGCAGGACGGCGGTGGGCGTCATGGCCGACTTTATTAATCTGAACGAGTCTCTCTAAATCCACTTCCTCTTTGCTTCCAGTTTCCTTTTCGTCTGTTGGCTCCTCTTTTATTACCACTGTTCCTTTTTTATTCATTTTATTTCCACTTCCTGCTCATTTTTCACTTTCCTTATGTCTTTGATCTTATTTTCTCTCTGGTTTTTGCTCCCCTGTCCTTTAAATGTCCATCCTCTCCTCTGTGGTTCTGCTTCTCCGTGCTGAGGGTTCTGTCTCCTGTTAGCAGGCCTCGGGTTCCTCTCTCTGCGACCCGTTTCCTGCAGCAGGTAGTCAATTGATTTTCCTGGCGTCGCAGCCTCTCTGTGTGCGGGTGTCCTCCATCTGTTGCTGAAAAAGGTCTTCCTGAACCTGCTGAGCCCCCAACCGCCTCCTCCACCCACGGTTACATAACGTCTGACAACACCTCCACCATCGACCCCTCGCTCTGCAGACACGCTGAACTCTGTGAAAATGAGGTGAAACATTAAACTGAATCCATTCACAGCTCAGAAAATCTGCCAAACAATGAAGTTCCCATAGCGTGGATCCGTCCTGGATCCTGGTTCTGGATGGTTCTGACTATAATGCTCCTCCACGGGATGATGGTTGAATGCGGAGTTGATTTCGTTGCGCTGTAGTTATGGCAATGTAATGCCAAAAAAAAAAAAAAAGCTGGAAAGATTTTGCATTTCAGATAAAAAAAATTCCATCTGTCAGTCTGCTCTATCCAGAACTCCTCAAGAGGAAACGTTTGAGTTTCACCTGGTTTCAGTTCATATAAAATCGATTTGCTAAATAATCATTAGTTGCATCCCTAAACTAAAGTTATATTCCAAATTTGCCGGTGAAGATTCTCAGTCATCCAGGTCATAGTTATTCCAAAAAAAAGTAAAAAAAACAATCTTCTGGACTTTGTTTCCAAGTTTGAAGATGTTTCTCTTCCATTCAGGAAGCTTTTTCAATTCCAAATGTCAGAAATAGCGTTTAGTTCCAGGTTTTATCCAGCAGCCCAACAAAGCCTGGTTTTAGTTTAGAAAACATGCAAATAGAAACGGATGAACGGGTCCCCCCCTTTGGAATGGGGGTCGTTTGGCTTCTTTGTTAGCCTGCAATGCCCCATACCTGACTATGTTAAAGGTGTCCTTTATGGAATCCAGTCTGTGAGGGAAGGTTCCAGAGATTGTCTTGTTTGGTGTTGGACGGACGGGGTTTACTCAGACTTCAGTTGTTCCTGAACGGAGAAGCTGACTGTCACTCAGATTTCCTGCGGTACTTGAACGGGCTGCGGTGCAGATGAAACCTTTGCTCGGTGTGAAGCTCAAACGAGCTCTTGGGGATAATGGATCCAAACTTCCTGCTTGGAACCCCAGCTCAGTTAGAAGCTCAATTGAACCTTCCAGAAGGAGAAGGTCCGAACAAATCCAGTTTGCAGGATGACTTTCCTGTATTGGCATACGCTCTGGCCTCAAAGGTAGTGGCAGTCAGCAGCTTAATAACACCCCAAAGATAATGAGGCAATGAGCTGCAGGTGTGCAGGGAGACCCAATGAAGACGGGGCACCACCTGGTGGAGGAGGAAAGGAAACACAAAAACAGACCACACAAACTGGATTCCTGACAGTTAAAGGGAATAGTTGGCCTGGCTGAACAGACAAGGTCAGGCCAACTATTCCCTCTAACGACCCTCCTTTCAGAGACGTAGACAGGTATGGGAAACAAAGTCCAGTGGATTGATTTTTATTGATTCATTTTTCCTAAAATAGGTGTATTTTCACTTGATTTGAGCAAATAGGAGACAAACTGCCAATAGAATCGGATATTTTAGCTTTAAAATAGGCATATTATTTTAAGTGCATAATATCTAATAGATATATAATGTATAGACTCCCATGCACCTTTTCCGTTGACTATTGAGCGGATTTAACGAGTTTATTTCTCCACTGTGAGATCAATAAAGTCGACCATTCAATCAATAATTATCTTATTTTAAGGCTTGTTCATCTTATCTACCTGCTCAAATACAGTTTTTTTTTTAAGGATAACTAAAACTCACTTTTTAAATCTGTTTTTGCTTCAGTATTATTTTGTTTTATTTATTTTAGATTTTTATCTTCAAAAACGTTTTTTGAGATAAATGTTTGCATCTTTTCAATCAGTTTTTGCATTTTCGGCTGGAAGTTAATGCAAAAAAAGGAGGATTTTAGCAGAAACTCCCGCCTGTTGAACACTTTGTTCGTTTCTATGCATTCAGTAAAGGATTCCTCTGCTGCTCATCCTCCGTTACGCTGGAAACGTTTCCGTCCTTTTAAAAGCCGCCGATTCGCCAACATTGCTTAATTATCAGCAGAGGAATCCCTGACTGCAGGCGCACCCAGAGGACGGCGCTTGGAGCACCTCAGATCCCCAAACACTGAGAAGCTGAGCAGCAGATCTGTGATACGAGCCAGAAACACGGCGTACGTCTCAGAGTGGAACACAGATTTAAATCTTTAACCCGGTCGCCTCTCCACGGCGTCTCCTGGGCATATGTTCGAGCTGCCGCCAGGATTCACGCCTACGCCTGCACGGCCGTGCAGGTTAACAGGTGTACAGGTGGTTTCCTCACCTTCTGCTGCTCCTCAGCTCTATTTTTAGCAGCTGCTCCATAAAAGTTTGAAGGCATCAGCTAAGAGCAGCTTTTAACTCCTCAATATTAGAGCTTTCTGCTGCTTACAGCTTCCTGTGATGCTGCGAGGGAAGATCTGTCCCAGGAGTCCTTTCTGGACCCTTCATCTCCTAATTGATGAAGCTCTGTCCTGGTGATTAGAGGATTATATCACAGGTAAAATCCCTAATAAATCAGACGTACAGCTGTGATTTATTAGAAGTGGAAGTGATGGAGGTCAAACCCGGTGATCCAGAACTGAACCAGCCTCACGTTTTAAAGCGTTCATTCATAGAAAATGTTAGGAGGATCTATTGTGTCTGGCTCAGTGTAGAAACCAGCGGCTGACTCATGCAGCCGCTGATGAAACCATAAAGCATCACGTTAGCCGAGGTTTGCAGGACGTTTTTCTGCCCCTTTTTTCAGGTGTTTAGATGCTAAATATCTGCAGCTCCTTGCTGTTGTGACGGACATGTTGCTGTAAAAGCTGTTTTTGCTGAGCGTCTCCAAAAGCTGCAGCATCATCGCTCTGACGTGTTCTGGCATCGCTTTGGTTCGCTGGATCATATTTAAAGATCTTGCAGCAGTTTGATTGATCGCGCTCAGCGACCCAGAGCTTCTCTGCTCTGAATATTTATAAAATAAACCACTTTATGCTTGGAAATAACCTGATTTTTGAGCCTCTGATTCCTAGATTGATAAAAGCTGAGAAAAGAGCCTCATCGACGATCTGCTGTGTTAGAAACACCAGTTTGCTGCTTTCATTGTGGAGGATAGTCGGTAAAAAAATACAGTTTAACATTTAAAACAAAATCCAGTAATAACAAGTTTTGTTATTAGACATTTTTATTGATCAATCCGTTATTAAATACCATAACATGAACATGTATATTTTCTATTTCTAATTTCACATCTGCTTGTAAATATCTTTATTTATCAAACATTTTAAAGTGAGGTAATTTCTTTATTTGCTTACATTTCATTTTTTTTTTCTTACTTTATCCTCTTTATCCTTAATGGTTTCTCTTTTCCATTTAGCCTTTGTTAATTCTTGTTAATAAGGTGTTACTAAACTGTTAATAAGCAGTTATTAAACTATTAATGAGCTGATACCAGTTTATAACTTGTTACTAAACTGATAAGCTTTAACTAAACTGTTAATAACTGGTTATTTCTAAGCAGTTATTAAACATTTAATCAGCTGTTACTAAGCATGTTTAAGCATTATGAGACCTTTTATGAATTATTACCAAACTGTTACTAACTGGTTACTAAACCGTTAATAAGCTGTTAATAAACATTTTTAACTCATAACTAAACTTTTCATAAATTATTACCAACCAGTTAATAAGCAGTTATTAACTTGTTAATAAGTTGTTACAAAACTGGCAATAAGCCACAGCTTAACTGTTATTAGCATGAAGCTAAACTGTTATTAGCATGAAGCTAAACTATTATTACATTGAAACTAAACTATTAAAATGTTACTAAACTCCACAAACTGTTGCCATAAGGTTTAAAGGCAGTAATTAAGCTGTTAATGAACTGTGGCTCAACATTTTAATCAATTATGAGACTTTTAATAAATGATCAACAAATTGTTGATAAGCAGATGTTAACCTGTTAATAAGTTGTTACTAAACTGTTAATTAGTAGTTATAAAACTCGCTATTAGCCAAAGCTAAACTGTTGTTACATTGAGACTAAAATTATGTGGCTAAAATGTTTTTAAGCAGTTACTAAACTATTCATGAACTGTTAGCAAACCTTTTCTAAGCAGTTACGAGACTAGCATTACGATACTTTTTATGAATTATTACCAAACTGTTACTAACTGGTTACTTAACTGTTAATAAGCTGTTAATAAACATTTTTAGCCATTACTTAACTTTTTATAAATTATTACCAACCAGTTAATAAGCAGTTATTAACTGGTTAATGAGGTGTTACTAAACTGGCAATAAGCCACAGCTAAACTGTTATTAGCATGAAGCTAAACTATTAAAATGTTACCAAACTCCACAAACTGTTACCAAACATTTTAAAGGCAGTTATTAAACGGTTAATCAAGATTTTAATCAATTATGAGACTTTTAATAAATGATCAACAAATAGTTAATAAGCAGTTGTTAACCTGTTAATAAGTTGTTACTAAACTGTTAATTAGTAGTTAAAAAACTTAGCCAAAGCTAAACTGTTATTACATTGAGACTAAATTGTTAAAATTATGTTGCTAAAATGTTTTAAGCAGTTACTAAAATGTTAGCAAACCTTTTCTAAGCAGTTATTAAACATTTAATCAGCTGTTACTAAGCATGTTTAAGCAATTACGAGACTTTTTATGAATTATTACCAAACTGTTAAAAAGCAGTTATTAACTTTGTTAGTAGGTTTTTACTAAACTGTTAATTAGCTTTTACTAAACTGGCCATAACCTGATGCCAAACTGTTAATACCATTAAACTAGATTGTAACTAAATTGTTAGAAAGCTGTTATAAGGAGTTACTAAGTAGTTTATAAACCTATAAATACAGCTTTTTAACTAGATGTAGTTAAACTGTCTATAGGATGACTGATAACTATGAATAAATTGGAACTAAACAGTTAAAAACTGTTGTTTACAGAAATACTAAATGGAGAGAGTAAAACAAAAAAAATCAATGAAATTGCAAAGTTGATTTGGAAATTTAAAAAAAAAAAAGAAAAGAGAAAAATTAAATGTCTATTCAGGAAAGTTATTTATAATCAGGTTTTTAAAACTCCATTTGGAAATGGGATTTTAAAATACCCTTTTTTAAATTGCATTATGAATTCATGGATTAATAGATACAATTTACAAATCCTCTTCAATCATTTCATTAAAATGTGCAACTTTTTAAACTGGATTTGCTAATCTGTGATTAAAATGTTACCTTAGGAATAGTAATAAGTGGCTCTGATTGGGACGCAGCGTTAGCAGCTCATCAGTTAGCCCCCCCCTCGCCGCCGCAGATCAGCAGAGGAAAAACGAGCAGCCAGACGGCAGCGCAGAGGCTGATTGATTTGGATCAGCCCTCCGCGGCCCGAAGCGATCGATGGGTCGGCGGGCGCCCCGGTATTCAGGGTGAAGCTTCCCAGGCCGGTGTCGCTTTCCATCACCGCAGAGAAACTCCTGACGCTTCCAAACCGACCGAGCGGCTATGAAATAATAATGAAGGATGAGAAAGAAAATCTGCTTCTCAATGAAACTTTACAAACCAGACAGGATGAATAAATAATGTGAACGACAGCAAGTCTGTCTTCACAGCGTTCAGTAGAAACGACTTTTAGAGAAGCATCTTTATGGTTTATTAGGATCAGATGAGAGAATTAGACAAATTAAACCCGATCAGTTTAACCTAAAGTTTAGACGTCTGGTTTGTTCTTCGCATCATAAGGCTGATATACTCATAAAATGACATCAGTTTAACAGAGCAGATTGGATACAGTATGTTTAGTCAAAGAGGATATTTTTAGTTAAAATATTCATATTTGCTTAGATAACTCAGATTATCATGAAAAGTTGGTCCAGATGTGTTTGGCCTTTTAAATTCTTATCACTTTATTCTGCTTATTGTGTCTATATATATATATATATATATATATATATATAAATAATTTAGACAATGATTAGATGATGTTTTTTTCCCAATATTGTTTTGTTTTTGGTTGTTTTTTTGGAGGGGGGGTCAGTAAGCATCTCAAACCAAAGCAGCGTAATCGACTGATAATCCTAAATAAACTCGAAATTAGCCTTTAACTGGGAGCTACTTGGTGACTACAAGTGGCTACAAACAGAGCAATACTTCAAAATATACTATAGTAAAAGTAAAAAGTAGTCATCCAAATATTTCTCAAGTAGGAGTAAAAAGATGCAGCTTTTAAACTCTACAGATAACATGAATACAAAACCACAAATTAATGCAAAAACCGATTCTTAAGTCCCTTGCCCATTTATCGAGCGTCTGCCTGACATCCCAGAATCTCCTAAAACGTTGCCATATGCGGAAGTTTTATGTATTTTTTCAGTTTTGGGCGTATACATAGAGTATTTATAAGTCCAGAATTTCTATCCAACGACAGCCTAACTTATGCTTAACGCACAACATCCTAATTCCCATGAAATGATGCACAAGCCAGTGTCCTGATGGGGACAGCGTTGCAGCAGGCCTGCATTCAAATATTTCTTTGGTCTGTTTTTGAAGCTGCTGTTTACCCCCCCGCAAAAAAAAAGAATATATCTGTCATGAAACAAGGACAGATGGACCAAGTATTCAAGGAGAGACAGTCAGTAGGAAAGTGCAAAAAGTTTATTAAATAAAACTAAAACTAAAGTGGAGCTGTGACTCGCGGACACTGCAGGAGGGGGTGCGGGCACCGCCCAATCTCAGACACTCTGAGAGAGAAACACAGGTAAGTGACCACGATCATCTGACAGAAGATGATGTTCTCAGCGAGTCACTTACCTGGTTTAGCAGTTTAGGCCATACCCCCTTCAGAGGGGTGCAATCCAGCCGATGGGCTGACAGCTGACGCAGCTCGCGTCGCCCGGAGTTTCCCCGGTGCTGCAGCTCCGGAGGAGTTGCAGGAAGCCGATCCTGATCAGGCAATAACAGAGCTCCAGGACAGGTTCAGAGTCTGACAGAGTTCTGAAGCGTGGCCAGACGGTCACACACAGGAGCAGACAGGATCAGGTGCAGATGAGCAGGCTCAGTGGAAGAGGGTGGCCGAGACAGGACGTAGGAACCAGAACTTGATGCAGGACTTTAAACTGGTCTCCTCCTTGGAGCCAGGCTTCCAGGCAATAACAGAGCTCCGCGACAGGAGGGTTCAGAGTCTGACAGAGTTCTGAAGCGTGGTCAGACGGTCACGCACAGGAGCAGGCTCCGTGGAAGAGGGTAGCCGAGACAGGACGTGGAACCAGAACTTGATGCAGGACTTTAAACTGGTCTCCTCCTTGGAGCCAGGCTTCCAGGCAATAACAGAGCTCCGGGACAGGAGGGTTCAGAGTCTGACAGAGTTCTGAAGCGTGGTCAGACGGTCACGCACAGGAGCAGGCTCAGTGGAAGAGGGTAGCCGAGACAGGACGTGGAACCAGAACTTGATGCAGGACTTTAAACTGGTCTCCTCCCTGGAGCCGGGCTTACTGGATAAAAACTGAACCTCCACACATATAGAGCCAAAAACCCAGAGGACTCCGTGAAGGAAGAACAGTGGAAAATGATAAGTGTTTGTCCCTCATGGACACTCTCTTTTGTATTTTTCTGCTTTTATTTATTTATTTAAAAATTTTTTGCATGAAGCATGAATCTGCATGCTCTCGTTTTCCTTCAAACCTAAATATCGTCTCTATTTCCCTGCTGTGTTATCAGTACAGCAGGTAGAGCAGGTTCCACCATAAACGTCTCTGCTTGTGGAAACGCTGCAGTCTCAGGGTGTTTAAATCGGCACAGATGATGGCGAGGTGGGACCAGTTCAGGCTGCTGGGTGGCAGAGAGCTGCAGCCTCTGCACTTTTTTCCCCCCTGACCATAAAATCTCCCTCCGTCTTCATCATGTCAGACACCTCCTCCTCCTCCTCCCGCTTTTTATATCCGTAAAAATCTCTTTGTTTATTATGTTTCTGCAGGCTGTCTGTGCAGGTTTGATCTAACGCTGCTTGTCAAAACCCGCCTGCTTCTCCCAGCCGAACATCCACAGATATGACTTCATTACTGGGAGAGGAGGAGGAGGGGGGAGGGAGATGAAGGGGAGTCAGCAGGGAGGATATGCAGAGCAACATGGATAAATGATGGGAGGATGGAGGAGGAATGACTAACATCAAGTCATGGCAATGTTTGATTGAAATGCATTGAAACTCCAACTGTGGGGCGACGGAGCACATCTGCTCCTGAACCCTGATCAGGTTTGGAAAGGAGGTGCTCAGCTTCAGTGGAGCCAGGAGGGAGAATCAGGAGCTTCAAGAGTCTGAACACTTTTTTCTTTTAAACATTTCAGCAAATAATGTATAAAAAATATATATTTATAGCTATATATTCATTGTTAAATATACATATATTGAAATATCTATATATTAACAGTTTTATATATATATATTTATAGTTTTTATATATTCTCATATATTATATAGTTTTATAAATCCTCATTCACGTCTTTTAGAAATCAGGGTGTTTTAAGAACGTTTCTCTGCTTCCATCCCTTCCAGCTTCCAGTATCTCTTGTTTTCACACCGTAAAAACAATAACTGTGAAACATGAGGATAATCTGTCATATAATCCTCCTAATGAAAGGTAACAATAAAAATTATGTATTAAATAGAAAATAATTTAAATCAGTCACTTGGTTCCATGCAGCCTGGGTAACTCTGATGTTTTCAGTCAGTTTTCTGGGTTCAGAGGGTCAAAAATCATTAAGTAGGATTGGCCTCAAATTAAGTTTATCGTCTCTGGCAGCAGATGGGTCTGACCTAAGATGGCCTTTCTTTCCGCTAGCCTCACACCCAGAGAGACAGGTTATATTTAGGGCTGTTTCTCAATTCACAAGGAAATGAGTACGGACTCTTGAGAAGAACCCAGGAAAGTCTGGACTCTGGGAGTACAGGAGCATGCAGAATAATCTGGGTCAATTGGAACAGAAGCGTACTGATGACATCACCACACGCTTAGCACGTCTGGAGCTCCATTTCACCTCCTGTTATTAATAGTCTCTAAATAATAAATTCGTACTTCTTTTCATTTAGTGGGGGAATAATGATGAACGGAGTCAGATGAATATTTTGCCAAATAAAACAAAACATTCTCCATCAGAGCCAGCGGTCCTTCACACACGGTTATGCAGAGAGAGGGCTGCTGCAGACGGGCTAACATTAGCCCTGGCTGCTTCAGACGGGCTAACATTAGCCCTGGCTGCTTCAGAGGGGCTAGCATTAGCCCTGGCTGCTGCAGACAGGTTTACGTTAGCCCTGGCTGCTGCAGACAGGTTTACGTTAGCCCTGGCTGCTTCAGAGGGGCTAGCGTTAGCCCTGGCTGCTGCAGACAGGTTTACGTTAGCCCTTGCTGCTTCAGAGGGGCTAGCGTTAGCCCTGGATGCTGCAGATGGGCTAACGTTAGCCCTGGCTGCTGTAGAGGGGCTAATGTTAGCCCTGGCTGCTGCAGACAGGTTAACGTTAACCCTGGCTGCTGCAGACGGGCTAACATTAGCCCTGGCTGCTGCAGACGGGCTAACATTAGCCCTGGCTGCTGCAGATGGGCTAACATTAGCCCTGGCTGCTGCAGACAGGTTTACGTTAGCCCTGGCTGCTGCAGACGGGCTAACGTTAGCCCTGGCTTTTGCAGAGAGGCTAACGTTAGCCCTGGCCGCTGCAGACGGGCTAACGTTAGCCCTGGCTGTTGCAGAGAGGCTAACGTTACCCTGGCTGCTGCAGACGGGCTAACATTAGCCCTGGCTGCTGTAGAGGGGCTAATGTTAGCCCTAGCTGCTGCAGACAGGTTTACGTTAGCCCTGGCTGCTGCAGACGGGCTAACGTTAGCCCTGGCTGTTGCAGAGAGGCTAACGTTAGCCCTGGCCGCTGCAGACGGGCTAACGTTAGCCCTGGCTGTTGCAGAGAGGCTAATGTTACCCTGGCTGCTGCAGACGGGCTAACATTAGCCCTGGCTGCTGTAGAGGGGCTAATGTTAGCCCTAGCTGCTGCAGACAGGTTTACGTTAGCCCTGGCTGCTGCAGACGGGCTAACGTTAGCCCTGGCTGTTGCAGAGAGGCTAACGTTAGCCCTGGCCGCTGCAGACGGGCTAACGTTAGCCCTGGCCGCTGTAGAGGGGCTAATGTTAGCCCTGGCTGCCTTTACCCTCGGGGTCCACTGGTTGCCGCGGTCCTCTCAACTTTGAAAAAAAAAAAGTTAAATTATGCATTAAATTGATAAATGCATCAAATATAGTGAAGCTTAAAGTATAAACTTCTCGCCTCAAATGATCTTAAAATGTACTTTTATTGAACCACAGCAACAGAAAAGAGAACTTTTAACTTAATACTCTGAGCTCTGTGAGCGCTAAACCCGGGCTTACACTGTACGATTTTTTGCCCTTTTCAGGCTGACTTTCCACCGGGGGGAACATCGGGGACTTTGTTCGTTCTCTGTCTTCTTGTTCTTATAAATTCGAACAGCAGTAGGGCTGAGGATGACGTTTCACGAGCACGTGAGAACTCACAGGTACACATATTGAGAAACGGCCTATGTCTGCGCCGCTAAACTTTTAGTGGCCATGCTGAACTCTCATCAGATTGAAGTGACTGGCTGTGCAGGTTGCATTGTAATGATTGGACCAAGCCCTTCATAAACGGTACCAGAACTTCCTCCCTGACCCGCAGGCAGCAGGATGCTGGTTGTTCTCAGTGTGACCAGAACCATAGCAGCTAATTTCAACAGATCTCTTTACACGCATCAGAGCAGTTGGTGCACCAAATTTCATGCATACGGCTCCTGATCTATTCCTTAAATTTGCTCACTTCAGGTATTGGAATTTGGGGGAAACTTTACAAAAGTGTTGGGGGCGTGAAGTTTTTTTCACAGCACTGTCTGATACCTCACCGCTGGGATAGCACTGAGAAAGGAGGGAATGCTTTGAAGGTCTGGAAGAGAGGTGACTCTGATGTAAAGAGGTTTAGACACATGGAGTTTACAGCTCCGGTTAAGAAAGATGTGAAGTTGTTCCCGTCTGAAATTAGCCGCCCTGTATCAGCCCAGCAGTTTAAGCCCAGCCTCCATAAATCCAGCTTCTGCTCGGCCCGCTGCTCTCAGCACACGCATGGATTCATGCAAATATACGGCAGCTGTCCCGCTTTATGGCCGCCGGGTCGGTGCGTCACGCCGATAACTGTCGCTTTTTAAACATCCGTCAGGAAGAGAGGAAGGCGCCGCGATCGGTCACATCTTTACTGCTCAGGTGCTTTTAAACGTGCGTCTGAATGATGGGATGTAAGGAAAGAATCTCACAAACACATCCAACATAAATGCAGATTATTCTGTATATTTATCACTGCTTTTAAAAATAAAAAATGTAACCTGAAGGTAAATACTTATGTGAAATAAAACAAATTTAACACCGAATGTTGTAGAATGGGAGGCAGATCTTTAGTTATCAGGCTCCTCTCCTGTGGAACCAACTACCAGTTTTAGTCCGTGAGGCAGACACCCTGTCTACTTTTAAGGCTAGGCTTAAAACTTTCCTTTTTGATAAAGCTTCTAGTTAGAGTGGCTCAGGTTATCCTGAGCTATCTCTATAGTTCTGCTGCTATAGGCTTAGACTGCTGGAGGACATAGGGACCCCTTTTTCATCATTCTGCTTCATTCTATCTCTATTCTCCTATTCTGCAGAATCTGTTAGTTCAATCTCTAACGTTCTGCTCTCTCTGCTTTTTCTCATAGTAGCTTCATCTGGTCTGTTCCTGTTTGGCTGTGACTCCATCCTGGAGAGAAATATCAGCTGTGCTAATTGAAACCTAAATAAAAATGAAAAAGGTCAAATTTGAATATATAAAAAAAAAAGAGCTGGAAAAGAAAAACATAACTGAGTTTATCTAAAAACCTTTCAATTTAATAAAGTTTTTCACCGTTTCATCTCTTGATGATGTTAAGTTTCATTTACAAAAAACGTTCTTTGTTTGCGACAATAATGGAACAAACTTCACTCCATAGACCCACTTTAAAAACCACTACAACACATTAATTTGGTCCATTGGGTTGGTTACCTGTTGGTCTACCTTCACTAACCTACAAAAAATGTTACGTAATTCTAAATATGCCTTTTTTTTTTTTAATAAGTTAATTTTTTTCTTGAATTGAGGAGGTAAATTAGCCTGGTGAGACCATCCTGATCTCGCGAGCTTTCAAGGTTTCACTCGCAGATCAGTCTGGAGACTCTCCGTTAAAGAAAATTTGGAGCTGTTCACCAAACGAACGTCCAATCAGCGTTGGCTTTGAGGCGGGTTGAGGTGTGACGCAACGAGAAGCGCGACAGTTCAGTCTAAAGAACATGGCGGCTTCAGCCGATGAAACTAGCGTTAGCGTGGCTATCGAGCAGGTTTTATCGGAATTACAGAGTATTTCTTCACTGGAAGAAGAGCAAAACACTGCTCTGGAGGCTTTTCTCAGAGGAAAAGATGTTTTTGCTCTTCTCCCGACTGGTTTCGGCAAGAGTTTGATCTATCAATTGGCTCCTCTTCGTCGTCGCTCTGTTAGTACGTCATATGCTTCGTTGATCTGATTGGTTTATTTGGCCCGTCTATCACCAACATAGGCCAATCAGCTAACCAGTATTTTCGCCCCTTCCCAAAATTACTTCAACGGAAGGTTTCCAGATGGATATGCGGAGCAAATCCATCTGGCGGAGTCAGGTTAGAGGTAAATTAGACACTTTACCAATTAGAAAAAGACAATTTACATTTAAAATTAAAAAAATAATAATTTCAGTGTCTTATTTGGAGTGCATATTATCTACCTATCTCATTCTAAGAGTAAATATTCTCGTTCCGTTGGTGAATAATATTATTTATCTGCTCAAATTAAAAATGAATACACTTAATTTAATAAAAGTTTGCTTATTTTTAGATAGATTTGCAGTGTTGTTGGAGTATAGAGACGCTAAAACAAGCCTTTAGCTGACAGAGCAACAAACTTAGAGCAGGAATTAAAGCAAAATTGTCAAAAAATCTATAAAAATTTTGCATATAAGGCCCCGTCCACACGAAGTCAAAACGTTTGTCGTAAAGACGGAGACGTAAAATAAATGTGATCGACCACATGAATGCATGAAAACTGTATGCAAAATGTATGCCAGCCCTGTAAGTGGCGCTGTGGTGCCAAAGCAAAAATAGGCGACGAAATGTTGGGCATGCGCACTAATATTTATACATGGTTGCCCTGCGGGTCCATTTTCGTGGTTCAGTCAAATTCAGGTGCTGAACTATGAGGTCGATATTGCTCTGTTCTTCCTGGAGATATTCCAGAAGAAGAAGATTCTGTTGTAAGCCCGACAGCAGGGTGAGTAGCATGAGCAGCAACCATTCAACACAGTACGGCGCCATTGTTGTTGTGATACTGTGTCGCGCATGCGTGTTTAGAGGCGACGCTATGACGCATGCGTGTAAGAAAAAAAATGCGGTTAGAGCTTAAAGATGGAAACGCGAAAACGGCGTTTCAAAATCTTCCCACTCTGAAAGCTTAATAAAAAAAAGATTGTTTACAGACCCTGAAACACCGGCTCTGTATGGATGAGAGGCTGGTTTGGTGAAAAATTAGTGAATTTAGGCCAGGGTTTGACTTCGTGTGGACGACAGTGTTGGGCACGTTACTTTGAAAAAGTAATTAGTTATAGTTACTAGTTACTTCTCCCAAAAAGTAACTGAGTTACTAACTGAGTTACTCCACAATAAAAGTAACTAGTTACTAGTAAAAGTAACTATTGCGTTACTTTTGCGTTTCTCGCCCCCGTAACCGTCACCACCCAGCCCCCACCTTCTCGCGGTGTGTTTCCAAAGCCAGCTGAATAGAGCGAACGACAAAGACAAGAACCTGCAGAGAGTTTAGCATTTATTGCAACTGGTGAGTATATGAAATTAATAACTGGGGATGTCTAATTCTGAAATCCTGTGTACTGCAACATTTATCTATCTATCTATCTATCTATCTATCTATCTATCTATCTATCTATCTATCTATCTATCTATCTATCTATCTATCTATCTATCTATCATCTATCATCTATCATCTATCTATCTATCTATCTATCTATCTATCTATCTATCTATCTATCTATCTATCTATCTATCTATCTATCTATCTATCTATCTATCTATCTATCTATCTATCTATCTATCTATCTATCTATCTATCTATCTATCTATCTATCTATCTATCTATCTATCTATCTATCTATCTATCCTCTGTGTGTGACATAAAATATGGACCTCCATCCCTGCCACAAAGGCCATCAAATAATGTTTAAAATAAAAAATACAGTAGGTTGAAAAGGCAGAGTATCCATCCATCCATCCATCCATCCATCCATCCATCCATCCATCCATCCATCCATCCATCCATCCATCCATCCAGATTTCTCCCTTTCATTTGATCGTTCACGCTCTCCATAGTTCTCCTGTGGCGCGAGCACAGGGCGACTGTTGCGCGCCTTTAGCGAGCATGCGCGTTTCCTGTCGCGTGCGCGGTGAATCGTGCCGCCTGCGCTGTGCGGAGATGCAGGGGAAACCGTATGTGATGGGGAAACGCAGCTCGACGTAACACCGGTATTTCTATCAGGAAAACGCTGTTTTGCTGCTGGAGTCATCCTCACTCTCCATCTCTCTGTGTGTGCTGTACGTTAACACCCACCAGCGGAAACACCCGCCTACCCAACTAACAGACGGAATCTCACTATCCATCAGCCATTCTCATCCTCCCCTCTCTCATGACAAGGCGCGCACCTCTGGATGACCTAAAAATAATCTTTAATATCTCTTAAACAAAAGTAGCACAAACAATATTTTTTTCTGCACAAATCTTCACTAACGTTGCACTAACCATTCAGTCTATTTGCAGAGTTTTTTTTGACGTGGGTGGGGTGTCAGCTTCACGCAGCTGCGCATGAGTCTTATCATGAAAAAAGGCTCATTGTGCGACCTGAGTAACGCGCAGTAACGGAGTGTCTGCAATGGTAACTGCGTTATAGTTACAGTCAAAGTAATTAGTTAGATTACTCGTTACTATAACAAGGTAACGGCGTTAGAAACGCGTTACTTTCAACGCCGTTAGTCCCATCACTGGTGGACGAGGCCTCAGAATTTTTTTTTCTTCTTTCAATCTGCAAGTGCAAAAGTTTGAGTTTCACCGGGTTTCATTTCATAAAAAAGTATTTTTTAAAGAACCGTTGGCTATCTGATTATTAATTGAAAATATAATCAAAAGAGTAATGGATTTGCTAAATAATCGTTAGCTGCAGCTAATTTAGCCGACCTGAACTGAGGTTGCTAGAACTTTTACTAAAATTCTGAACCATGAGTCTTCATGTAATTTGGCCACATTATGGATCAGATGCTTATTAAACAAACAGTCCAGTTTTCCACCAGAACTTCAGAGGGGTTTTGTACTCGATACCTTCAGAATTTCGAGAACCAGAATTTTCCTGAAGGCGTAATCCCAAGGGATTAATAAAGTTAAGTCTAAGTCTAAGATGCTTCTGGAAACCTCAACCCCAGAGATTATTTTACAAACTAAATTTGAAAGTTTCATATTTCTTGGGAAGTAAAAACTCCACCAATGCTTCCAGAGCAAATGGTCAAATGATGGTCTTTAGCAGGCACGTGCAGAGGGGGGGGCTAAGGGGGCTTGAGCACCTGCCCCTTTTGCTCCATGATCCCAATGTGCCCTTTTGGTCCCTTTTTTTTTATTTATTTATTTTTTTTTTATTTGACACATGTACTGAAATTATTATTATTATCTCTTTTTTTTGGCAAGAAAAACAATACAATAAGCCCTCCGGTCACATTGTTACCTTTGACCTTTTGCCGGTGACGACGCACTTGCCTCTCGCACAGTCAGATAAGGCGGCTAACTGTGGAGCTAAAGGTAGCGAACATTCCACATTAAGCTGTGGCCGCTGCTCATTTGGCCCTAAGCAAGATCAACCATGATCGGACGGATGGCTATGTCTTCAGTCTGCACCGCCTCTCCAATGTCAACCTGAATAGAGATGTAAGTGAAACCAAATGAGCCCCATGGATGATGCAGTATTGTTTGATCTAAAACACTGTTTACTCTGTGCTTTTAGTCTTTTACATTGAAAATTATGTTTTTTAATTCACAAAAAACTGTTCTGTAATAATTACAGAACAGTTTTTTGTGGATTAAAAAACATAACTTTTGATGAAAATACTGGAGTAGGCTTCCTACTTGTCAGACAACGGAAAACTTTGAACGTTGTATAATTTCTCTACTTTAGCAAAGAGTAGCGGTTTAAACGGAGGAAAGTATAGGACGCGGCGCGCCTTTCTCTGAAGAACTACTGAGCGGGAGGAGACAGCCAGGTGAGGAAAAGCTGTTCTTATCGATTCAGTATTTTTATCATACAGACATTAGGCTGTTGTTCTTGTGCTATGAGCTAGCTGCTAGCTAATGACTTTGCTAGCAAAGCAAGATAACTAAAAAGCTTCCCTGTGTCGTTAATGATAGCAGGACATTCTTCAGTATTACTTATGCAATAGGGGCACATCGCCCGTCAAAAACCTATCATCTCCATAATGGATATATGTCTGATTTTCTAATTTCCTTTGCTGCATGATGTACATTTCATTTATTCTAGCGTTAGGTAAATGTATCTTAAAGGAGAACTCATCCGGAACTACCATGATAGATATATGATAGATATAATGTATGAAGCTGGTGAAAACAAAACTGCGCAGCTTATGCAAGGAGGATCGGTTGTCAGACCTTCTTTTGTTGGCAATGGAGAAGGATGTGCCAATCATTCACAGTGAGGTTATTAACATTTTTAAAGACATGGCTAACAGAAAACTGCTGCTGTGAACAAAAGAGAACAAAAACAGCAAAGAGGAAAGATTGAAGAAAATGTATATAGGTACTTACAGAATACACTAAGACACAAACAGAGTAGACTTTTCTCATGGTGACATGCATTAATAAAATGTTTGTTTTGTTCTTTTTTTCCAGTTCCACGTTAAAGTTTGATGCAGCAGCTCTGCTTTTCTGAATGGACCGTCTCCATCTCCACTGTCAGTACAGCAAACCAGGCAGACATTCTTTTTTATAGATTACAGTACACTAAAAGGTTGCATTGTGCCCTTGTATGCATTTTTAACAGTTTAATTCTGTAAAGACAAAATATGTCTGGTGGTCCAGCTCTGATTTACATATTTGGCTAAATTGCAGGTTTGAATATTGTAATACTTTCCTATAACAAAATAGACCTGCAGAAAGAAATTACTAATAAAATATTTTACATATGCATAGTTCTATGTTCTATGTAGAGATTTCCCTTAGCTTTGATTGTATGTCTCACAATTTTGTAATTTATCATTGTTCAATAAACTCTGAAAGCTATGTGACTTTGTTAATATTCTGTCCTAAAATGCGATAAGATGTGCCCTTTTTTTTTTTGAGCACCTGCCCCTTTAGTGGTCTCTGCACGGCCCTGGTCTTTAGTGACTGGTTTCCATCATAGCGGCTGTATTTGGGTCTGAGACTTTTTAAAGTGAATCCAGAACATGCAGGGAAAGAAGGATGCATCCGTTTCTGTCCTTCATTCTTTAATCATTTTCCACCTGCAAGGAATAAATAATCCAAACCACGTTGAAAGGAAACCCGTTGATGATCTCATCCTAGCGGCTGCATCAAAAGGCCAAAGCGTCTCTATTTTTAAACCGTCACCGACGCCACGCGGAGAGAGCGGCGGGAGTCGGATGTTGTGTAAGCGTCCACGTTGGCAAGCCAGCAGCGTGTCGTGAACAGGAAGAGAGCCACAGGAAGTGGACCATGTGCCAAGGGGGGACTCCCTCTGATGGGAGGGGGCGAGAGACACTGACGGTCCAGCAGAGAGAGAGAGAGAGGGAGCGTCTGTTAATGGTTCCATGCAGAGAGCGTCAAAGTCGTCACTGGGTTATTCTGGTGTTTTATGATCCGTTCTCCATTTGAAACCAGAACTGGGAGAGTTTACTCATACTTTCATTAACTTAAACACTCTTCTGTAGAAAAGATGAACATAGAGATGTTGGTCTATGGTGCGATACTTTAAGATGTTTATTGCCCACCTGGTAGGGGTGGCAAATATGTTATTTCATCAGATATTATCCGGACCGTCATATATTGTTTATGTCAAACAGTCCTACCAGCTGAGTGTTAGAAAAATAAATGAAAGGATGAATCAAGCTCAAATTATGATCAAATAAATAATTAAGCACATATATGCAATAAATTCCACACAACTTCCATTAAAAACATAAGAGTGTATTAACAAAAAACATATTTCAGTTGAAAACTCTTGACTAAAACCTGTGAAACTCAACTAAACTAAATTACTATGTGCAAATAGGAAGAGGAAACATGGTTAAAAACTAAATTACAGTTTTAGATGGATTTTGTGTTTAAAAACCAAAGTTTATCTGGAAGAATTTTGGGATATGATCAATTTATTTTCACTAATTTAGAGAAATTGGAATATTTTCAGACCAATTCACAATGAAAATCCATGAGGTGAATAAAACATTATTTGGCCAAATAATGTTTTATTAAATGCTTAGTTAATGATTCTTTACCCTCTTTGAAATAGCTAGCAGCGAATAAACATCAGGATTAGGGGTGTAAATAATAATCGTTTTGTATCGATGCATCGATCCAAAAGCCGACGATCCGATGCATCGATTCGTCCGCAAGAGAATCGATTCATGTTTTTTTTCCTCCGGTCTATTTTTATCCATTTGCTCCAGGGCGTAACTCTCCCTCCCGTGCTGCGGTGGCGCTAAACCTATTTTGCCCTCCTACCTCGCTTCCTGGTTATACTCTTACAGCAGTGTGTTGCAGTGAGCTTGATGCAGACATTTTTAAATTATGCTCAATATTGAAGCGTGGTCTGTGCTACACGCTGTGGGTCTAGATACGGCCGAGGCGACGAGGAAGTGGGGGCGAGTTTAGTCCGACGACGGAGGGACATGAGGGCCAAAAAGAGCGGAGATCCAGGTGGAAAATGGGTCCCAGCGTTCTCGCGCACCTCGCTCTTCTAGCGGGTCAAACTTCACGAGTTGTTTTCCGCAATTTCGGTCATAAAAACAAAACAAGCCGGCCTCCTGTCTGCGGTCAGCTACAATTTGGGAGCTGAGGTATTGCATTGCACTTATTGCACTGATTTTGTGCAGAATTTTTTGTTGCAAGGCCTTTCAGAATCTATAACGCAGGGGTATTATTATTTTACAGTGAATGAGGTTTTAATAGGAATAGTTGAAGTACAACTTTTCTACTTCTGTTATTTGCTGTTATTTAAAAAAAAAAAGCATAACGATATTACAGCTTTCACTGATATATTTCAATCGTGGTGTAATCTTGAGTATTGAAAATAATCTAATCGTTGGGTCAGGAAATCGATAGTGAATCGAATCTTCATGATGGATGTGATTTACGCCCCTAATCAGGATTCCACTACATGACTCTTGGTCAGACTTGCTAATGGAAATGTAATGAGCATCTGAGGAACACATGAACACTAATGTTATATCAGTGTTTAAACTCTTAGTGAAATAAAGCTTCAAATAAAGTTTCAACAACAGCTCAAAACACATTCCTGTAGCATAGCGTAGCATGCAGTCCATCCTGTTAGCTTTGTCTTTACTCATCTATCCCTGTGTTGCAAGTTGGTGAAAGCTTTGCAGAAGCTTTGAGAGGGCAGCAGCACCGTGGACCAGAACGTCACCCTCTACTCAAGTGAAAATGTCCAGATGAGACATGGACATAACTGTATCATGGTTTATGTCCCAAACGTTTACAACACAGCCTTAACTTTGGAGAAAATTTTTATTCATGTTTATTTTTTAAAGCTTTAATCTTCTGATAGGCATCTTATCCAGTCCTGTGTTTCTTTATTATTTTTTTTCATCGTTTTTCTAAAAAGCAGCCATTTTTACAATAGGAGCAATGGTCAAATCACACCGGATGTGAAACTGACGCTTTATTAGTGTGACTATAGAATTAGAAATAAAAACTACCGCTTCACTGCCCCCGGGAGGTGGGGGCCCTTTAATAGGGGCCGTCTGGTCTCTAAAAGGGGAGCAGGGATTTGGTTTACATTTCCAGTATCAAGTCCTTCCTGTTTCGTAGTGCATATTGTACTGCAGCAGGGCTGCCCTCTGGTACTGGACCTGTTCAGAACCTTTATGGACCGGAACCAGAGGGGGTCTGGTTTGGGAACCAGCAGATCTCCTCCCTGCTTTTTGCTGATGACATAGATTCTGCTGGCTCCGTCCTCCCAAGACCTGCAGCATCCACTGGGGCGGTTTGTAGCCGAGTGCGAAGCGGCGTGCTTTGTTAAGCCTTCATGTTATTTTTCAAAAGTCCTGCTCTCTCTCACAGCCAGCATGAATCAATGACATGACTGAACTGAACCACTTGAAAGGGAGAGAGGACCAGAACTTCTCCTCAACACTGTGAGACGGATCAAGCGTTGATCCCTGATCAAGTCACGGGTTCTGGAACAGAATCTAAGCGTTAAATCTTTCTTTTATTTATCTGTTGTCTGTGTTTAAGGAGAATAAAACTAGGATAGCAGCTTTGCCCATCCTCTCAGACACTCGCTGCATTGTTTCTGCAGTCTCTTCACACTTCCAGGCCTCCTCCTCCTCCCTCCTCGTCCTCCTCTGCAGTCTGTAATTTATCACTTCTCCGTTCTGTCAGCGTGTCACTTCATGCAGCCTGAGTGGATCCCTCTGCACCGGGCTGCCGCCGGTGGCGCCGTGCGTCCTTTATGCCTCTCAAATGCATTTTGTCGCGAGCAACAGCCTGTGATGCCACTCTGTAACCTTGGCGACCGCCCGGTTTGTAAGAGGCGCGGGGTCTCCAGCCGCTTCCATCCAGACGGAGAGGCCGCTGCGGCTCGCGGCTCTCAGGCGCTCTCCGCCGGATCGTTTCTGCAGGAGTTTTAAGGTTGGGTGGGTGTCTGATAAAACCCTGGAGGAAGTTCTGCAGCTCGTCCTTGCCGCTCCTCTCTTCCTCCACCTTTTGTGAGCTGGCAGCTTTAAAAGTCACATCATAGCCGCACCGTTTGGCTGCCTCCCCGCCGGTTTGTCAGAACAACTTCTTGGCAGCCAAACAAGGGATTTTCTCAACAACCTTCACAAAAGATGAATCATGTCTCTGTTCCTGGAGAGCTGCTAGAATTTCAGCAGTTTGTTCCCTCAGTCAGGCCTGTGATTTGTTTCCTATGTCACCGCTGTAATTGGTTAGAGAATAAGCATAGAATTCAATAAAAGATCTGCAGACATTGGAATAACTTCAGGTTCAGTTAAACTTTTTATTGTAAAGATTTTACATTCATCTCTTTTTTTTCCTCTTCACTTCATTTTAGCAGCTTTGCCAAACTTTTTCTTTTAAGGTCAAAGTTTGACAGTTTCTTAAGGTTAAAAAGCCGTGAAATTATCTGGATCAGGTTCAGTTTGCATTAAATTTGCAGGAAATTCTTGTAAATTTTTATCTTATTATTTTTTCTCCATCACATCATGATGTTCTGTCCAACTGTGATTAAGCTAAGAATCCCACAGATACAACCAAACTAAAGACATCTTATCCCCTTTTTATAATCCATTAATAAACTTTTAATACGTTTTTAAACAAAAATGACTTGTTAAAACTAATCTCTGCCCGGTTTGTCATGAGTTCTTAGAAAGAGATCCATCTTTTATTGAGACCCGAGAACTTTTTCCTGAGGATGTCCTGAAATGTGGACCGTACTGCAGGAGACCTTTGGACTTTAAACTCAAGACCTTCTAACTCGAATCTGCTATTTTAAATATTTAAATATTCCTGAAATTATTTGTCTTATTTTTAAAGCATTTTCCCCCGGTCTTTCTTTCTTATGATGGTCCTACTTTATGAAGCACTTTGGGGTATTTTTTAAATTCGTACGAGGTGCAGAACTTCAGGCATGAAGACATACAATGTGGTTTAATGAGGAGGAAACCAACTGTAGCTGCATCATTAAAACATAAATTTAAAAAAAAATCTGGACACATCTCTGAGATATCAGTCAGTCCAGATAGACATTTCTCCTTTGCTCTACCTTTCTTAAACCTCATCTAAAATGCTATTCAAAATGATATCTCTATAGTTCTGCTGCTATAGGCTTAGACTGCTGGAGGACATAGGGACCCCTTTTTCATCATTCTGCTTCATTCTATCTCTATTCTCCCTCTCCTTGAACCCCAGTGGGCCTCAGCAGATGGCCGCTCACACTGAGCCTGGTTCTGCTGGAGGTTTCTTCCTGTTCAAAGGGAGTTTTTCCTCTCCACTGTCGCTACAAGCATGCTTAGTGTGAGGGCTTGCTGAAGAGTCAATGAGTCGATGCAATCAGCTGGTTTTCCTTAGATAGAAAACTTTGAATCAACCTGACTGGATGATCTGGTTGAACTGATTTGTACGTTTACAACAACGTTAGAATCCATTTTGTTGCACTCCTGCTTCAACTGTTCCAGTTTAACCCTAAATGTTCTAGTTAAAGGCGGGACATGTAGCTGTGACCAAAGCTAGAGCTGCCGAACCAAAACCAACATGGCGGCTCAGGAGGACGTAGCCTACCTACTGTCATCACAGAAACTCTAATTTCATCTTTCAAAGAGTAACAGAAAGGGTGTTGTTGTGGTTTCTCATGGTGTCCGCTGCTATTTCATCCGTTTCACCGATTGGTTAAAACCAAACTGGGTGCCGCTTCGACCAATCAGCTCCAAATGTTCTGCTAAACATCCCAGATTAAGTCGGAGCAGTCCCACATTAATGTTTTACAACTAAACTTGACTTCTTTACATTATTTTCTTTTAGCAGAGCCGACTCACATCATTATTCTGATTGGTCCGTTTGCCTCTTCTCTTCCTGGTTCTACAGTAGGGTCACCATCAGGTCTGCGTGACCTTTGACCTCTCCGGCCAACATGGCTTTAAAATAAATGATTTTAAATAATGTTGCAGGAACTCATCTGCACATCAATCAGTCATCTTTCCATGAAGCAGAAGAACCTGTTGGAATAAATCTGATATAATTGTTTAGAATCTCATCCCTCTGTGTTTGAACTGAAGCTTTGTTTCTGCGGTCCAACGTACCTCCCCGTGTGTTTGTGCTCTACATGCGTATGCACGTGCGTGGGCGGCCATATGTGTGGTGTTGTTTGGCGCCTGAGGAAGCGACATATGGAGCCCAGGATCTCATGCTATGAGGAAAATCAGCCTGAAAAGGAAGAAATGAAAAACATTTATCTATGTGATGATGGGGTGGGAACGCTCAGAAATCCACACATTCATTTAAAATTCTACCAACAAGATGAACCTAAAATAAATACCACCTTAAAAAATCAATGCTCCATGCTAAAACTGACCTATCAGTGGGTTTGGACTAGAAGCAGGGGCGGATTAAGGAAATTTGGGGCCCTGGGCAAAGACAGGCAGGGGGCCCTCTGAATAGACCCATTCTCCAGATATAGAAATGTTAATAGAATAGACATCCATTATCTGTTCTAGGTTGTGTCCCTCTCTTCTTGTCCCTTTTCTTCTTGTTTTCCTCTCTATGTTTTGTACTCAGCTGACTTTTCATGCTGTCTCTAAAGGAATGAAAGATTTTTTCCAATCACTAAGCTCACTTAGCTGATTGCTCCTTCCTGTGTTTCCAAAAAGGCCAAAGTAAATAACCCAGTCCTTCTTTTCACTGTAGACAAGCCATGATCTGCTTATCTGTTCTCCATTTTTCATTTGGATGAAATAATAGCTGCATGAATCATGACAGCAGACAAGATAGAGGAGAGCAGGAGGCGGGGTTACCAATCTACTCGCTCTGGAGAGCAGAGTTCGCTGCTTTTAGATTGTAAACTGGGTCCTTTTTAAACATAAACTTAGACATGTGAACATTAATAATCTAACTGGCCTGATCTTGTATCTGTGATGTTTTAGTGTATAATTTTTTCTATTGTTTCTTCTGTACAGTGAGTGTGTTTTGTGTTAAAGCCTAATTGGGGACAGGCATTGAGAATTAGCCTTAGCTAAAATGTTGTAGTGTTTGACATGATTTATGAAACATCCCTATCAAATAAACGAATAAATAAAATTAATTTGATATGAAAGTAAATAACCACTCGATAAGAAATTTGCTGATTTTTAGCAACAATGATTTATTTAAAAAAATCACAATACTACGAATCAATAGTTATTCGTTATAAACAGATCAATAACTTAAAATCCTTCAAAAACTATTTATAAGTTATACTCAAAACACTTAATTTATATCAGCAAAAAACTTTATTAACTGAAAGTCCAAAACTTTTTTGTAATAATGTCCACAAAGGAGTTCCATATCCTCTAAACTTAAAACAAAATCCTGGAAGTCCAAAGCCCTGTTCCAAAAAGAAAAATACAAACGTCAAGAGTGGTACCACCAATAATCCTCAAAAAGAAAAATAAAGTCCAGATCTCACCAGGAGTGTCTTTCTTTCCCCTCGGCGGTGTCTTCCTGCACCGGGCGGCGTCCTCTGGGTGCCTGTTCTGCAGCGCTGGGACGATCTTTGATTGCTGTTTTATCTTTCTTCTTTTATTTTCTATTACTTTTTAACATTCATCCCAACCAAACTCTCCCACTGCACAGTTCGGACACGCCCTTTTTATTAACTAATTTTCTGCACACCAAAAAAATTGCATTTTAATGCCCAACATCAGTTTTAACCAGTGGAGATTTGAAATAATTTTAGCAATGAAATAACAACTGTTCTACCAAACAGATCTGTGCACTTTAATGTACTTTTACAGGAAAAGAAAACACCATAGCGGTTATGTTACAATACGTTGTCTCCAAAGTCTCCAGTAGCAGAAAAAAGTCTCTAGATTTGGCGCTAGGAGCTTTTTAGAAATCAAAGTGCTAGAGGGGTCTGAAAAGTGGCTAAATATAGCGACTAAAGCGCTAAGTTGGCAACACTGCTCTTTGCATGGTTTGTTTTCAAATGGTTTGCTGCTGTCTGTTTGGACCTTTCTGAACATGTGCAGCAAATGGACTGATCCAATATGGTGGACACTGAAGGGGGGGGCTGAGACACACTTAATATTAAAAGTATTCTGATGGCATTTTAGCCAAAGGATTTTTATCAAAAACATAATATAAAGTGTTTTATGGGCCCCCAGGAACATGGGGCCCTTGGTAACTGCCTAGTATTGCCTAATGAACCTGTTTTCTTGCATGAAATGCCTCTGCCTCAGCTTCCTAACTCCACATGTCGTAGAAAGTTTATCCCCACAGCACGATGCTGCCACCACCGTGTG